>NC_136729.1:23936150-24483650 GCF_936440315.1 Barbus barbus | reverse complement strand
GATGGGAACCGGAGGAAGTTACTTCAATGGGCCAGTGAAACAGATGCTATTCGTTTGTATAGGGCTTCTGTGCTGCGGTAACTGAATCATTTGGAAACTAAATATCTAGCAATCCCTGCAAACATGGAAGTGGGTTATTACGGCAATACATCGGTGAACATACATAAAAAAGAACGGTTTTATAAAATTAACAGTGAACTAATAATGTGTTAAACACACACATATATACTGTAAATAATGTTGAATCCTCACACAAAGTTCATTATTGAGGTCAAATCACCAATCCAATAGTAATCCATAAATAGGCAAAAGCAACTGTGACAATAAGGGTTATTAAGAAATCAAACTTTACTAATGGATTAATACCTACTAAACACAGAACTACCAAAAAGGAAAGAGTCAAGGTCATTGCACACCGAGTCTGAAATTTTTGCATGCGTTTTTCCGTATTCCCCATCCTTTCCTATCAAAATGCATGCTACGGATGCGAAAACACAGAAAATCGAACCTGATCTGAATTTTTTTTAACGGACGAAAGTGGCAGTGTGCAAACGTGATTGACAAAACGTGAGGTCGTATTTATTTTTTAACGTGCAAAAATTTCAGCCGAAACTTTCAGACTCAGTTTAGTCTTTGATGTAAAGAAACTGACTAGTATACAGCTCAACCTTCCAACACTGCTCACTGATTACAATGTTCTACTTTCCACCTACTGGGGACTGTGAAAGTGCAATAAAATGGTCCACAGTCCTAAGGCAAGCTCTTCCAGTGCATCAAATGAATACAAATGTTGGAGAGAATTTCGAACTGGTTTTGACCATAGGCCAAGTTAAAAGGTTAAAATCAAATTTGATATAAATTATTCATTACAGACATACAAATATGCACACGTTATTTCTAACAGAACAGAAGTCACTTCTCTTCTTAGAGGAGCACAGAAATTTTGTGAGAAACGTAATGGCCTATGGGTGACCCAGCTCTGTGACTGGCTTTGTCTCAAATCCAAGGTTGGGTCACGGGTCACAGGCTCGTACATCTGACTGTAACCGCAGTGATGTGGTAAACCATGGGGAATTTGATTACACGAGCACTCAGCTCCACTTAAGACTTGGAACATCACCGTGATCATGGGATCAGGGTGGGGAAAGAGAAGAGGAAGATTGAAAGGAGATTACAGCCAATGCGGTGCAGCAACACAGAGAGAGATTTTCTGTAAATTCCACTGCCTGAAGGAATAAAATAAGTGGAAGAAAAGAATCTTTCAGGATTTTTGTGGTTCTCCCCAGACTGTTGTAACAAAATGGAGAGAGGGAGTTGAAAAGAAAAGAAGAAAGAGAAAAAGGCAGATAAAAATGAGAAATGGGAGAGTGGAGGAAGAATGTGTGTGTCTGTGTGAATGGGAATGAAAAATAGAATGGCTCCAGGGAAAAAGGACGTCTCAGTCATTTGTCCAGCCCAGAGAATGACTGAGGTCAAGATTCAGTCAGAACAACAGACACCAGTGCCTAAAATATAAATTCCTGGACAACAGGAAAATATGGCTGGAGAATGGGAAAAAAGAGAGAGAATGGGGGAGATTTCGCTAAAACAAAATAATAAAGCATAAAGACAATTAGACACAGAGATACACTGAGATAAATAAAAATAAAGGAAAGAGAAACAAACAGACAAAAAGAACAAGCTAAGAGGAGGAGGAAAATGTCTCCCTGTGCTGCTGCAGGGGGAATCAGTCAGGTCAAGACAACAATATAGAAAGCTGAAGGCCTTTGTCCAGCTTCTACCAGACAAGGACTGAAAGGAGCCTTGAGCGCACACGCACGCACACACACACACACACACACACACACGAGAGCAGGATTCCTGACTCTTTTCTGCATGTAGCTATTTTAAGCTTCTGTAGTATGGTATGGTTGATTAATATACTTAATTGTATTTAAAATATATTTATTTCATGATAAGTACACTAAAATAGATTGGCATGTCTATACTAACTGAAAATACATTCTAAATGTAGTTATTTCATGCTTGCATCAAGCACAAACTTAGTGCACGACAAATTGATTTGTAAAATACTGTACTTTTTTACAAATGCATTTAGGGAAGGATGAAATATATATATATATATATATATATATATATATACATCTTTAAGAAAGTGCACTGGCTAGGTTCTTAATTCCATCTAGAACATGTTTGAAACTTGTTAAAAGTGATTTTCACACATACACATAAACTAACTGGATGAAACCTTTGAAAGAGGAAGCCACTTCATAAACCCAATGACATGTCCATGCTCACTCAGCCCAACAACTAGTGTTGATAAAGGATGAATGAAGCAACTCATCTTATGATCCTGTAGCTATATAATGTATGTCTGTGGGGATTGTTTGTATTGTATGTTGTCATATCATTTAAGTAAACGAGGACACTGTATGAGTTCTCACCTAAGACAAAGAGACAATATCACATTCTGTGTATTGATATTTGTTTGTTCCTTCACCCCTTAAAAGTGTCTTAAAGTATTTTAATAATGTGATTTTAACATCAGCTTAAATATAAGATACAGTATGTTCAGTGAAAGGGGCTTGATAAGTCAGTCTCTCCTGACCTTAGACTTTCATGAGCTCTGAAATTTACCAACAATAAGTTTTGCTGTACTTTTGCTAAACATCTGAACTCGGTAGAGTGCACACTATTGGGAATCTGCAGATTTGGCACATTTTTCAGAAGAAACATTAGAGTCTAGAAACTCATTGCAAAAGACACAAGTCTCACCATGTATTTCAAATCTGAGAATGATGAAATTATTTTAAGATGATGCTGTGTATTTATTTTATTTTATTTTTTTTATTTTTTTTTTAAAGATGAGACTTTCTTTTTGGGCAAACCAAAGAAAATGTGAGGTATGAATTGAAACATCCAGTATGTTTCTGCTAACAGGTGCTGTAAGAGCAGAGTTTCCAAACACAACTTTTGCCTACAGCGCAAATGTAACAATGGGGGATTTGCAAATAAAACTCTTTCATTTGTTAAATATTGAAGTTATCCGTCAGTAATTTATTTTAGTTGAATCCTCTGTTGACCAGTTATGATTAAATGTACAATACAATATACTGTAGTGGAGTTCTACTTGAGTATAAAAATAGTATAGATAAAAATAAATGTTTTGAGTTGCAAAAAAAAATCATAATAATAATTCATAATGATGCAGTACTTTGTACAGTTATGAACTTTACCTTTTCAATAATTTAACCACATTTCAAATAGTGCTTTTCACAATTTTGCAAGGTTGCAAAGCAGCTTTACATACATATGTGACCCTGGACCAAAAAAAAAAAAAAAAAGCAGTCTTAAGTCGCTGGGGTATATTTGTAGCAATAGGCAAAAATACATTGTATGGGTCAAAATTATCGATTTTTCTGTTATGCCAAAAATCATTAGGATATTAAGTAAAGATCATGTTCCATGAAGACATTTTGTAAATTTCCCTCCAAGAATATATATATATATATATATATATATATAAAAACTTAATTTTGATTAGTGCATTGTTAAGGACTTTATTTGTACAACTTTAAAGGCGATTTTCTCTATTTTCATTTTATTTATTTTTTGCACCTTCAGATTACAGATTTTCAAATAGTTGCATCTCAGCCAAATATTGTCCTATCCTAACAAACCATACATCATGGAGTTTATTTATTCGGCTTTCAGATTATGAATAAATCCCTAATGGTTTTGTGGTCCATGGTCACATATAGAAAGTATTACAAAAGTATTTTTATTTTATGTAAACGTGCCAGGACTGACCGAAAACATGAGGACAGTTGTAGAATAGAATCCATTTATAGAATTTGTGTTTAATTTCATGTTTTTAATTAACTGATGTGAATTATAACAACTTAAACTTGTTATTTATGGAGATTTTTGTATAAAAACAGTTGTTAGCATAACAAAACTATGAAAGCTGTAGGTCTACTTTGGCTGAGGACAAGGACAAAGGCAGGATTTGTAATGTTCAAAAGTGCTTTTAATAAAGAAAAAAACATCTGAGAACCTAATGAATAACATATTCCTTTACAGAACAGTTCACACAAATCAACCATCAGTCAGTTTTAGAAATGTTTTGGATGAAATACTTTTTATTCACTGTAAGAAGTCAAGGACAGATCATGTGCGTTTCTGGTCGAATGTCCCGTAAACAACATATAGGCTAGTCATGGATTTGAAATGGTGAAAGAAATTCACGAACTTGATCAGAAGGTTTATTACTTTATATTCTCAATACACTCCAATGTACCTGGACCAACACTTTTTTCCATTAATGGTTCTTTAATATCCCGTACGTACGGACAACGTCAGCGTTTCACTTGGAAATGTGGACTGCAGTCTTTTGGGCTGTCAAAATATTATGAATTAAGGGAATTATTAAAATTATTCTGACCAGCCCTCGAAACTACACAAAAAGTTTTTTAACAAAAAGTTAAAATGTCAAATAAATTACAATAGACGTTAACTACATGAAAAGTAACAAAATATATTAAATTCATTTCAATTCATACGCCAAAACATTTAATTGCATTTTACATTAACATTTGTGTCCAGTGCATTCAGAGTTGAAGCGTGCAGAGAAAATGGGCAGAGATGTTACGGATGGGTTTATTCCTTCCGCATGCACTGAAACATATTCTTCCACCAACTAACGGAACTATGTTTTATCGCATGAACAAGAATAATTCCGGTTTATTCAATTGTTTCTTACAGCGTTAATGACAGATCATTTCAGGTAAAAGGAAAGCAAAACATTCTGCAGATGATAGGATATGTAATGTTTTGTCCGCTGACTTTAACAGCTTCAAGTTTAACGCAGTCTTGTGTTCTATACGTTCATGTTTATTTCCATGCACCACTTACTGCGCCTATACTAAGACTGTTCGATTCACAGTCTTTAAGTCTTTAAGTGCATATAATTTGTGCTGTCATTGATGGGGAAAAAAACAACTGTTTACTTATATTAGTATTTGTAACAGTATAGAAAGACTACAAAGTAACCGCAGTTTATCACCGTTCATGTCTGCTTTGGTGGTGCATCTGGTAAAGTGAGTGCACGTGTGTAGCAGCGACCCGGGTTTGAATCCAGTCCGCGGTGTTTCCTTCATCCAATATTCAAATGTCCGTGTCCAATGTTCCACTGATGTTCTCTAGATCATTGAGTTGACTACGATGCTTGGGCTGTGAGTAAAAGGCAATTTCTTAAGCTGTGCCATTATTTATAAAGGTTAATTTATTGAATTTGAAGTACACAATAATTGTGCCATTAGCACATTTCAAGTTTACTTGGAATGCCATTGCAATGCATTTTAAAGTCACCAAAAGTAAGGGATAGCATGACCTCAGTTTGTTATTAGTACAATATTAATGTATGTTCAACACTCTTACAGTGTAATTGAATTGCAATTGTAATGTCACCAAAATACATCTGAAGTTTATGCTGAATGAATTCTGAATTTCAAAAATTAAATAAAAGAGTGGATATTTAAAGTGTACTTAAGTATACTTGGAATAGCTCCACTTTAGCACAAACAAGTATATTTATTACAACTTTAGTTGAAAATTAGTTGTTCCAATTTAGCAGACTTTAAAGGGTTAGTTCACACAAAAATGAAAATTATGTCATTAATTACTCACCCTGATGTCATTCCAAACCCATAAGACCTCCGTTCATCGTCGGAACACAAATTAAGATAATTTTGGTTGAACCTTCCATAGACAGCAACACAACTGAAATGTTCCCATGTCCAGAAACGTAGCAAGGAGATCGGTAAAGCAATCCATGTAACATCAGGGGTTCAACCGTAATTTTACGAAGCTACGAGAATAGTTTTTGCGCAAAGAAAAAAAAAAATAACGATTGTATTCCACATTTTCGTCCCTACTGTTGCTCTTGTGGATGTGCGTTCATGATACAAGCGTGTGGTGACGCAAGCACGTGGTGGCGTGGTGGCTGCCTTGTGTTCAACGTCATCACGCCACCACGCGCTTGCGTCATGTACTGACATGAATCGAGGTCTTACGGGTTTGGAACGACATCAGGGTGAGTAATTAATGACATAATTTTCATTTTTGGGTGAACTAACCCTTTAAGTATACCAATTTATAGTCTGCCACAAATATATTTAGTTATACTAAAGTAGATACAAATAAATTGTACTTAAGAATACTATTTTTTCACTAGGGATGTTATGGTGCATCCTTAAAATCATCGCATTTCCCCATGACAAAACAACGCACACCTGACATATCATACATAATATCAAAAATATGCTAAATGTACTTCAAGAGAAGTTTTTTTATACTGTCTAAAAGCATAAAAAAACGTTTTTTTTTTTTTATTTGTCTAAAATTGATGCTTAATCCCTAAAGCATTGCCACTACAGCCATACACATGCATGATCATAACTATTCCTACTTTAGATATTATTTTAAATAGGTTTTAAACTAACAGATACATTTTATTCTTATATTCTGTATTGCAAGTGGTAGAGTTTTAATTTTAGCTTATGGACATCTTAAAACTCTGAAAAAATAAATCTTTATATGTATTGCTTTTAATGTTGCACCACTACATTCATACAAACACAGACATCTGGAAACTGTCCCAATTTACATTGTTTGTGACCATCTTGTGCCATCAGAGTTGCATTTTTAAGATGCTGTTTCAAAGTACAAAAATTATTCCATTCCTATTCCATTCATTATCCCAATTTTATTCCATACCGTTGCAGTCTGTCTAGCTGTTTTTAAATCCAAAAATGTGCCTTGCACAAAGCTCTCCCTAAGAATTCAGATCTGATTGAAAACCGCCTAATTATACAAGGATTCCTCATAAATAGTTGATTAGTCATTCAGGCAACCCATCGATTTTGAAAATACATACTTTTGCACATACCTCATTTAGTGTTTAGATTTGACTATGGTCAAATTTAACCAGAGCAGGAAAGATCTCAAAATGTTCACTAGCAAACTAAGCACCGCTGTAACAGGAAAACCCCTCAAGGGAGAGAAAGTCAGCGAGAGAGAATCTTGTCCTTCTTTTCCATTGATTGAATTACCCATGTCATATTCCCTGTCAGCTCTGTGCGTTGTAGCTATATATAAATGGGTCTGCTGTAGAGAGAAGAGAGAGAGGCAGTGGATCTGTGACAAGCAGCTCTCTTTACCACAACCGAACAACTGATCAAGACAAGAGATTATACAACCAAACCCAAAAGCCTCCCTCTTCAGTCATACTTTATCTGAGCTGAGTTTTACAAATTCGGAGGAAGCAAGCACTGAATTCAAACCAAAAGAAGCAAAGACAGACAAAGGAAAAAAGAGAGAGAGTAGTTTCAAAGTACTCTCTCTCTCTCTGTCTATATATATATATATATATATATATATATATATACATAGGCTATATATGACATATCAATACAGTCATGGCCAAAATTATCGGCACACTTGGTAAATATGATCAAAGAAGGCTGTGAAAATTAATCTGCATTGTTAATAAAAAAAATTCACTTTCATTGGATAATAAGAATTTAAAATGGGGGGAAGGGAAAGGGAAGTGGTGTGTGGCCAAGTATGGTGACCCATACTCGGAATTTGTGCTCTGCATTTAACCCATCCAAGTGTACACACACAGCAGTGAACATACACCTGGAGCAGTGGGCAGCCAATGCTGCGGCGCCCGTGGAGCAGTTGAGGGTTCGGTGCCTTGCTCAAGGGTCTCACCTCAGTCGTGATATTGAGGTGAGACCCTTGAGCATGGCACCGAACCCCCTTGGGGGAAATATCATTATGAAATAAATGTTTTTCTCTAATACACATTGCCCACAATTAACGGCACCCTTTTATTCAATACTTTTTGAAACCTCCATTTGCCAGTTTATCCGCTCTAAATTTTCTCCTATAATGCCTGATGAGGTTAGAGAACATCTGACAAGAGATCAGAGACCATTCCTTCATACAGAATCTCTCCAGATCCTTCAGATTCACAGCTTCATGTTGGTGCTTCTTCTCTTCAGTTCACCTCACTCATTTTCTATAGAGTTCAGGTCAGAGGACTGGAATGGCCAGCAGAAGCTTGGTTTTGTGCTCAGTGACCCATTTTTGTGTTGTTTAGGTTTGTGTTTGGATTATTGCACGGTTGGAAGATCCAAACATGGCCCATTATAATATTTCTAACAGAGTCAGTCACTTGTTGATTTTTTATCTGTTGGTATTTGATAGAATCCATGATGTCATGTGTCTAAACAAGATGTCCAGGACCTCCCGCAGAAATATAGGCCCACAACATCAAATATACAGCAGTATATTTCATTATACACATGGGGTACTTTTTATCCATGTGTTCGCCAAACCCATCTTGAGTTTTTGCTGCTAAAAAGCTAATTTTTTAGTTTCATCTGACCATAGAAGCCAGTCCTATTTGACGTTCCAGTCGTGTCTGATAACTGAATATGCTGGAGTTTGTTTTTGGATGAGTTAGGAGAATTTTTCTTGAAACCTTCGAACAACATGTGGTGATATAGGTGCTGTTTGACCATTTTGTTTTTTAGGTTTTCGGATGCCGAGACTCAACTATTTTCTGCAATTCTCCAGCTGTGGTCCTTGGAGAGTCTTTAGCCACTCAAACTCTCCTTCTCACCGTGCATTAGGACGATATAGACACACGTCCTCTTCCAGGCAGTTTCGTGACATTTTATGTTGATTGGAAATTCTTCATTATTGCCCTGATGGTGGAAATGGAAATTTTCACTGCTCTAGCTCTTTTCTTAGAGCTACTTCAGTAATTTGTGAAGCTCAATTATCTTTTGATGCACATCAAAAATATATTCTTTTTTTTTTATTATTGTGATGGATGATTAAGGGAATTTGGGCTTCGTTTTCCCTCCTATTTATATTTCTGTGAAACAGGAAGCCATGGCTGGATAATTTCATGTTCATAATCACCCTGGAGTGCTCAAAATTGTCAATATGAATGGGAATATACTTCAGAGATATTTTACTCATAAGAATTTCTAGGGGTGCCAATAATTGTGTACTATTTGAGAAAAACATTTATTTCATAATGATATTTCGCCCCATTTTAAACTCTTATTATCCAATGAAAGGTTCGATTTTTGTGATTTTTTTAAATAAAAGATCAAAAGGATTAACAATGCAGATTAAATTTCACAGCCTTCTTTGATCATATTTACCAAGGGTGCTGATATTTTTGGCCATGACTGTATATATATCAATGCTATTGATACATGTTTAATAAAAAGCGTGATATTATGATCACTCAAAAAATAACAGATAACGGACATGCACTGAGGACTATGGAAGTCTGTTTCTACCACAGAATAAAATTTAAAAAAGTAATTTGCGACTTTATCTCACAATTCTTGGAAATGCAAAATATAAACTCAGGATTGCGAGATACAGACTTGCAACTTTGACTTTCTTACTATTTTTTCTCAGAATTGGGAGTTTATATCTTGCAATTCTGCATTTATATCTCACTGAAAAGTCCTGATTATGAATTATAATCTCAGTCAGAATTGTATAGGAAAAGTTCCAATTAACGTTTTTTATATTTTATCCGAAGGCAGAAACAAGCCTCCATAGAGGACAGACAGAAATAGCAGACGCATATATAGAGGATATGGAGTGAAGCTGCGTTTGGTGGATTTGAGGGGGCAGGACTATGGGATTCACTTCACAGGCAGACAGAGAGAGTGTGATTCATATAGTCCATCAGATTCTCACATACACACAAAACAAATAGATCTGTGGGCAATTATATTTAACTTTTCACAACATACAATGGTAACAGCTAAATATGCAAAGACACACATACGACAGTACATTTCAATAGGCAACACTAAGACTGGAGAACAAGAGCCATATGGCTGTGATATTATGGTGCATAGTGCTATATGGCACAACGGTGTATATGTGTGTGTGTGTGTGTTCCAGGGTCTTGACCTCTCTGTGCAAGCAGCTGGTCACGGGTATTTTTGTCACTATCCTGCTCTGTGTAACACACTCAGTATGATGAACAACCAGATACATTAAGCATATCAAAGTCAATCCTATATACATAGGGAAATTCAAATTTTTTCCCCGCCTCTAATACAAAACCCCACATGAGTCTGCAAAATACAATGGATTAGATCTTAAATTAAAATGTGTGGACAACAGATTTTAGTGAAGCAGAATGAATGAAAAGATTCATCATAGCGAATCTACTTTTTCTTTACATTAGCATCAGTTTATAGGAACTAATAACAGAGCTGCTTCTTACTGTGGGAAAAAACAAACATTTTGGTCTGTAAGTCTGCAGTCATATGTAATCTGTCGCTATGGAAAACACACCCACACCCACATCACTATACTCACACCACAATATAGCACCTCTCATATACACACAACACCAGAGAAGAATGAATTGACAAAATACCTTTACTATTACAGGTTTAGTGTGTTTGAAAAGCTACAATGCTTGGAAATACTAGGCCTGCATATTAAATTAATTAATCTCATAGAGAGGTGAATAGGTTTTCCGGGGAGAGTTTTGAAAAGTGTAACGTTGAAAACAGAATGATAATAATCTTCATTCGTGTGTCTGAAAACAAACCTTTTTCTGCATGTTAGTCAAAGCTAGCGTTCATAACAATTCAAATGTATCGTCTCTGCCTCAGACGGCACACCCACAGTTTGTTCAGGACTGTTTTATTACATACAAAACTGGCAGGCATTTTCTCTATCTGGCTAGCTCTAATCTGATTGGCTGGCTTCTACACAATTTTACAGCAGTTAGGGTTCACCAGACCTCCTGAAAACAAAGTTAAGATTACAAAAGACACCAGGTTGATAGAGTGAAGAAAAACTACCTTTGGATTTACCCCGATTTGCCAGGTTAGTGGCAACAGATCTTTGAAAGATATTCACAGTTTTGTTCTACTTATTAGTATTCGTAGTTATTTGTACATTTGGAAATATGATGAAACATACAATTGATAGCATACAGAAAGTATTTACATATGCACAGCTTTAGAAATGTAAACATGTGTAAGAATCCTTTATATTTATATTATAAATAATATAGTTACAGTTTAGGATCATCAAGATATTTTTGAGGTAAACGTTTCTCAAATTTAGCTGAAGTTATACCAGTCAGATGAAAACGGACATAATGATGATTATGATTATAGCTCTAATTACATGACTGTGCCCCGTAGGCAGACAATAACAACTAAATGATTCCATTTATCTTATGCTAACTGCATAGACCTTAAAACTCTATATACTCATCAAATCTAGCACAGAGGTGGTGTTTGTCCTTCAAAAGAGGGTAAATAAACTGAGAGTGTGACAAATGCATCATATGAGTTCAGCTGTCTCTGTCTGCTTCACAATAGCAGTGTATTATTACTTCCTAAAGATCAACACTCATCTTATAGTCTTGCTGGGTTTGAGACTATACATTGGTGTGCAGATATAATGTCTCTGTTCCCATGTAGCCAGTGTTAGGGCATTGACATTTTTTAAATGAAGGTGACTGAAAGAACAAAATTACAATCTTAGAACAATTCATCATAAACTCAATAACTGAAAAAAACAGACTACTGAACATCTACACCCAAGGAAAAGTCTGTAATCTTTCTGTAAAGATTATTTTACAGGTGTTTTACCTGTATTTTGAAATACATATTGCATTGCATTGTTTTGTTTGTTTTTTTAGAGTTGAAGCAAATGTCTGTAAACTTAACAGAAAAGTAATATTCTGCAGGATATCATCCATTTTTCTACAAATTTCTTTCTGACAGCATACTATTTTCAGCAACAAAAAAAGTGCATGAAAAATGAGGTTCAATGTCAAATTACCAGAAGCCTCAATCATGACAGTCTTTGCTCCCAGAAAAAAGTGGAAGAAAAATATTCCTCCAGTTATTATATAACAGCTAGAATATTCCAGATAAAATCCTGGACATGAGGTTAAGAGAAAATCAGAATGGAAAAGCTGCTGCAAAGATTGTGTTTTGGTGTCCTTTGGGGGTCAATTTGGTATTCATGCATAATTCTTTACAATACTCCCATTTCATATCCAGACAGTAGGCAATAAATCAGGCATGCAGTCTATATTCAATTTATATTACTATTTAAAATGACCAAGATTAAAAAATATGAGGTGTATATAGTGACTGACATCCCATGGGTGATTTTTTATTGCCATCCTGGCTGACCAGAACGATCCCAATAACTATCTGAGTGCCTCTGTAATTAAAATTGATAGAGCTCATAGAGCCTTCATCATGGTACTTGTCAGTCCTGCTGAAAATTACATATGAGAGACATCATCCTTTATATTTGTGTGTGTGAGCTGAAGGTTAGAGAGAAGAGGACAGAGAGTCATTAGGCACTACGTACAGACTTCATTAAGGCACAGTCACGCTGATTAAGAGAGAGAGAGAAACAGAGAGAGAAGAGAGAATGTATACAGGATTCATCATGAAACAGATCCACTCTAACATTGAAAACATGCTTCAGTAACATCATACCAAATACCAATTATTTCATTCTCACTGTAATTTTCCCTACATGGTCCATTTAGGGTTTAAGAGACTAAAGCAATAAAGATGTCTTATTACCAGTAGTTCACTGCAGCCTATACTGATAAAGCTGTGCTATTAGAACAATGATGTGGTAGAAGTCAGTTTGACTGAGCTCAATCAACATGCTTTCTGACTAAAGCAACACACCACCTTTGAATTCTCACAGTAGTGCACAAACTGTCCATGCAAGGAAAAAATGAAAGAATGAATGACTGCCACTGCAGGTGACAAAGAAGTCCTTGGCTTTAAACCTTTCTGTTTACTAGAAGTGTATGTTTCTTGTTCAGCATCACTGAATTAATATTTTACAGAATACTAGGAATCTTATTCTTCAAAGCGGTTTTTATAACTTCAAACTTTCTCAAGCTCTGTTTTTCTGCTCTTTCTACAGACTGTTTTTTTACATCTTCAGTCTGAAACTGCTATAAATTATTGAAAATAATTATGATTATAATTATTACGGAATAATAAGCAAGTAAGTAATTTAATTTAAACATGAAATCTTGAAGTAGAAAGACCAAAATAAAATAGTATTTTCTTGTAAAACATATTCCAGTAATCTTTGTTCAATTTATAACTTTATAATAAAAATCACTTTACAGTGTATCTGTGCATGAGTCACTGCATAAAGCAGCAGAAACTGATCAGGGGATGTGTATATGGCAAAATATATAGGAGAGGCAAACATTTTAGTCGCTATACCCAACAAACCAACTAATGTGAACTTTTACCTGTTTTAGACATGTTGCCATCAGGCCAACCAGTATAACATTTCTCTCTGTTTCTTTGAATTTATATCTGTAAGCTTTTCCTGTCACAAACAGCTATGCTAATACCAGCTGTAGCCATCTCAAAACAACACCCATCGTTTGTTCTGATCATTTTCTTTTTAGTTTTGTGTGATTGCTGACAACAAAAGGCTGGTGGTCTTGTGAATTTGTACTTTATTAACGCTTATGGACAGTAGATAGATCAGGATAATCATCTGATGTTTCATGACTCTGAGGAACATTTTGAACACTATCTGGCTGTCTCACAAGCTTATCAGTGAGGCATCGTCACTTCTGTGTTCCAAGCTGATTTAGTTCTCACCCACCGTACTATTATCTCTCTGTATTCTTCTGTGGACTCATACAATGCACAGCGTAATGATGAAATGACTCAAATCTACAGACATGAATTCCCTCAGGTTAGTATGACCTGGCAGAAACAGGAGGAATTCTGTTCAAAGCCAACAATCTAGACTGATGAACACATCTGACAACAACAACTAATGTCATTCACAGCTGTAGGTTTAATGAGTCCATAGTTGTGTTTATTAAAGGGAATAGTTCTCCCAAAAACTAATGCTTTGTCATCATTTTCTCACCCCGTGTTGTTCTAATCCCCGATGTTGTTTTCTTTCTTCTGTGAAATATGAAAGGAGATCATAGACAGAATATCTGAGCTTCTTTCCATACAAGTCTAGTGAAGATTATCAGTAAACGATGGCTTAAATTTCAGTCTGTTTCATACACAACGTTATCATAGCTTCGGACTTGGGCTCGACCTAAAGTGGATACATCAAACGGACTACTTTTATGATTCTTTATGATGCTTTATGGGATATTCTGAGGAGGTTGCATATTTTAGTTGTTTGTTAATCAGCTCAGTTCAGAACTGTGATGTCAAATGAAAAAGCAAAGATAATGTTGAGGAGTGTATATGCATTAATTTCTGAATGAAAACTCATTGCCTTGATTACAGGATTCTACTTATTCAGTGGGTCCACTTATTGTCTTCATGCTGAAGCCCATCGGGGAGTACAAAAGCATCTATTGTACATTCCACATGTGTCACATTTCTAAGCCAAAATACAATATACTTGAGCTCATGATGATGGAAATTAATCAGCTGGTCAGATCCACTCTGAAATGGTGCTCACAAATCACTTGAATTACACAAAATGTTACTTTCTCTACATTTATGAACTTATTTTCTCAAACTAAAATTGAACTATGCCAAAACACAAGCAGAACCCCTGTCTACACACAGAAATCTAATGTTGATTTCTTTCTTCCTCTTATTTGCTCATAAAGTAAAGTAAAAGTAAAGTCGTGACGTATTGTCAAGTATGGTGACCCATACTCGAAATTGGTGCTCTGCGTTTAACCCATCCAAGTGCACACACAAAGCAGTGAGTAGTGAACAAATGCACACACACACACACACACACACACCGTGAACACACACCCGGAGCAGTGGGCAGCCATGCTGCGGCGCCCGGGGAGCAGTTGGGGGTTCGGTGCCTTGCTCAAGGGCACCTCAGTCGTGGTATTGAGGGTGGAGAGAGCGCTGGACATTCACTCCCCCCACCTACAATCCCTGCCGGCCAGGGACTCGAACCCGCAACCTTTCGATTACGAGTCCGACTCTCTAACCATTAGGCCACGACTTCCCCCCCGACTTCATCCTATTAAACTGATATCAAACATGGATGCATCAATTCAAAATGACAATGTATTGCCTTTAATACTGAATTACATTTACTCAATGGTCGATTTATGGTCAAACATCAAATTCATCACGTTTCTCCACAAATACTGTACCTTGAAATTTTATGTTTCAAACATGGATGTTGATCTGAGAGCCCAGAATTACATAATACCCTATGATAATCATGATCTTAGGCGGTTTATTTGTTACCTTATGCATAATTAGTGCCAGAGCTTCAGAGTATCAGCCTAATCCTACTTCTAGCCTAAATCACAATCTACTCTCATAAGTAGATGAGGTTAGTAAATTAAGTCAACATTTTTAATTATGGCTAACTAGTCCTTCAAAAACACTATTGGAAGAGCAATATGACATATGCAAGGCCAATGAATAAAACACATTCTTCATGCTGCACATGAACCCTCCGCCTGAGCTGTCCCTCCAGATTCTGATGAGGTCTCCCAGGAAACAAAGGAAGAAATCCTCATTGGGAGAGCAAGGAAAAGGGACCACAAGTAAGCCTGTTGGGCTAAAGTCTCAGTGCTGAAAAGAGCAAAACCACCAATGGCATGCCAGTAATTGATACTGATATTTGAAAGAAGATTGGAATGGGAAAACTGGATTTGGAAAGGCTTTACAAAATGTGGATGGAAAACACTTTTGTCCACTCTGCCACATGTTTGCAAGCCAAATCTGACTCATTGCAAAACAGAAACATTCAGAAACAACTAGGGAATATTGATTCAGACAGACAAGACATGTGCTAACAATTTTGCCCATGCAATAGGAGGGGCCAAATTAACTTTCTGTTAAGTATATGAACCATGAATAAATGCCTATTTCATGAAGTAAGAAAAAGGAGAGAAGTCCGCACACTGAAAATAGCTGCTCCAAATGAATTTAATAACAGCAACGTTTCGACTCTCAGGTCTTCATCAGGCTCAATACCCACATGGAATAAAATCAGCTTTAAATAGCAACAGGTAATCACCTTAATTGGGTCCACACACACAAAAAAAAACATGTGACAAGTAATACAAGTCATGTGACAAAAAATTTTTATAAAAAATTCACATACAGCTTAACTAATAATCAACGACAAATGAAGTATTAGTACAACCACTATAAAAAAGGCTTAATATCAAAATCCTCATTCAACCCTGATGCCGATAAGGTATTTAAGGTATACATTCCCTCTGTAATAATTTCTTCTCGTAATCACCTCCTCTTGAGGGTTTAATTACCTTCTCTATACCGATATATTGTAAAACACTGACGTTATGGCCTACTTGTCTGATGTGAGACGCTATAGGACTACGCATATCTCCAGTTCTAATATTACTGCGATGTTCGCTGATGCGAGTATGTAATTGTCTTGTCGTTTTACCAACGTATGCAAGCCCCCAAGGGCAGCGAATTAGATAGATCACATGAGTAGAAGCACAGGTAATAGTACCACGTATCGAAATATTGCGGCCAGTGTGTGGATGACTGAAGAAATTGCACTTATGTGTAAAGGCACACTGGACGCAATTGCCACACCTGTAACTGCCTGTAGGAAGAGCTGGAATACCTTGTTTTTACGTGAAGGAAATTCAGATTTCACAAGCAAGTCACGAAGATTATTTTGACGTTTAAAAACCAATTGGTGATTAAAGAGACTACCAAAAAACTTGAGTCAACAAGATTGGATTCTAAGAAAATGGAGATTCAACTTGGTGAAATGGTGACAAAAAGTAAGCTCACAGAATTCAAAAAAGATCTTGAACGTCAGCGAGTGGAGTTGTCTAAAGAGATCAGAGCTATTAAACGTACAAAGTTTGCAAGAGACAATGGTGACCATCAACATGGAAAGGTATATTTTTGGAAGGATGGAAAACCTGAGTCTAATACATTCCATCGCAGTCGGGCTGCTACCTCTGGTTTTCGCAGGCGCAGACAACCTGGTGATAACAGAACTTGGGCTTCTTCAACCTCATGGGATTCTGACTCCGATCCTGTTGGACGACGGCGAAATGGTTCCACTTTTTTAGGCCGTACTCAGCCCAACAGTTATGGAATGGATCGAAGGGTAAATCGATCAAGAAGAGATGTAGAAGGGGCAAGCGGAAAAGGCCTTTCTCTACCTCCACGGATGACAAGGAGCAACCAGGGGATGCGTTAATGAACTTTTCAGATAAGTCACTTTCAAAACCTTGTGCTACTGCACTGAGCAAGGGACTTTCCTTTATTCCTACTACTGAAACTAATGATTTTGACACTATGATTGACTTTCACAAATTCTTTAGAACATTGAGACTTCGGGAGTTCTTTGGTACAAGTGAACAGTTGTCCGCATCTAAAGATGTTCCGCCCGTTACCACACAGGGTGTTACTCTTGAACAGTCTATGGCTCGTCTTCTTAAAAGGAAATCTACCTTTATTCCATCTAAGAATAGAAATTCGTCCTTAGACACATTGTAGACTTGTGGAATTAAATGTAAAAAATGTACTTAAGAATAAGAGGCAATATAAAGTCTATAATAATTTGTCAAAAATTGAGAGGGATGCTTTACTTAATCTTAGTAAAGACAATACGGTGGTAGTGCGTCCTGCAGATAAGGGTGGAGCTATTGTACTTCAACGAGCTTCAAATTATGAAAAAGAAATTCGCAGACAGTTGGATGATCATATTTTTTATGAATTCTTACCTGCTGATCCCACTAATAAATTAAAAACGTGTATTTATTCCAAGTTATTGTCACACTTTGAAAACGGTGAATTCAGTAAAAATGAATATGAATTTCTTAAAGTAGTTTTTCCAATTACACCTATTATATATACATTGCCCAAAGTTCATAGCGTCCTATCGTGAGCGGTATTGGTAGTCTTACTGAGAACATTTCTTCTTATGTGGATTTTTATATCAAATCATTTGTACCCATGTTATCATCTTATGTAAGAGACTCTATGGATTTTATTGAATCTTTATATGGTGTTGATTTTGCTGTTGTTGATGTGCTTCTTGCTACTTTTGATGTTCAGAGTTTATATACCAACATTCCTCATACTGAGGAATACAAAGATCTGTGGATGTAAAGCCTAGTACAGCAGGCTTACTGGATTTAGCAAGTATTGTCTTGACTAACAATTTGTTTCGCTTTCAGGATTATTTTTATTTACAAGTGAAGGGCACCGCAATGGGCAGTAAAATGGCACCCAATTATGCTTGTTTGTATATGGGAGCTTTTGAAAATGACTATTTTAAATGTGTCAAATTCTTTTTTTCCTAAGATTTTGCTTTACAAACGTTATATTGATGACATTTTTATGATTACTAAGGCTACACCTACAGAAATGTTGACGTTTTTGAATTATCTTAACTCAAGGGCTGAGCATGTGAATTTTACAATAGAATGCGATCCAGTAAGCATCGCTTTTCTTGATGTTAGTGTATACATATGTGATGGGAAACTCCATACTGATCTGTATCGAAAACCAACGGATCGCAATGCTATTTTAAGAGGCGATAGTTTCCATCCTAGACCTTTAATTAAGAGTTTACCTATCAGTCAATTTAAGTGTGTACGTAGAGTTTGTAGCACAGCTGAATCTTACTCTCAACAATCTACTGACTTAACTAAAAGATTTTTGAATCGTGGCTACCGTAAAGAATGGATCGATAATGCTAAGAAGAAAGTCAATGAGATATCTCAGATACAGTGCTTACGAACAAAACATAATATTAAAACACAATTTTCTAATGCTCCTATTTGTACTATCAAGTACTCCGCATTAGGTGCGGAGTTTCGTAGAGTCTTAAATAAGCATTGGCATATTATTTCAAGTGATCCTAAATTATCAGGTATTTTTATAAAACGTACGGCCATTTAATTTACTCAAAAAAATTATAAACAGTACCACATCATAAGATTTATAAGACAAGTATTTGATAAATTTTAGAGAGCCAAATTTCCACATTATCTGGTGTATAAGAGTTCATCTCTGTCATGCTATTCAGGTGCATCTCAGAAAATTAGAATATGGTGAAAAAGTTCATTTTTTCTTGTAACTTATTTCAAAAAGTGAAACTTTCAGATATTTGAGATTCATTACATGTAAAGTAAAACACTTCAAAAGTTTTTTTTGTTTTAATTTTGATGATTAGAGTTTACAGCTCATGAAAGTCAAAAATCAGTATCTCAAAATATTAGAATATTTCCTAAGATCAATCAAAATAAGGATTTGCAAAACAGAAAAGTTCAAGTTTTTTAAAGTATGTTCATTTATGCACTCAATACTTGGTCGGGGCTCCTTTAGCACAAATTCCAGCATCAGTGAGGAATGGCAAGGAAGCGATCAGCCTGTGGCTCTGTTGAGGCACTGTTGAGCCTTCAGCTCGTCTGTATTGTTGGATCGACTGTTTCTCATCTTTCTCTTGAAAATATACCATAGATTCCATATGGGGTTTAGTTTCAGGTATATGCCAATCAAGCACAGTAATATCATGGTCAGCAAAGCACTTGGAAGTGGTTTTGGCAGTGTGCGCAGGTGCTAAAGTCCTGCTGGAAAAGGAAATCTGCATCTCCATAAAGCTTGTCAGCAGATGGAAGTGACTTTAAAATCTCCTGGTAGACGGCTGTATTGACTCTGGACTTGATAAAACACAATGGACCAACACCAGCAGACGTCACGGCACCCCAAATCATCACTGACTTCGGAAATTTCAAGCAACATGGATTCTGTGCCTCTCCAGTCTTCCTCCAAACACCAGACCTTGATTTCCAAATGAAAAGCAAGATTTACTTTTCTCTGACCACTGGACCACTGAGCAACAGTCCAGTTATTTTTCTCCTTAGCCCAGGTTAGATGTTTCTGATGTTGTTTCTGGTTCAGAAGTGGCTTGGTAGCCCTTTTCCTGAAGACGTCTGAGCTGGTGACTCTTGATGCACTGACTCCAGCTTCAGTCCACTCCTTGTGAAGCTCTCCCAAGTGTTTGAATCGGCTTTGCTTGACAGTATTCTCAAGCTTGCAGTCATCCCTGTTGCTTGTGCATTTTCCTACCCAATTTCTTCCAGTCAACTTTGCATTTAATATGCTTTGATACAGCACTCTGTAAACAGCCACACCTTTCAGTATTCAATGTTCGTCTTCTGGATCACTGCCAAGTCAGCAGTGTTCATTATTGTCATTATTGTGGTTTCAAAGAACAAGATATTTTAGAATTTATACTGTAGGGATGGTCATTTATTGAAACTCAAATGTAAATATTCTAATATTTTGAGATACAGATTTTTGACTTTCATGAGCTGTAAGCTCTAATCATCAAAATTATTACTTTACATGTAATGAATGTAAAATATATGAAAGTTTCACTTTTTGAAATAAGTTACAAGAAAAAATTTACTTTTTTACCATATTCTAATTTTCTGAGATGCACCTGTATATGAGTAGATTATAAATAATCTGTAATTTATTACAGCTCCCCCCTATAAAACCTGAAAATTGTAAAACCTACTGGCTTTGGAAAACAAGAAAATGATGACTCAGGGGAGAAGCGCACATGGTGGTGGTGTCTCTGGACTGCCTTGGAAATGTCAATGAGCCATGTGTCTTTCATTTTATCAGATTTTCTATTAGCATGAAGGCAAGGGAACAACATGCACACATTCTGAGCTAAATGAGACCGTTAGCAATCCTGTTAGCAATCAATTGCTTCCTTGGACTCCTTTTCTATCCATCTCCATTCTAAATATCAATACCGTCTGTCTGTCTATTTATCTCTGACTTTCTCAAATGCAGTATCTTAGTTTTCTGTCATTTTTCCCCTGCTGCCTCTCTCTGTCTTAACTAAACACAGCTATCAGCAGGCAAACAGATGAATGGTTCCTGACAACGCTGCAAACATAAACAACAGCAGAGACTGCTGCTAAATACCAGATAAATGACTATATCTCCTTATATTTACAGAAAAGAGATTTGTCGTCAGAAGTGCAGGAGGGCAAAATAAATGAATAAAGATGGTCGCACTCCCCAGAGAAAGTGAGGCAGAACAAAAGAGGTAGAACGGAAAACACATTCAACACACTGAAAGGCTCCGATGCTGGAATTTCGTCAGGAGTCTAGTATCGTTCTCCAGGACTAGAGCCTAGGTACTGGAATAATGACTGCTTGTTCTTCCTTTGTTTTGAGTCTATTCTGCACATCACTTAAAGCACAGGAGGTATGCCAAACTTTGGAGAGAGTCTGCCTCTCTCCAAAGGTTGGGCTATAACAGAAATGCCCATTAATTATAAACCTATGTTTGTACATACAACAATTTCTTGAAGCATCGTGAGGATGCAGATATCTTCCTCTTATTTGCTCATTTAATTAAACTGATATCGAACATGGATTCTGCATGCTCCTATTACAACAGCAGATGATAGCATAAATAATTAAAATCTGTACACACGGCTGTCCTGGATTGGCTTGCATTCATTTCATATAGGTCAGTATGGTGAGTTTATGCAAAAACAACTGACTTCTGCAGTTATGTCACAGGTTAAAGACAATTTCAAGAAGACTATCCTATAAACAGTCTCACATTACCACACTCTCAAAGAGAATGCTTGTAACATGTCGACAGTTCCTTCTGGTGTCTTCTTTCCTACATGGCACAGTGGTCAATCTATTTTGAACAATCCCTAAATGCCAAAGTTTCCATTCACCCTGCTGTGAATGGAAATCATTAGATGGAAATCTAATGCAGTCTGTCAGCAAACCTGACAAATGAACATACGCACAATGCTTGTTGACCTCTGAGCATCTATTCTATTCACTGTGCATCTGTCAGTTGCAATGTTATTTTAGTATAAATGACTGTTAATAGTTAATAATAGATAATAGTAAATAATACTGTTATAGTTTGCTATTATTTTTTTTTTTCATTTTCTGTTTTAATTTTAATTTTAATGTCTATATAGTTTTTATTAACTTTCAGTCTAGGTTCTTTTAATATTTTATTTCAATGTTTATTTCACATGAAGAAATGTTTGTGTTTTTAGTTTCAGTTAACAATTCTAACACTGGTTGGTTGCTCAGCTCAACAGAGGTTACAGCTCTCCTCACTGTAGAACATATGACATAGCAGTGAGGACCTGCATAATTCACACAGCTACTTCTGACCTTAAGTAATTAAAAGAAGCAACAAGACCACAGTCCACACAGACACTTACATTTCCAATACACAAAAATGACAATGCATGCCAATTCCATGCTTCTCCAAATTACTTTTTTGGTTGCATTTTTTTCTAAATTCTTCAGAGAAGCTGATTGGATGTGGTTAAGAGGAAAAGTGCTTCATTACAGAAACTCGAAGTTGGTTTCAATGGTGTTGTAAAACTTTCAGATACAAAATATTAAAATTATTAGTTATAAGAAAATGAGATATGCAAAGAAAAGAATCACAAATGGCACCTCTTTAATATTTTTTTTACAAAAATGACATGCGCAAAGAAAAGAATCACACATGGCACCTCTGTAATAGTGTCTCCTACAGATCAATGAGTTAAAATAAATAATTTCACTTATGTCTCCTGCTTCTCACATTTGTCTTCTAAAAGTGCACATGTAACTCTTCTAGACTAGAGTTTCAAAAGACATCTCACCAGTATCTTAAATTATGCACAGAGTCTGTGATTACAAGGCAGAGATTACAAGTCTCAAAACAATTCTCATCAAATTGATTTAACACATAAAACTCACTATACCATCCACATTTGTCACACTCTTAGGCCTACTGTATGTCAACAATATAAACATCTGAGACAAAGTTGTTACTTATACTAAACAAATTATAAAAGATCTGAGCAATAATCTTTCTCATCCCTAAACTTTTGACAATAGTTGAAGGCAAATCAAGCCGACTACAGAAGCTGACATGAAAGCACTTCACACTTCAACAGATATTAAAAAGTAGGTTTTATTCAGGACGCTTGCATTTTGTGTAAACAGCTCATGAGTTGTTTTGGCAGCTTTGTAAATGAGAGATGTCTCCTCCAGATACAATTCACCAAACTAGGCTACCATCACACAGACAAGCGCGCATTTGTTCAGAGCGCGTCCAGGCTGTTCGCTCTTATAATAACTATAGGCTATATCACAGTGCTTCGCTTATACGATTCAGCAAGTAAACACCGTCAAACTTCAAATTTTGCATGAGCCAGCCGTATACTAACAAGGACTTGCAGTGAACTTCTGTTTTCTAGGCGCGTGCAGGTGGATAGCACACGAGGTATAGGTGCGTTTCGGCATCAGCTCTCATTCTGGCTCAAATTACAAGCAGGATGGTTTGGTAAACACTGAACCTAAGCCTCTCGATACGCAGCAGATGTGTTTTGTGTGATGATCATGAAAGCTGGTCGTTATGCATCTACCTGCAGTCCAAACACCCGCCTATCTGCTCATGATGCTTCATTACCTGCTTCATCACCTGAAATATATTCTTAAAGCATCTACGCACCTTATGAAAAGACTTGACAGGATAAACAACTAAACGTTCATTCTTATGACTTTTCGGGACAATTAGCCTACAATAGACAACGTGTAAAGGGGGGTACTCACGCTGCTATTTTCCCCCGTCCAGTGGACCATTGCCTGGTTGTGGGTGGCATCCCCTTTAAGGACGAAAGAGCTGCTGAGTAGAGAGACTTTCTCCGGAGTCGATGCCCTCCGGACTCGGGGTCCGCCGGGGTCCCCGCTGTAATCTCCGCGGCTGTGCGCTGAGATAAGCGCTTCATCTCTGCCAGTGACATGCCCACCGCGACTGTCAAGCTCTCGGTCCCGTACGTTTCTCTGGTTTATAACGCCGGTGTGACATGAAATCGGTCCGAACAGTGACATCCACGCACAAGCCAAAAACACAGCTGGGTACAGGTGCGCCAAAACTGCCATGATGAGCGCCTTCATTTAACACTAGCAGAGCGAGTGCGATGCAAGCGAAAGATGGAAAGCCCTAATGTAAGAGAGAGTTGGGGGGGGGGGGGTAGAGAAAAAGAGAGCGAAGGGAAGAGGGTGGGGAGGCAGAGCTACAAACCAGATCTAGTAGACAGCAGCTGAGACAGAGGAGAAGAACAGCCGTATTCGCCTCCCACCTAGTGGCCAAATTAGTCAAGTGTTTGATTTTTACGTTATAACTATTTCAGAAAGCTGTTTGTACTAACAACAGACGCCTAATAATGCAATTAAGTACTCCTTTAATTTTTAGTTAACAAGTTGGCTTGATTCGTGTAAACAATTACATGACCATATCTGGAGGCATGTAAACTAAATTCTGATATTAGTTAATAATGCCCTCTGTATTATTAACATTGCTCTGTTCAAAATAAACCATTACATTGCATGTCAAATTTTTGAATTTATATATATATATATATATATATATATATATATATATATATATATATATATAGAAGTGTTGTTACATTAAATAAAACAATGTAAACGTAAATAAATCTTGGATTATCGTTCTCTTTTTCCCACAATTGCCACCAGTTACAATTGTGACCAGAAATAAAACGCATATCTTCAACAACTTCTTTAAAGAAGCATGTTAATGTTCCATTTATGTAGCCAAACAGTGAAATAATGGGATTAAATAAATTTAAATAAGATTAAATAAGAAGAGACAATGGTTCCTTTAACAAGCATGCATTTAAATATTTTATGATATCTACAGTCAGTTCCATAAATATTGGGACATTGACACAATTCTAACATTTTTGGCTCTATACACCACCACAATGGATTTCAAATGAAACGATCTAGATGTGCTTTAACTGCAGACTGTCAGCTTTAATTTGAGGGTATTTACATCCAAATCAGGTGAATGGTGTAGGAATTACAACAGTTTGCATATGTGCCTCCCACTTGTTAAGGGACCAAAAGTAATGGGACAATTGGCTTCTCAGCTGTTCCATGGCCAGGTGTGTGTTATTCCCTCCTTATCCCAATTACAATGAGCAGACAAAAGGTCCAGAGTTCATTTCAAGTGTGCTATTTGGATTTGGAATCTGTTGCTGTCAACTGTCAAGATGAGATCCAAAGAGCTGTCACTATCAGTGAAGCAAGCCATCATTAGGCTGAAAAAACAAAACAAACCCATCAGAGAGATAGCAAAAACATTAGGCGTGGCCAAAACAACTGTTTGGAACATTCTTAAAAAGAAGGAACGCACCGGTGAGCTCAGCAACACCAAAAGACCCGGAAGACCACGGAGAACAACTGTGGTGGATGACCGAATAATTATTTCCCTGGTGAAGAAAACCCCCTTCACAACAGTTGGCCAGATCAAGAACACTCTCCAGGAGGTAGGTGTATGTGTGTCAAAGTCAACAATCAAGAGAAGACTTCACCAGAGTGAATACAGAGGGTTCACCACAAGATGTAAACCATTGGTGAGCCTCAAAAACAGGAAGGCCAGATTAGAGTTTGCCAAACGACATCTAAAAAAGCCTTCACAGTTCTGGAACAACATCCTATGGACAGATGAGACCAAGATCAACTTGTACCAGAGTGATGGGAAGAGAAGAGTATGGAGAAGGAAAGGAACTGCTCATGATCCTAAGCATACCACCTCATTAGTGAAGCATGGTGGTGGTAGTGTCATGGCGTGGGCATGTATGGCTGCCAGTGGAACTGGTTCTCGTATATTTATTGATGATGTGACTGCTGACAACAGCAGCAGGATGAATTCTGAAGTGTTTCGGGCAATATTATCTGCTCATATTCAGCCAAATGCTTCGGAACTCACTGGACGGCGCTTCACAGTGCAGATGGACCATGACCCAAAGCATACTGCAAAAGCAACCAAAGAGTTTTTGAAGGGAAAGAAGTGGACTGTTATGCAATGGCCAAGTCAATCACCTGACCTGAATCCGATTGAGCATGCATTTCACTTGCTGAAGACCAAACAGAAGGGAAAATGCCCCAAGAACAAGCAGGAACTGAAGACGGTTGCAGTAGAGGCCTGGCAGAGCATCACCAGGGATGAAACCCAGCGTCTGGTGATGTCTATGCGTTCCAGACTTCAGGCTGTAATTGACTGCAAAGGATTTGCAACCAAGTATTAAAAAGTGAAAGTTTGATTTATGATTATTATTCTGTCCCATTACTTTTGGTCCCTTAACAAGTGGGAGGCACATATGCAAACTGTTGTAATTCCTATATTACATTACGCATATTGTAAATACCCTCAAATTAAAGCTGACAGTCTGCAGTTAAAGCACATCTTGTTCGTTTCATTTGAAATCCACTGTGGTGGTGTATAGAGCCAAAAATGTTAGAATTGTATCGATGTCCCAATTTTTATGGACCTGACTGTACATGTGCTTTCAAATTCTTTCTCCCCAAATTGAAGACCATAAAACACTGACACATTCTATACCATTCATTTATAAACAGGCCAACTCAATTCAAATCAACCTCAAATCAATGATTGCACAAGATGAAACAGGAAATTAGATGTACAAGTAATCCAAGTCACTGGTTACATCATTTTAGCGAGCTGACTTGGCTGTCCAAATATTCTAGTAATAACATTTTCTTTTTTTAAATCCTCCCTCAAACAAACAACATACCTTTAGAGACTCTACGATGAAAGCTCATTTGACAGTGACATCCTAACTGCCTGTACTCACAGATTTAGCCTACACAAAAGCATACACATACTCACAACAATAAGCCTACCAACCCAATCTCATTAGAAAATATAACTATTTTACCAGATGATGCCATACCAGATCATATGAATTCATACAATGTGATCCATATGGAAATGTAAAATTTTTAGAAAAAAGGTAAGCATGAAGGTCCACCCCTAACTCCTCTCCTAAAAATAACCATTATTCAAATAGTAAAAATATAAATGAGATTGTACAAATTGAATACCACTTTGCCAAAAGACAAAATAGTAAAGATGATTAGTAAAAATAGCCAGCAGATGATTTAAAAGCTTTAGGTCACATGATCTTAGAGAAACCATTTTAATATGCTGATTTGTTGTTCAGGAAACTTTTCTTGTTATTATCAGTGTTGAATTTATTATCCCAATCTTCAAGCAGAAACAATGCGTCTGAATGACACCACTCCACAATCTGACTTGTGATACAGCCTGGAACTAAATCACACCATGTTGGTTTGTCTGGTCAGATTAGTTTGGGTCCTTACCGTTGTCACCTTTGGCTTGCTTAGTTGGGGGACACTTCATATTCAGCAATATTATTGAATTGACTGAACAGACAGTATAGGACTGAGCTGGATGATGACATCAGTTTTCTCTTTACAGCTGAAGTGAACTACTTTCATAATCTCTACAGTGATTGAATGGAACTGAACACTAAACTGACCTCAGCTGAACAATGACACTACAATTTTTCTGTGTTTTACAGCAGAATTGATCTCTGAACCATCATTATACTATTATTTTTCTTGTTTATCCATGTGAAGCTACTTTGAAATGAGCTGTATTGTATAAAGTGCTATACAAATATAGGTGACTTGAGCTGACTTGAAATATTTTATATATAATATAAATTGCTAAATATTTTTGTGGAAACAATTTCATGAATAAAAACATTAAAATTAAAACATTATGCTACACAGAATTGCATAGGGTTTTTCTCACTGTTGAGTACTCTCTGTCTGTCTGTCTCTCTCTCTCTCTCTCTCTATATATATATATATATATATATATATATATAAATATATACACACACATACATATTTGAATGTATATATATGCTTATGCAATGTATATATTACATATATTAATATTTGTGTGTGTGTGTGTGTGTGTGTGTGTGTGTGTGTGTATGTATGTACATTATATTGCAGACACAAGTATACCAACCCAAAGTCTAACATTAATGCAGGAATCAAATCCATGTATGTAGAAAAAATGATAAAACACCGGCACAGTGCTAACCATTCAATTTAATGACAACATCTTGACTTCGAAAGGGCCATCGGGTCAAACGTGAGGCCAAAGAAATTCTCTTTCTTGGTTGAAATGTTTGTAGAGAAAAAATAATAATAATCCTTATTCAACCAGGAATTATTTCTAAGCCTAAATCAGGATACACGTTAGGATATCCTTACCTCAGTCTCTCAGATGATTTACTGTCCAAGAGACAGACTGGGCTGACTGAGAGTCAGAGGATTACTGGCCTAAATATAAAGAGCAAACAATGTCAGCTGTCTGCTTTATAACCTGAAAGAAAATTCACAAACAAATTTCCTACTTTAATTCTGAATACTGGCAACTGCTACCAATAAACTTCAAATTGTGATAATCAAATGATGAAAATATCAAATTAGAGTTCATTCAGAGACTTCATGTCATAGTTTCACCACTGTACAAGAATTTCTGTCAATGTTTATGTCATGTCTGCATCTTACTTTTACATTATCCAGTGTAAACACGCATCTTCCCATACTGATTAAATGCATCTGACAGCAGGTTTTAAGTCTCCTGAAGTGATGGACCTGGCGTGATGTAAACGCTCAGCGCAGTTGAGTAATAAAGTGTGAGGTAACCTTCATTTGGCCTAGGAAAGACGCCGTCCCTCGTCACGTGCTGAACGTTTCGACCTTCCTCTCAACCAAACTACAGAATTGCGTCAGTTTTGACTAGAAAGAGGATTGGTGGTGAAGGACAAACACGTAAGAACAGAAGCTGTGATTGGCTGAATGAGAAGCCTGGCGCTGCAGGGCTCTCTCAGCGTGGACACTGAGTGAAGATGGCGAGCTGGTGTGTGCGTGCGATCAGACAGAGCTCCTCTATCCTAGCGTCCCCTTCACTTGTAAGGTAGGGTTTCACAGCAGTGTTATTGTGTGTAGTTGATATACAAGCTTGGGTAAGTATATTGCTTTTACGGAAATTAATGATCTTTCTGTTGCGTGAGCTGTTCACAAATGAATGATTGATGCTAATGTTCTAAGGACCCTCAGTTATTCCTTCATGTGACAGTGTTTAGACAGCATTGTCTGAGTTGTCCTGTCAGACACTTTATACCTTTGCAGATTAGTTACATGGGATTATCGTTGCTTCTCAGTGAATTTTCCTTAAATGTCTTTCAGGTCTTTTATCATATCATTGCATATTACATACAGAACATGTTTCACTGAGTTCAGGATTTTGGTTTCAATCTCCTTAAGCCTTTAAAAATAGTTTCCCCTATTAAAAACTCGTTTCCGACACGAGTTAGTGTCAAAGCTAGTTCTGAAGTGAATACTAGTTGTACTAAAACTGTTTCATCTCATGATTGGTGTAAACTATCTCTTAACTAGTTGTAGACCTAGTTTTATACATACATTTTTGTAGAATCCCATGTCATTTAAATATGTCCTACCATAAACTTAACCAGTTTAAGGTTATAATGCTTTACATGCTCCAATGTAAAACTTTCGTCATACATTCAGAGTTGACTGTTACCCATAAAGAGGCAGTTATCCATTTTTTTTTTATCTACGATTAATATTCATAAAGACAATGTTAAATTCAGCATGAAATATAAATTCACTAATATTACTATTTTCTAAATGCATGTCATAGATCTTATTGTCAATGATGTTATGTTTTACATTAGCAATTGACCTTGTTGTTGTTTATTATTATTATTAATCAAAATATCTTAACTGGATCTTGCGATGAAAATTAAAGGGTTAGTTCACCCAAAAATGAAAATTAGCCTGTGTTTTACTCGCCCTCAAGCCATCCTAGGTGTATATGAATTTCTTCTTTCAGACGAATCCAATCGGAGTAATATTAAAAATTGTCCTGGCTATTCCAAGCTTTATTATTGCAGTGGGTGGGTGTTTCTCTTTAACAGTCAAAATAACGTTAAATAAAGTGCGCACATCTGTAATAAAAGGTGCCTCACATGGCTCCGGGACATGAATAAAGGCCTCCTGTAGTGAATCCATGCGTTTTGTAAGAAAAAATATCCATATTTCAAACGTAATAAACACTTTTCTCTCAATTCGGCTGACTGTTCTGGTGGATGACGTAGGACGTATGTGTAGCGCGCGCGCCTCTGAGATATAACTTACTAGTTTCGCGAGTTTGTTTACAGGAGCAAAGAATCAAAGTTTCCTTACTTTAGCAAAGTAAAACCAGTCGTCTCTTGGCTTGTATCAAAATCCTCCGATGCTTCTAATTTGTGACTGGCGTTTTTTGTTCTCCGCATTCGTTTTTAATCACGCAACGCCGACGTCCTACGTCATCCGTATGACAGATGGCGGAAGTTATAGAAAAGTGTGTATTACATTTGAAAAATTGATATTTTATTACAAAAACGCATGGATTCTCTATAGGAGGCCTTTATTCACCCCCCGAGCCGTGTGAAGCACATTTTATTACAGATGCGTGATTAGCGACGAACGCGGAGAGAGAACAAAAAACACTGGTCACAAATTAGAAGCGCAAAACGAGGACTTGTATAGAAAAATGTCGGAGGATTTTGATATAAGCCAAGAGGAGACTGGTTTTACTTTGCTAAAGTAAGGAAAATTTGATTCCTTTGCTCCTGTAAACAAACTTGTGAAACTAGTATATCTCAGAGGTGCGCGCGCAACACGTACGTCCCACGTCATCCACCAGAACAGCTTCTGCGTACGACAGTCAGCAGAAGTCAGAGAAAAGTGTTTATTACGTTTGAAATATGGATATTTTTTCTTACAAAAATGCATGGATTCACTACAGGAGGCCTTTATTCATGCCCCAGAGCCATGTGAGGCACGTTTTATTACAGATGTGCGCAATATTATTTAACTTTTTTTGACTGCTTAGAAAAGCCAGGACAATTGTTAATATAACTCCAATTGGAGTCGACAAGGGTGAGTATATAACAGGCTAATTTTCTTTTTTGGGTGAACTAACCCTTTAAGTGTACAGGACTGTCCTGATCCTTAAGTCCACTTAAACACTGACCCTGCAAGCTCACATTGGTCTGCCTCCATTTTTGAGTCCCTGCCAGATCTCAGAATCCAATCAACAACCATTGCATAGAAGGAAATCCCTGCCCTACATTTGGCCTTTTTTGATAATGTTACACTCGAATGTACGTCACAGTACAGAATAAATGTTGCTACTTGAAGTTCCAAAAATGATAAAAGACACCCTAAGAGCCTACTGATGAGCAAAGATGCTACAATTGAAGTTGTGTACTTCAGTGAGGCCCTTAGCCAGCAGAACACGTGCCATTGAGGTTGTTAAAGAATAACATTCTACTAGTATTATCTGAACCTCCTTTTGGAAATAATAATAATAATAATCAATTGTTTTCAGGAGAATTCTTCCTTTAAGAATAAGCCTGTTTTGACAGTAGCAAACACTCTTTCCATAGGTTGGTTGCATAATCACAATGTATATAACCTGTAACACAAAGGCAGTTTTAGTGAATATTCTCATCTTTTAACTTCTCAGGGCGACTCCACGCCTCCTTTGCACAGCAGCCCAACAGAAAAGCTCAGGAACTGGGACTGAAGAAGAGAAGCCAGAGCCCAGTGCAGCTGAGAAAGCCTTCATAGAAGAAAAGACGCAACTGGAAGATCAGCTAAAAGATATTACGGTATTGCTCTTAATTGTTCTTAGTCTTAGCACCTGTTGTTTTTAGGGATGCACAATATTTTAGGGATGCCCGTTCCTTTAAGGGTTTTAATTCAGTAGGGGGTGCTGTTGGCCTACTTCTAACTAAATTAAAAGTAAAATAGGCTGCACAAATAACAGACTGTTTCTGATTAAATAAAGCAGTAATTGATAATAATGAGTATATTTTGATCTAATGGTCAGAAGCTATTGCTTTCATGAAAAACAAAAAATCACAAACATGGCACTTGTAAATTTAAATAATTGTATACTGATTTATTCATTAATGTGTAATGTTTTATTTTTTAAACAAATCATGAGCTCTAAAAGATTTTCAGAATTTTTACAACTCTTTTGTTTTAGACCATCTACAAATGTTAAATCTTAAAATTAAATGTTAGGGCTAACACTGCATCTTTCTGGGGAAAAATGCAGCGATTGATATAGTTTATTTATAGTTATTTTCAAAGCTTCAATGTACTGTTAAAAAACCTTCATTATTTTTTATTTAATTCTAACAAATAATTTCTCGTTAAAAACTAACCAAAATTAAAAATATTTTGCTTATTATTTCTGCACTGGAGAGACTTGGTGTTGTTTCCAAAAAAAAGGAAAATATATCAGTATCGGCCAAAACGAGTTGAAAAATATTGGCATATCGGATATCTGCAAATCCAATATTGTGCATCTCTAGTTGTTTTTCTTGCAGTTCATAACCATGTAATTTGCCCCACACATTAGGGTGTGCTTCAATTGCCCTTGTACTTTCTGCAGGCCCCGAGGACACTTTTATCCATTTTTATTTATATTCATTTTAAACAAATGCTTTTTTTTTTTCTTTTTTTTTTTTTTTTAAGAAGTGCATTCAGCAGGGTCATGTTTCAGATTACTGATGTTCAGAAGATTTACTTGCCTGCAAATCAGCTGTAAAGTGTCACAGACTTACTCAGGATGTCTTTGAATCTCTACACAAGCCTAATCATTTCTTTACAAGTGAAGCATTCAGGTTAATCATTACAGTAAATCCAGCACATTGTCAATATTCTTTATAATATTCTTATACAAAATAAATGGAATGCATTTAAAAATAAAAAAATAAATAAAACCAGTTATTGCAGGTATTTATAAAAACATTACAAATAGTTATTGAGTTTTTTTTTTTCACTTTTATAACAAGTGTTTTTCTTTTATCTTTGTAGTTTGTTGTTCATTGTCTGATCAATTTTTTAATTGTCTTTTGCTAAAGGATAAATACAAGCGGGCTCTAGCAGACACTGAGAACCTTAGGCAAAGGAGTCAAAAGTTTATTGATGATGCTAAGCTTTATGGTAAGCTATTGTAATTATTTTATAAGCAGTTTTTATGAATGGACATTTCTGGATCAGGTCAATTTGTTAAATGTTTTATCTCTCATCTCTTTTCTTAGGAATCCAGGGCTTCTGTAAAGATCTCTTGGAAGTGGCTGACATCTTGGAGAAGGCAACCGAAAGCGTACCAAAAACTGAAATATCTACTGCAAATCCGCACCTAAAAAATCTTTATGACGGCCTTGTAATGACTGAGGTGCAGATCCAAAAGGTCTTCCAAAAACACGGTCTTGTTAAGCTTAACCCTGATGGTCAGAAGTTTGACCCTTATGAGCATGAGGCTGTCTTTCATGCACCTGTTGAGGGCAAGGAGCCAGGTACCGTAGCTGTAGTTACCAAAGTGGGCTACAAGCTGCACGGTCGCACCCTCCGGCCAGCTCTGGTGGGTGTAGTCAAAGCCCCCTAACTGGTAGTACACACTATGATGGTTATTGCCTGGTCAACTGATCGGTTTCTGTAATTTAGCTGGTCTTAGGTTCTACAGATTTTTTTTTTCTTTGTTACAGGTGCCTCTGAGAGGTGAAATCCAATATATTGACAACTGAAAGACAATCCCAGACTAATGTTTGTGATTTAATAATGATTATCAATAAAAATATAAGAGCTGCTGAGTGTGTATGTGGTAGAAGATTCAGAGAATTAAATCTGTGAATTGAATTGGCTTTAACAGTATTCTCTGGAGGATCATTTCCATTCCAGGGACTTCTGAGATTTAAAGAAACAGTATCTTTTGAAGAATCTAAAGCTTTTAAAGAAACGCTGCAGCATATTACCTTGTTGAACACATTTTATACTTATTATACTTATTTGCTCTTATTAATTACTTTATTGAAGAATGTTACCAGTTTGGTGACGTCTATGACAGCAGTTGTGAGATTCCTTTTTTTTTTTTCAGTGTTATGCCGGTTTTTGAATTTATTTGTATGAGAGAATAATTAGTCGGATTTACAGAACTTGGAGTAATATTTTATCCAAAAATAAAATGTATAATTTTACAATTTACCTACTAGCAGTTGTACTTGCTAACTTTCAGTGTGGAAACCTGATGAAATGTCACACTTCAGTCCACAGATTGTAATAACTACTGATGTTTTGTGAAGAGCTGGGAAACAGAAGGATGGCTATTTAAGGTTGCTTGAGAGATCAGTCATTTAGAAATTGTGGTTGTAATATGAGTAGAATGATGCCATGCTAATGGAAAAATATGAACGTAAGATTTAAAAGGGTAACTTTTCCATCTATGTGAACAAGCAGACGACTGTCAAATAAAACATGTACCTCTTTCCAAATGTAGTCATTATTACATTTTCTATGGGTTTGTTCTTTTTGGTGAAACGAAAGGGGCAAGGTGGTATAATTAGGTTATTTGAATGAAAGTATATAGTGTACATATTTGGATATATTTCTTAAATGGCTCATATAAAAACATGACTGTTAAAATACTATAAATGGCAGTTTTCTTATAGATTCTATTTAGATTATCCCTTCTGATATGAACATTTCTTCAGTTTTAGGCAAGGGCACCTTTTCTTTTTTCTTTTTTAAACAGACAAAAGGTTATATTTCAACACTTTAATACAAAGTAGGAAATAACATGACATATGCAATAAAATCCACATACTCAACATTTTGACAAATATTATCCTTCCAAAATGGATAATTTTATCAGAAAGCATGTCACATCTAAGCAAAAAAACATCATTTTTAAATGTCACATTGTCTCTAAAACAAAATTATAAAATTTTACTTGTGATAGTGTCTTTGTGATGTCATGTTCAGTCTCATCCCTGCTCCCATTTATTTATTTATTTTTTCAAATCAGGTTTTACTTTAGAAAGATAATTATGCTCTCTGAAAAAAAAAAGGTTGGTAAGCATGACTAAACTAGTCTTGAAGAATGGATTGGGTTCTTTAACCAGTGATCCTGTTTCCTATAACCATAAAGCAAAACCTGAAGAATAACCCTTTCTAAACATGGAAACACCTTTAAACAAATGTAGCAAAGGCAGTGACAGAATACCATGGAAAAAGAAGAGACCCCTCCACATTTGCCTCATAATTTCCTTATATAACATAGTGTCTTACCTACATTCATACCTACATTCATCATTTATCAACGGGTCACAGACAATATCCTACATCTATCTTGGATGAGCTTCTCTCCAAGTACAACGCTACACATCTACTTTTAATGGCTTTAGTCATAAATTTGGTGTGGGGTAGTTCCTTCTATCATAGAAATGTGAAGAAAAACAATCAAACAGACACCTAAAATAAACCTTAACCTTTGTACATTTTTGATGTGGTACAAATTAATATTAAAATATAATATTAATTACAAGGAAAAGGAATAAAAAAACATCAACCAGGGTACATATGCTTCAGGGCTCACAACATAAGCATACTTGACAATGAATGACTGTTTATGGGACTTTATATGTACCAATGTCAGGGGCAAAAATTACAGGGTATAAAAACAGATGAGGACCACCACCTTGGCCTAAACACTGTTATTTCCAATATCGTATACACTTAAAAAAAAAAAAAAGGTTAAAAGTTAGACTGCACCTATTTATTCTATTTGACTCTTAATATATTAAACATTTCAGAATTATGTAAAATTTAAACCTTTGCATTGGCCTTTGAGAACAGTTTTCTACAGCTTTGGGGTAGGCACAAGCAGTCAATAACAGCATTAAAAAATCATGGAAAAATATGTTTTTCTAAGATTTGGTATTGCATGAAGATTTTGTCAAGGCATTTGAAAATTTAAAAAAAAAATAGTAGTATGTAGTTGTAACATACAGTCTCAGCTTATAAATTGTGTACATGTTGAGATGAGAAGCCTTGATGCTGTATTTAACTTTAGCCTTCACTTTACCCAACAAATCAGAATAATACTCTCTTGAAACAGGAGCATCGCGGTAATTGTTCTCCATTGGTGATCATGGCCTGGATGTGTGCCACTTAACTTGAGCCTCTGAAACATGCTCAATAGTAACATAACCTCACAAAGGTCAACAAAAATAATAATAATCAAACATGAACTTCAGACATTTAGATATTATGGAGCAAGCTTCATGTGACTCTTATTCCCACAACTGACACAACAAAATACATCCAACACAAAAAGGCAAATTCAGGATAGAACACAGGAACTTTAGACTTTTGGCAAGCAGAACAAGGATCTGACCTAATTTCCTTCTTATTACAAAAAAAGAAACTCAGAACCCATTTAAAAAATCAGATTTGTACATTAAACATTCTGTTTATACTCTAATGGCAGGGAACATTCAACAACACTCAAAATCACATTCAAATCGGAGGCATTTTAACATGGGACCATGTGTTTTTGTGAGTTATTCTGATGTATTACACAGGACAACTTGCTGGAAAGTTCCCTATGGATACTGATTATGTACTATAACCATGTTTATATGAGAAAATTTGAGATCAATGACAGACATGTTAGACTGACTGAAGGTCCACAACCAGTAGTGTGGCACCTACAGTCATTTAGTTCTCACAGGCTTTTCTGAGATGCAATATAAAAACAGTAGAAAAATATATATACACAGTCATTATTCTTACAGCCAAATCTTTGGACAGTGTAGTTAGGAGGCTTCTCGGGATATCCAGCCGCTCTCCGACAGGAAATTCAGAATTCGTTTTTTCAGCACCTTGTCCAGGTAGCTGGGTAGACGGCTTTTCGATGGAATGCCTTGCCTTTTCTGTAAGTGATCTTTGATGATGATAGTCTTGACAGTCAGATAGCGTGTGGGACTAAGGTTCATAGAGTTGCACAGTACCTTCTCCCGATCAGACAGCAGCTCAAAGCCAGACAGGTTCTCGATGGCTGAAAACTCACTGTCCTTCCCCTCCTCTTTGATGGCACTGACTCCTCCACCTCCGCCAAGCCCACCTCCTGCTCCAACTCCTCCTCCAAGCCCGGCCGCTCCTCCTCCGCCGCTGCTACCTCTCTTCGACCCAGCAATACTTTTGTTCTCTTTCCGTTTTTCCCGTTTGTGACGTGCCGCCTCGTACTCGGCCGACTCGTCGAGTCTCGTGATGCCATTCCGCCGATAACGCTGAAGTTCCCGAACTTTCGCCCGCAGCATGCGCTCTTTGTGCATGTTATCGAAGAATTCTTCAAGCTCACGCTGTGGCATGAATTGGCAGAGGGCACGTAGTTTCGTCCGATGCTCTTTCTCTTCCTTGGTAATTTTGCGTTTCGGTGTTGCTGCTACAGAGGAGCCCAGCGACCCTGTCGGAATGATGGTGGTACCACCTCCCAATCCTACAGCTCCACCTATGCCCCCAACCCCTCCTGTCCCACCTAGTCGTTCTCGCTCTTTATCCTTTTTGTCCCGTCCCAGAAAGGCTGGCACTAAATTGTAATCACGAGCGATGTTTTTGCGTCGCTGGCGCTCACGCAGCTTTCGCACGTACATGTCCACATGGGCTCGTTTCATCTCGATCTCGATATCTTCATCATCGTAGTTTACAGACAGGCCACTGATGAGTTTCTCTGCCTCTTGGTCGTATTCGATCTCGTAGTCATCACGAAGAGGCATATATCCCAGCTGCTGCTGCTCTGCCACAGATATGTCTAATGGGAGTAATGGGGTAGTCAAACTAGGAGACAGCGGACCTCCGCTGGGACAAGTGTGGTCTGTCACGCGATTGGGGATGCTGTCAGGGATGCAGGCTTTACCCAGATTCCCATGGATATACATGCTCACATAATGGTCCATGACCTCCTGAGGGGTGCGTGATGCACCCACATGGGCTGCCATATCCTCCTAACACACAGAAATAAATAAAGATACAGAGTTAGTTCATTCAAAAATTAGATTCTGTCATTTACTCTCCCTCATGTCAGAGCAAATGCATGTCATTGATCATTTCATCTACAAATCACAAATACATATAACAACCGTCTCTTTAGAAGCAAGTTAAATTCAACCGTTTGATTCGTTTGGATAATGTTTACAATGTTTTTTGAGGCTTTCAATTGAGGGACAGAAATTTAATCAGGTTTTATTAAAAATATATTCAGGTTGTGTTTAGAAGATAGCGAAAGCCTTATGAGTTTGAAACAATATGAGAATTAAACTAAGCCTTTAACACACAGGAGGTCATAATAATACCAAAGTTACAAACGCAAACATTATTATTTCTTAGCATATATTATATTAATGCAAATACAACTATTAATGAATATCCCCTGCTTTCAGCAATAGTGCACAGTACAGTTTGTTCTTTCAATAGAAACTCCATATTGTGCAGCTGTTATGAATGAGCAAAACTGTAAATGGGTTGTAAAATTAATTTCTGGAATTAATTTCATTGGGATAAATAATCCTTTAATACAGTGGTTCTCAAACCTGTCCTGGAGTACCCCCAGCCCTGCACATTTTGTATGTCTCGCTCATCTATCACACCTGATTCAACTCATCAGCTCATTTAGTGGAGACTGCAAGACCTGAACTGGGTGTGTCAGATATAGGGAGACTTCCAGTTGGTGGCGGTAATGCACCAATAAGCTAGGTTGCCAGCCGCCAATAAACACCAAAGAAGAAGATAATATAGGGAGACAGACATACAAAGTGTGCAATACAGGGGGTCCGTCGTGGAGAGGTTTGAGAACCAATGTGCTGCACAAACCTAGGAGATCTGCTTGGTTCTTAAACTATTTCAAAGTTTCTTCAGTAAACAATGCATCATTTGTTGCAGTTTAAACCTGACCATTGTGCAATGCAAAGGAAGTTTACTAAAGCCGCATGAATATCGCACTCATTTGTGAATCGTACCCAGTTACCAAATCCATATTGCTCGATAGCATCGAGCAGCGACTGCTCTTCCCTGCTAGTCCATCCTCCCTCTGCTTCGGGACCCCAGAGCGAGAAGCGCCCGCCGTCAACTTGCTGATAGCCGTGCCATCGCCTGTGGTTACCGATTTCGGCACCCGCGGAGAAGCACTCCGGACAAAGTTCAATATCCTGGCATTCGGCACAGCGAATCCGCAAATTCGTAACATCTGCCAAGCAGTTCACGCAGTACTTCTTCCCTAAGTCGGCCATATTGCTTACTACCGCTTGTTGTTGTTAGAAGCAGCAGTGGCGCGGGGCTGGGCATGCGCAGTGGAGTATTTCCGGTCACGCCGCTGCGTCTCATTAATATTAACAAGGACACAGCGAACGCCTGCGATTGGCTCTCGCTCTAGGTGCCCATGGCAACAAGCACGCACTCCAGTACAGACGCAAAATAGTTGAGGCATGCGTGTTTCGTGGGCTAAACGTTGATTTACTTTAGAGAAATTAAATGTAATTATTTTAAAAATAAAACAAATCTTTGTAAATTAAATTATATAAAATGGAAGAGGAGTCATTAGCGCTAAAAGAGGAAGGAAGTCCTGTTTTAGAAAATAACACACTGGTGGAAAACACTGAAACAATTGAGGATCCAACAGAGGCAGCCAGTGCCCAGGTTGGGGAGGAAGAAACTGAACCTCCTAACATCTCAGAAGGTGTTGAGGATGATGTGGTCAAGCAGGGTTCAGAGTTTGGGCAACATATGATAGCAGAAGAGGAGGATGGAATAGATCCCCTTATAAGAGACCTTGGAGGACACTGAGGGTCCTGAAATAGGACATCTTGTTGACAATCTTCTATCACGTGAAGACACTGAGGAGGAAAGACATCCTGATCCAGAGAGTGGGAGGACCACCCTCCTAATGAATCAGAGTAGCCTACAATGTGAACACTATAAAAGCAACTGGTGCAAGATAATCAATTAAGCAATTGCGCGAATTCTCCGTTACCTCTTCTTGTTCCAGGACCTCACAATTTACAAATTAAGCACTTCCTCCAAGGAGCCGACATGCGTTGATTTTAACTAGGGATGTTCATTAACCGTAAACCGACCGTATAGAATTTGACCGATTATTACAATCACTTAAACGGTTTAAAAAGTCATTTTTTAATCAAAATATTTAAAAGGTTTGCTCCATGGTTAACATGCGCTACGAGTATAAAAAATTGCGTTTTTAGAGAGAAAAAAATATTTACTAAATGTTTTGCAACATCACACGGGTACAGTGATAACGCTTAACGGCACAGATTTTACTATATATTTAAACTGAGCAGTGTTTTGTTTTGTTTTTTCATATGTTTGACTGACTGCATTTCATTATGATAATGAACAGGCTGCATTATTATCAAGGTAGCGAAGCTTAACTGTGCGCGCGCATGTGGCGCCAGCGCAATCATTTCAATTTTTTCCTTCTAACAGTGGAAGCAAATAGGCTACTCCTTTTAGCAGGGACGTGCACAGATATTTTGAGGGGCAGGGGCTCAAGTGGAAAAAAAGGGCACTTTTCATATTTGTTTTAATTTTTTTCTAAACAAAACGTTATATTAACACAACTCTGACTGACTTACCAATTTATTTTAATTCCCTCACACTCCAGTTGTTTCGTGTTGTTTCATTTTTCAACAGATGTCTACAAAATAATCAGTTCACATAGAGACCATGGTCTTCTTTAGCAGTCACTAATTTTATTAACTAAGTATTAACTAACTAATGTTTTCTATGCTAGTTTCAAGTATATATTTAGAATAATGACTGCACAAAGGAGAGGGACATATTTTCACTAATTATTTGTTTATGTTGCACAAGAAAATACATTGATTTAATTATTTTAGTGTTATTGTAGGCCTAATATAATTGTCACGAATCCTGGCCATGAACTTCCATTCGCTCACCACCAGAGGTCACTCGCTCACTGCATGGACTCTTGCACTACACTACACTACTGGCACTTCACCATTGGACTACAGTTCCCATCATCCATTGCACTGACGACACACTCATCTGATTTCACTGATCACACGCTTTTATAAGCCTTGGACTTCCTCTCTGTCAGGGCCGAGTATTGTTTAGCATATATCCTAGCTACTCTACAGAGTCTTCTCAGTTGTCATAGCCTTGCCTTGCCTTTTCTAGTGTTTTGATTCTTGACCGTGTTTCCTGGATTAACCCTTAGCCTTGCCGTTGATAATGAACAGGCTGCATTATTGTCAAGGTAGCGAAGCTTAACTGTGCGCGCGCATGTGGCGCCAGCGCAATCATTTCAATTTTTTCCTTCTAACAGTGGAAGCAAATAGGCTACTCCTTTTAGCAGGGACGTGCACAGATATTTTGAGGGGCAGGGGCTCAAGTGGAAAAAAAGGGCACTTTTCATATTTGTTTTAATTTTTTTCTAAACAAAACGTTATATTAACACAACTCTGACTGACTTACCAATTTATTTTAATTCCCTCACACTCCAGTTGTTTCGTGTTGTTTCATTTTTCAACAGATGTCTACAAAATAATCAGTTCACATAGAGACCATGGTCTTCTTTAGCAGTCACTAATTTTATTAACTAAGTATTAACTAACTAATGTTTTCTATGCTAGTTTCAAGTATATATTTAGAATAATGACTGCACAAAGGAGAGGGACATATTTTCACTAATTATTTGTTTATGTTGCACAAGAAAATACATTGATTTAATTATTTTAGTGTTATTGTAGGCCTAATATAATTGTCACGAATCCTGGCCATGAACTTCCATTCGCTCACCACCAGAGGTCACTCGCTCACTGCATGGACTCTTGCACTACACTACACTACTGGCACTTCACCATTGGACTACAGTTCCCATCATCCATTGCACTGACGACACACTCATCTGATTTCACTGATCACACGCTTTTATAAGCCTTGGACTTCCTCTCTGTCAGGGCCGAGTATTGTTTAGCATATATCCTAGCTACTCTACAGAGTCTTCTCAGTTGTCATAGCCTTGCCTTGCCTTTTCTAGTGTTTTGATTCTTGACCGTGTTTCCTGGATTAACCCTTAGCCTTGCCGTTGATAATGAACAGGCTGCATTATTGTCAAGGTAGCGAAGCTTAACTGTGCGCGCGCATGTGGCGCCAGCGCAATCATTTAAATTTTTTCCTTCTAACAGTGGAAGCAAATAGGCTACTGCTTTTAGCAGGGACCTGCACAGATATTTTGAGGGGCAGGGGCTCAAGTGGAAAAAAAGGGCACTTTTCATATTTGTTTTAATTTTTTTCTAAACAAAACGTTATATTAACACAACTCTGACTGACTTACCAATTTATTTTAATTCCCTCACACTCCAGTTGTTTCGTGTTGTTTCATTCGTTTGGACTCAGTTTGCACCTCTCTTGGACTACTGCTCGTGTACCTGGATTATCTCTCTGCCTTGCCCTGTTGGATATTGTTTGCCGGTCGTCGACCCACGCTTGCCCTAGGATTACTCTTTGTCTTGCCTGTGATGTTCCTGTTTGCCATTATATGAACCTTGCTTGTTTTGTGACCTCGCCTTTTAATAAAAGCTTGCACATGGATCCGCACGCCTCACGTCTTGTTCGCCCCGTAACAATATTGAGGAGCAAGATTAATTTTTAATGAGCCGAAAAGAATGCACGTCACACCTCTGTTTATCAATTTGCACTGGCTACCAATAGCTGCTCGCATTAAATTCAAGGCATTAATGTTTGCCGACAAAACCACCTCTGGCTCTGCACCCTTTTACCTAAATTCATTAATTCAGACCTATGTGCCCTCTAGAAGCTTGCGTTCTGCAAGTGAACGTTGCTTTATTGTGCCATGCCAAAGACACAAAATCACTTTCACAGACTTTTTCATTAACTGTTCCCATCTGGTGGAATGACCTGCCCAAGTCAATCCGAGCAGCTGAATCCTTACCCATCTTCAAGAAACGGCTAAAAACACATCTCTTCCATCTTTACTTGACCTTCTAACTCTAGCACGCTCTATTCTAATATTATTCTTTTAAAACTAACACTAGCTTTTCTAATCTCTTTGTATTCTATCTGTTTTCTTTCTTTTTTTTTATTATACAATTAACAAATGCAAAAAAAGTCCTCTAACACTAGCTTGCTCTATTCTTTTTCTTTTCCATGTTTTCTTTTTATTTATTATATAATAAAAAAAATTATATAAAAAAACCTGTGTACTGGGTTAAGCTAACTGAGACTTGTTATAGCACTTGCATATCATTGCTCTTTTGTTGGTTTTGATTGCTTCCATTGTCCTTATTTGTAAGTTGTTTTGGATAAAAGCGTCTGCTAAATGTAAATGTAATATATATGCCCATGATAGCCTATATTGCCTTAGCTAAACTTTAGCTAACTTATTATATGGTAGCTAATGAGTTAGCAAGACAAATGAACTATATTTGACTTTTGGATAATTACCTGTAAATCGCATTTCGAGGGGTGTTCCCCGGTAAAAATCGTGTTCCGGAGGGTAAAATACAAATTTTTTGGTAGGGGTTCACCTGATTCATTTCGCACTCCAGGGGCTAAAAAGCACGTTATTGGGGTCGCTTCAACCCACAGACATCAAAAATAACCTGCGGCAACAGTGTTAAAGTAGCCCACTTGGCAACACTGCCTCTACTACACAAAGACAAACACAACTGGAAAGGGAGGGAGGGCTCAATCGGCTCAATGTGCGCAACGCTACACTGCTGTGCTGCGCGCTGCGCGGAGAAGCGAAGGGGAGAAAGGCATCGGAACTTGACAGTCTCAACATTTTCCGACCTACCCGAACTTATATTTTGATTTTTTTATTTGTTTGACAGGGAAAGCTGTGCGCAAACAGAAACACACACACACACACACACACACACACACACACACACACATATATATATATATATTCATTTATTTAAAAAAAATTAAAAAAAAGGAAAACTCGCCAGAAAAAAGGGCACTTTCTCTCGAGGAAGAAAAAGGGCAGGTGCTCAAGCCCCCTTTGGTGTGCACATGCCTGCCTTTTAGTCACAAAGATAATCGGAATTGAAAAAGGTTTGCTTTTATTTGTGTACATTCACACCACAAACAAATATTTGTGCTTTAGTGAAATAGGCGTAAAGACAAATAGGATTCTGCGGTTTCCTTTTGCGCTGCACAAAAATGAACCGAAACTACTAGGCTACTTGTTGCACAGTTTTTTCATTCGTTTTCTTAATTTATTATTTAAGTAAAGATTTATTTATTCTATGTATTTGTTATATCGAATATATATATATATTCTCTGCTCGCAGAAGCGCTACGGTGCGTGATATGATATAAAAATTACATTTTAAAATTACAGAATTATTTGTGTGATGCAAAGATATTTTTTTTTTTGACCAAAGACAAGCGCATTTACTAATCAAATGACGTGCTTATAACATTTGCACTGTATGTATATATAGTGTCTTAAAGGTATACAATTAATCACTTTTGTGTTTCTTTGATTTGCCGTTCTCTAAAATTTGAACTCTAGGAATAAAAACTAAAAGAAAAAAAAGAAAGAAGAAAGCATAATGAACACGCGTCGTTTTGTAAGTATTTCACAGTATTTATTGAAATGTCAAACTCATTTAGACAAACATGCCAGAACTACTGCACTGCATCCAAGCTCGTTTTTGCCACTATGAAGAATAAAAAAACAGTTAATTATAAAAAATATATCCAGATAGAGGCAATTAATTATAGCAAAAGATAACTGAAAAGTAAAAGAAAAAAATTTGAAACAAATGGGAACAGGTATGTAACTCAGAAATATGTAACAAAACTCCCTAAAAAACTGTGACTAAATGCAAAGCTAATTAATTTTTTTTAGTTATAATTGTTACGAATGGATTCGTGTTGCATGGGGAAAACGGTATATCATTTGCTCGTGTGTGTGTGTGTGCGTGCATAGGAAACCCCCCCCCCCCCCCCATTTTTCTCTTTGAGTAGGGGTATAATTTGTAGTTCGTAACATAATAATTGTAAATGTTAACTATTTTCAGAATGAAAATGCTTTTATAAAAAAAAACAAAAAAACGGTAGGCCTATATGCATTTTCTTAATGTAATTGACTAAAAGGTGATACTGGAACTATCTGACTGGCTAGGGGATGGGTTTAATATATTAATTATAAGATTTGAATTATATCCAGGTGGCATTTCTGTATGTGTGGGGCATGTGGATGATGCAGAAGGACAGCTTTATCTGCAAGTAATCCTGTAAGACAGAAAGACAGGAAATATTATTACATTACAAGCAACTTATCGGTTTATACATTACTGTGGGTTTTGTTTTTTTAGACCATGAAAGCAGCCTCTGTAAAGATGTTGCATAAGTAAATGTTGCATGCATTCAAGTAATAAGTATTAAAAGTAGGTCATTAATAGCAAACTATATTCATATGAATTCTTTTAAACATGATTACATGCCAACAGGGCTGTTAGTGTAATTGATCTGGTTATGACAAATTAATCAAAGATTTTATAAATCACGACACATCAAACTAGCATCTCCACTCATGGAAACAGATCAATTACGAGGTGCAGAGAGACAGATCATGTATAGTTGGAACATGAACTGATGGGGCCAATTTGAAACAATTTATTAAGAAGCCAATAGACAATAAATTTTCTGACTGTGTGGGACATCTGACAACTTTCCAAGAAGGGGTGAAACTGATTTAAAATATTGCGATAGTGTCAAATGAGACTGTACAGTGGCTGAGGCAATGACTAACGATAGCAGTAGAGTAAACGTCGCAGGATTGTCTAAAGTACACTTGTACAATATAATATAGTACAAGTGTTAAACTGAAATACTGAATTATTAATAGTCAAGTCTAGCGCTTTTAACAATGCAAATTGTGTCAAAGCAGCTTTACATCAGCTTGATATAAAGCTGGGTGGCTTTATATCAGCTTTACAGTATTTAGACGGGGAAATAGTTTGTCAAAATAGTGTCATTCTCCTCTGGCTAGACAAAATCAGCAGTTTAAATCTAGGCTAAAGCAGAATCAGATTGTGCAAAGGCCTCCTCTGGTTCCTGTGGTCTTGTCCCGATGGCCGTCTTGGAGACAGTGTCTTCACTGGGGACCAGTCTCTGGGGCTCATCTAGTACTCCTGGTCTCTGCTGACATTCAGGGCTGTAGAGGTCATCACTAGGTGCTGATTCACCATCTGATCTGGATACAGACTGGATCCGGGTGGCTGCAGTGACCATCTGATCTGGATACAGTCTGGATCCGGGTGGCTGCAGTGACCATCTGATCTGGATACAGTCTGGATCCGGGTGGCTGCAGTGACCATCTGATCTGGATACGGACTGGATCCGGGTGGCTGCAGTGACCATCTGATCTGGATACAGTCTGGATCCGGGTGGCTGCAGTGACCATCTGATCTGGATACAGTCTGGATCCGGGTGGCTGCAGTGACCATCTGATCTGGATACGGACTGGATCCGGGTGGCTGCAGTGACCATCTGATCTGGATACGGACTGGATCCGGGTGGCTGCAGTGACCATCTGATCTGGATACAGTCTGGATCCGGGTGGCTGCAGTGACCATCTGATCTGGATACAGTCTGGATCCGGGTGGCTGCAGTGACCATCTGATCTGGATACAGTCTGGATCCGGGTGGCTGCAGTGACCATCTGATCTGGATACAGTCTGGATCCGGGTGGCTGCAGTGACCATCTGATCTGGATACAGTCTGGATCCGGGTGGCTGCAGTGACCATCTGATCTGGATACAGTCTGGATCCGGGTGGCTGCAGTGACCATCTGATCTGGATATGGACTGGATCCGGGTGGCAACGGTGACCTCGGAATAAGAAAGAAACAGACTAATATTAGCGTAGATGCCATTCTTCTAATTGTTTTGGGAAGTGTTTTGGGAAGTGTTCTCGGTTCCGATTGACCTAATTAATGCAGCCTAACAATCCTTTAACGGATTTGAATTATAGAAATGCGATAGTGTATTATGTGTAAACCAGGTTAAATAGATGGGTCTTTAATCTAGATTTAAACTGGCAGAGTGTGTCAGCTTCCCGAACAGTGTTAGGTAGATTGTTCCAGAGTTTGGGCGCTAAATAGGAAAACGATCTCCCGCCCGCAGTTGATTTTGATATTCTAGGTATTAGCAATTGGCCAGAGTTTTGAGATTAATACTCTGATGCGAGACTTTGTTTACAGTTCTTCTTACTAATGGGGCTATGGGGAGTTTTTAAGACAAAGTTTAAGAAACAACAAATGCTGTGCAAATTATAAGCAGGAATATTTGATAAAAGGGTAAATCTAACACTGACCTACCACTGCAAATGTCTTCTTTCTGTCTTCTCTCTTTCTGAATGAATACCTCTCCACAAACAAGACTGGGTTGACTGGGTTGTTTATAGTGGCAAAATATTTAAGATATAAAATGGTATGAATGAACTGCAAGATGGAAAAAATACTGATTTAAATGATCGTTTTTGGATTTTACATTAAAAATGTATTAAAAGCATGTTAAGTGTTGTGATTACTGTGATATTTGTTGTAAAAGCACATCAAAACTACCATTATAGTGTTAAAACCATAGTAAGTTTGGTGGTTATTGACCTACTACTATATGTATCACAGTAAAACTAAAGTTATGGCAGTAAAAACAAGATAAGCGTTGTAATTATTGTGCTTTTTACCAAAACTACCACAGCAAAACCACAGTTACCGAGGTAAAAGCATGGTAAAGTGTGTTGTGTTTTAACTTCAAATATCACAGTAAAACCACAATTACTGTGGTAATAGCATGGTAGGTGTCCTGTTCAATGCGCTTTAACTTCAAATAATCACAGTAAAACCACAGTTACCGCGGTTACCATGATTTTAGTACAAATACAACTTACTTCTTTGAACCTGATATGAATAATTAACTGATCAAAGATCATATCACGTGACAGATAGCGTTTAATCACCCTAGTTAGCAGGTGTTCATTTAGTTAAACGCAATGAAACGCACAATCAGCCTCGGATGACATTTATAATGCAGCGAATAATAAGGCGCTAATGTGATTAATCAAAAGACAGAATAGATTTTATACCAAACATTTAGGACTACAGACTCAACGTGTTGTACACGTAAACTGATGCCAAATCTCGTGATGTGAGCTGAATGAGACTTCTTGAACTTGATTTCATAGCGATAAACAACATCTCATGCCCTTGGCGTCTGTGTATTGACGCTGAATGTTTCCAATTGAAAGCAAGGAGAGGCACCTTTGGCGTCTTCACAGTGACGCTAAAGGCGCTTGACCATGCTTCGGTTTTTGACGCCTAGGGAGTGAGAATGGGTTGGATATGACCATGTGAATCCTCCTTTTCTGTTGTTTGCTGCTTTTTGCGCATGTAAAATTAATCCCCGGAAAACAAATGTCATAGTAGCCTATTTTTAACGGGTCACAGACATTTATCCTTTCTAATTTAATTCAATTCTAATTGTGTCATAGCGCCAGGACTGGTCATAGTGGAACATTTAAAGAATTTTTACAAGACTCTACTGACTGATTCCTCTACTAGAAAGGCGTTTTCCATTTAACATTATAGGTGATGTTGGTTTTGCTAATTAGACACAATCTATTTTTTTTAAAAGAGAGCAGGATGTGGCCTCCCACAGGAAATGCAGCTTATTACAGGGTCATGGGCATAAGTGGCCGACCACAAATTTTAGTGCTCCACTGACAGTTCCGAGGTGTTGTCATCTAGTGACACGTTTGTATGCAGGTGACAAATTAGTGCTATATTAAAACACAACACCTCCAGCACATTCTACATTAGACAACAAATTATGCAATGCTGATCTTTTAAAAATGTCCAAAATTATGTTAAGAATGCTCATATTCGTAGGCTTGTCTACTTTGTTTTATTTGAGGTCCTTTCATGCTTAATCAAGTATAACTGGTCATCAGTTCTTTGAATGATCTTGCTTTCAGAAATTATATTAATACTTTGTGAAAAAGTTCAATGCTGAGTGACTATGCAGCAACTGCACATAGGGAACAATTTAAGGTCTGCTAGCTCTAAAAAAAAATCTTAAGTGATCTTTCATAAAAACAACACCATCTTGACAGGTTGTATGTGGAAGGAACATATTTTAGCTGTTTTTAGTTTTAAAAAAATGCGTTTTACTATAGTATTGCCAGTTTACATCGAGTTGTTGTTGGAAATCCATGTGTAATTGGGTATTGGATTTTTTGATGAGAAACTTTCAGGCAGCAAAACGAGCAACAATACATTCATTTTGCAATCTTAAATTCTAGAACTCCAGTCCCTTGTTCATCAACACTACATTATTTTTACAGTATTTTTCTATATTCTTTAGTCACAATACACCTATTGTCTGTGCCGTGTTGGGTCTGCTGTACTGAATGCTATCCTCACTAGTTTAAAGGACATTGTTGAATTATTTGTGCAAAACAGGAAATTAATACATTCTATGAACAAAAAAGGTCAATAATTAGAGACACTTGAATAGAACATATGCATACTTACACTTACAATACAATAAATGACATTGACAACAACAGTTTTTGTCATATATTATTAAATATGCAACATTTAATAATATATATTGTTACATTAATAATAGGCCTAGTTAATATATTATTATAAATAAATAGTAAAAACATTATATAGATGTTAATCTGTGCTTTAAAGAGTTGCCTTAACAGAACCTGAAGTTAATTTGGTTCCGTGTCACCATTTATAGTCTTTTTTTGTCAATCAAACAGTTTTGTTTTATTTGATCTCGTTTCGAATAAGCCCCGTTGTGCCGTTGTTGCTGATGTACAGTATGACTGAAGAATGCTGAGGGGACTTTACAACAAAATTCATAAGGAGTTTTGTGTTCTGTTTTATTAGAATTAAGAACATCGTAGAAGACAACTGTTGTTATACAGAATGAAACAAAAGCAAATCAAGACTATCATAAATCATCCCTGTAATCCTGGTAAGAACAGGGTGATTGTTGTCTGCTTACATGTGTTATTTTGCAGTAAAATTAACACTACTGTTTTAAAGGTAAAACAATTACAAAAGCAGAATGTTAAAGAAATACTAAACGCATCAAAACAATGCAGTTACTTGACATAATGCCTCACACAATAATGAAAAAAATGACAGAGCATTACAGGAAGATGGTTACTGAGCTAATACTTCACTTAAGAAACAAACAAAAGCGTTCCTTTGAACATGTTGATCATCACCACAGCAGCATCACTAAAGATCACGATCATCGACTGCTTTCATGGCACTCTTCACCCAGCTCAGCTGAGGATCCACACAAATACGAAAACCCTTCTTTGTGACAAAACTGATGGAAAGAAAAGATCACAGTTACTCCACACAAATCTTAGCAACACCTTATAACAGATTTCCATTCAACACTCTTTGACAAATTATGATGACAAATTAAAACTCACATGACTCCATGTTTGGTGCATTCCACTCTTGTCTCCACGTAGGAATCAATTTTAGCGATGGGGAGTTTTCTCCCATGAAAATTAAAACAGCATTCGGATGGTAAACTGCCATCTGTATTGAAAAATTTTATTTACGTAATAAATTTCTTACTATACTGATTTATTACTATTTCAACATCAAACACAAATGTTAACAGATAAACAAATTGTTCATTGTAAGAACAATCAAATACAAATAAGTTATTACAACAGTGTTTTTTGTTTTGTTTTTGGATACATGTCAGTTCACACCACTGAACAAATAAAAAAAATGAAGCTTTAGAGTGACTTACTGTTGCCCATTACACTGGACTGGAGGAATGCAACTGCCAGAAGTCCAATAAAAAGACAAAGACAATACTGACGCATAGCTGCAGATTGCTCTTCTTCTCGAGGTAATGCTGAAATCAACAGGATAATGTCCTGCAAACTTTACCATGGGTTTTAAAGGTAAAAGAGGAGGGGACGAGTGTGGTTTTGGTAGGGGGCAGGTTATCGGTGAGAAATGTTCCACTGTGATCAAAACAGAAAAAAAGTGCTCGTAAGTCTTACAGGAAACAGTTTTGTGGTTATTTCATATAGCAAAACTGCACCTCATGTATGACTCACCATCTCAGTGCCATTATTCTCAATGTGCAAACTAATGAAGTGAACAGGCAATATACCATGAATATATACAACTTTATTTCTATATCATCTGCATTGACACAACAAAAGCAAAGGCAGCATTTTTGGACAAAAGGACAAACACAGAAGAACAGAGATTGGTCAAAGCGAGCTGCATCAGTGCACACTCAACATTGAAAGCTTCAAGTGTGGGATTGCATGCACACAGTTTGCACACGTTTCAATGTTCATACAGTGTTGATACAGATGAATAAAAAGCTCACATTAAATATTTTGGACTGGCCATATGTGGGCACAGATGCATTGCACATCCTAATGCCTTTATCTTACCACCCGGTTCTGTCAATTCCCACATAAAACACTTGCATTACAAACACGTTGCACAATACATTACTGTACTTCATTATCAACATATCCTGTGTTCCTGGATAGCCTATGCTCTTTTGAACAGCATGAATTGTTTATGATGATGCGCACACAAGTACTCACAACATAACACGAAGTTGTTTACACACACGTCATCTTTCATTACTATTAAGATTGTCTTCACTCCTTTTATTGTATGAATAAACCGCTGAATGCACTGGATACATATAAAGTCTTTTAACGCAAGTTATTTCAAAACCTTGGACTTAAGGCAAAAATCTAAAGCCATTAACTTAAAGCTCCTGGTGTGTTTCCCCCAGATATAAAAATATTTTAAAATTGAGGGCAATGAATAATTGGATTATAATGAAAACAGCCAACGTTGACACAAATTAAGTTCCTGGGGTTCCTATATGGTAATGAAAAACAAAACATGAAATAGCAGAGAGCACAGTAAAGACGACAGTGATAAAAAATGTGCAAAGCAGCTTATTGCAGTAGTGTGGTTTAGACCACAAAAAAGGTGGGAGGTTTTCCTTCGATCACAGTGATCACAAAGCAGTGAAATCTCACCACATTATCTTGATAATATCTGAACATAAACTTACTTTAGAGTGTGCAAGATATCAAGTGCCATTCAATATTCTGGTGCCTTCATAGCTTGTTTACATATTACTGTGTGTACATACAGTATACATACTCTGACGATATGAAATTTAGGTCTTTTTCCTCACAAAAATAATAATCCATGAACTTCCGTGAATTCTAATCAATATAATAAATAAGCATCTGAATGTTTAACGTGATACTGTCAATAATTCTCAGTGAAAAACATTCCCCAAAATGACATTCACTTCTCTAAACTTGAAGAAAAAAAAAAAAAAGTGAAAAATGCTGTTATTGCTGTTACATATTATGGTCCCAAAAATTAGGCCAGTTTAGTGCATGTTATTTACATGAAACAAGTAAAGTATCATAACATGGTATTTTATAAATTTCGAGTAATAAGATTATATCTGATTTGTGTTGAATAAAAGTATAGTTTACTGCAAAATCTAGAGGGGCTTGTTTCTCTGTTATTAATAAATACAATATGAGATCAAGCATAATGCTGCGATGAGCCGTATGACTGAAAACCACCATCATCACTGAACTCGTACTCCTACTCAATCTTTCATCTACCTTCTTTTCAACACTTCAACCACCATGAGATCCAAGCTGCACCACAATTTTAAAGCCACATTTATTATGCTAAAGTCCTGTTCTGTAAGCATGAACTGAAACCAAACTGTAACTTCGGAAACGCTAGTATTCCAGAATGTTTGGTTTTGGACTGGAACAAATATATATATATATAAAAGAGAACAGAGTAAAAAGGGAGAGAGAATCCAGTAACAATATCTTTCAGTATCCACTCAAATCTCTGAATAAAGACATTTGTGAGAAGAGAACAGAAACACAGATTACAGACAGGGAGTAAGAGGTTGAATAAATAATAGTTCAGTGTGCAATAAGTCTTAGAAACAATGGTAAAAACAACACACGAGAAAAACAAATAAAAACAACCTCAGAAAACCACAGCAAAACACATTTTATTTCGCTTAAATAAAAATGCCTCGTTTAAGATGAGGGAGGCAGAAAAGAACGGGTGAAGGTGAAAGTAACGAGAGGACAGAAACATGAAATAATTTAGAACTTCACAAACTCACATTGCCACACCTAACAGAGTCGGGAGCGCACATTCATGTGATGTGTTGCCTCCGTTCCAGCCCTGTGAGTTTGTATGGAAGAGGACACATACAGTGGCCACTGGAACTTATATTCTTTGATGAGGAACCAGAGGTATGCAAGAGTACCCATGAACAGTCAACACGAGTTTCTCTCTTAGTCTCTGTGAGGTGGAAGAGAAGACATGAGGATACATCCTTAGCGTTTCAGTAGTGGACTGCCACGGTCTTGTCCTTTCTGCAAAGCCTGAAGAACCTAGAGGTGTAAAAAGAAAGAAAAATAGCAGAATGATACAATGCTGTTCTTATTAAAAAAAAATAAAAAATTTTCACTTCACTAATCTTTATGACATTTAATCCTTTTTTAACTAAAATATAATTCAGAGAATTCAGACCCTCTCATTTTTTCATACTTTGTTGCAGCCTTATGCTAAATTGCTTTTAAATTCAGTTTTTTAATACATTTGCAGAGATATTACAAATCTAGTGTCTGCTTTGTCGTTACAGTTTATGAAGTGTGAAAAAAAAAATAATAATAATAGCATTTTACCACAATAATGGGGAACACTGCTGACGTGGCAATGATCCAGAAGACGAACATTGACGCCCTCCACAAAGAGGGTAAGTCACAGAGGGTCATTACTGAAAGGGGTGGTTGTTTACAGAGTGCTGTATCAAAGCATATTAAATGCTAAGTTGACTGGAAGGAAGATTTTGGATAGGAAAAGGTGCACAAGCAACAGGGATGATCGCAAGCTTGAGAATACTGTCAAGCAAAGCTGATTCAAACACTTGGGAGAGCTTCACAAGGAGTGGACTGAAGCTGGAGTCAGTGCATCAAGAGTCACCAGCTCAGACGTCTTCAGGAAAAGGGCTACCAAGCCACTTCTGAACCAGAGACAACGTCAGAAGAGTCTTACCTGGGCTGTGGAGAAAAAGAACTGGACTGTTGCTCAGTGGTCCAAAGTCCTCTTTTCAGATGAAAGTAAATTTTGCATTTCATTTGGAAATCAAGGTCCCAGAGTCTGGAGGAAGAGTGGAGAGGCACAGAATCCATGTTGCTTGAAGTCCAGTGTGAAGTTTCCACAGTCAGTGATGATTTGGGCTGCCATGTCATCTGCTGGTGTTGGTCCACTGTGTTTTCTGAAGGCCACGGTCAACGCAGCCATCTACCAGGAAATTTTAGAGCACTTCATGTTTCCTTCTGCTGACAAGCTTTATGGAGATGCTGATTTCATTTTCCAGCAGAATTTAGCACCTGCCCACACTGCCAAAGGCACCAAAAGCTGGTTCAATGACCATGGTGTTACTGTGCTTGACTGGCCAGCAAACTCGCCTGACCTGAACCCCATAGAGAACCTATGGGGTATTGTCAAGAGGAAGATGAGACACCAGTCCCAACAATGCAGATGACCTGAAGGCCACTATCAAAGCAACCTGGGCTTCCATACCACCTCAGCAATGCCACAAACTGATTGCCTCCATGCCACGCCGAATTGACGCAGTAATTAAAGCAAAAGGAGCCCCTACCAAGTATTGAGTACATATACAGTAAATGAACATACTTTCCAGAATGCCAACAATTCACTAAAAATGTTTTTTTTATTGGTCTTATGAAGTATTCGAATTTGTTGAGATAGTGAATTGGAGGGTTTTTGTTATATGTGATCCTAAATCATCACAATTAAAAGAACCAAAGACTTAAACTACTTCAGTCTGTGCACATTGAATTTATTTAATACACGAGTTTCACAATTTGAGTTGAATTACTGAAATAAAAGAACCTTTCCACAACATTCTAATTTATTGAGATGCACCTGTATTTGTACATTATTTTTTTTTTTTTTTTTACTATCTGTGTCTTGTCCTGTTGCTGTCATTCTGTCGCACTGTGGAGCTACTGTCACTAAAACTAATTCCTTGTATGTGCAAACATACCTGGCAATAAAGCTAATTCTGATACAGTCGTGGCCAAAATATCTGCACCCTTGCAACTCTGTCAGAAAATGCACCCCTTCTCTCAGAAAATTGTTGCAGTTGCAAATGTTTTGGTACTCACATGTTTATATTTTTTGGTTTGCATTGGGACAACAAAAAAAACAGAAGAAAAGTCAAATCTGATACAATTCCACACAGAACCCAAAAAATGCACTGGACAAAATTATTGGCACCCTTAACTTAATATTTGGTAGCACCCCCTTTGGAAAAAAATAACTGAAATCAATCACTTCCTGTAACCACAAATGAGTTTCTTACACCTCTCTACTGGAATTTTGGACCACTTTTCTTTTGCAAACTGCTCCAGGTCATTCAGATTTGAAGGATGCCTTCTCCCAACTGCTGCTTTGAGATCTCTCCACAGGTGTTCTATGGGATTCAGATCTGGACTCATTGCTGGCCATTTCAAAACTCTCCAGCGCTTTGTAACCATTTCTGAGTGCTTTTTGAAGTGTGTTTCGGGTCATTGTCCTGCTGGAAGACCCATGACCTCTGGTGGAGACGCAGCTTTCTGAAATTCTTTGGTAATCATCAGATTTCATGATACCGATCACACGGTCAAGGCATCCAGTGCTAGAAGCAGCAAAGTAACCCCAAAACATCTTTGAACCTCCACCATGTTTGACTGTAGGAACGGTGTTCTTGTAAGAATCTTGTCCATCTTGCCCTTTACCAAAAAGCTCTACATTTGTCTCATCTGTCCACATTACGTTCTCCCAGAAAGATTGTGGTTTTGTCACAAGTTTTTGGCAAACTCCAGTCTTGCTTTTTTTATGCCTTTGTGTCAGCAGTGGTGTCCTCCTGGGTCTCCTCTTTTCATTCAGATGGCAACGGATAGTGCGAGCTGACACTGTTGTACCCTGTGTCTGCAGATCAGCTTGAATTTGTTTGGAAGTTAATCGGGGTTCTTTATCCACCATTCGAACAATCCTTTGTTGTAATTTTTCATTAGAAAAATTCCGTCCACGTCCAGGCAGGTTCGCTACAGTGCCATGGGCTGTAAACCTCTTGATGATATTGCGCACAGTGGACACAGGAACATTAAGATCTGTGGAGATGGACTTGTAGCCTTGAGATTGTCCATGTTTCCACATTTTTTTCTCTCAAATCCACAGACAACTCTTTACACGTCTTTCTTTTCTCCATGCTCAGTGTGACACACAACACAAAGGTTGAGTCAACTTTTCTCCATTTTAACTGGTTGCAAGTGTGATTACTATATTGCCCACACCTGTTACTTGCCACAGGTGCGTCTAAATACAAATTACAGGAGCATCACATGCTTGAAAAGCAATTATTTCTTACAATTTTGACAAGGTGCCAATAATTTTTTCTAGTCCATTTTTGAGTTCTGTGTGAAATTTTATCAAGTTTGATTTTTCTTCTGTTTTTTTGTGTTGCAGACAGTGCAAACAAAAACAATAAGCACACGAATGCCAAAACATTTGCAATTGGAGCAATTTCTGAGAGAAGTGTTGCATTTTCTGACAAAATTGCAAGGGTGCCGATATTTTTGGCCATGACTGTATATGTATTCATTTTAATTAGTGCTGTCAAACAATTAATCGCGATTAATCACATCCAAAATAAAAGTTTTTGTTTACATAATATATGCATGTATACTGTGTATATTTATTGTATGTATATATATATATATATATATATATATATATATATATATATATATATATATATATATATATATATATATAAAATAAATAAATAAATACACACAGTATATACTTTGAAAATATTTCCATGTATTTTCATGTATATTTATATTAATATAATTGATATTATGTTTAAATATTTAAAATGTATAAACTTAACATATTATTCTTAAATATATACACATGCATTTGTGTGCAATTATATATATATACACATAATAAACATACACAGCACACAAACATTTTGTAAACAAACTTTTATTTTGGATGAGATTAATCGCGATTAATTGTATGACAGCACCAATTTTAATGCATGTAATGTGTTTATGTATGATTGTTTATAAAAAGATACGCACTTGTGCCCATTTCTTGTTCTTGCTGTTCATGTTGATGGTGGTTATGCTGGAGAAGATCTCCTCAGCAGTGATGTATTCCGGCAGGCGCGTCAGAAACTGAGCGACGTGGATGAAGTCCATGTGTGTGAGGATGTCCTCGTAAAGACGCAAAATCCCCAGTGCTGTGCGGAAGAGAAATTCCTCGCCATCACGACAGAACACGTCCCACACACGGCATGCAATGTCCAGTGGGAGTGATTTACTGTACAAGGTGAAGATCCTACACAGACCAAAGCAGATCTATGATCAATACATCTGTACCTCAAAACTCAGGGGGAATTTCTGACAGAAGAAACAAAGTAACTCGCTTACCAATCAATTAAATAAATATCAGAGGACAGGTTGTTATTTTTAAAATGTGCAAAAAGCTTTGGTAGATTTTCTTCAAAGAACACTTCAAATGCTGCAAAGTATGTCAACATCTAAAACGAAAAAAAAATTAGAGCATATGAAGAGTCTTCACTAATGACTATTTTCTTATTGATCACACAACTTAAGACTTCAAGACAACTTACAAGGCTGTGGTCCACTCTGTAGAAAGCCATCTGACAAGGCTTGTTCAACAAATTGGCAAATGCAATGAAGGCATCAGCAGTGTCCATGTTGAGAATCAACACTGCTGCTATAAAGGACATTCCCTGCACCTACACAACAAACACATAATACAGATTAAAAATATGAGGATTTATATTTAATGCTAAGCTTGAACTGGTAAACGAGTGATGTTTACAAAAATAGCATCTATTCCTAGCCCTAAAACAACATGCTTTACCCCCTAAACGTCAGATCAGTGCTTCCTTTCTGTATTCACACTTCAAACTGATAACAAGCGCAGATGCAGCATAAGCACACTGTCTTAGTTACGGTCATGTTCAACAAGTACACTACTGGTCAAAAGTTTGGAATAATTAAGACTTTTTAATGTTTTTACTCTATTTTTGATCATATAAATTCAGCCATGGTAAGCATAAGAGATGTGGTTAAAAAATATATTTTTCAAGTCAATTCAAACATTTGAATTAAATGTTTTTTCATTTAAACTTCTTAAGTTTTTATTCTTCATGCAAACTTACTAAACTAGGCAGCTAAAATATATTAGATATTCTCATTTAAATTGTTGTATCATACCAGTGGAGGTGTTTAAGTAACATTAAGAGTGTGACAGAATAACAGAAAATGTGTTCTCAATTTATCTTTAAATTTTTGCAGTTTATAATATCACCTTTACACCCAGCATCTATGTGGAGGTGTAAGTGCAAGAGCTCTTTGGCCAGCAATTGATATTGTGGTTTGTGAGCAGGATGTAAGAGGACAGTGCAGCACACATTGCTCTGGCATTCTCACATGTGCAACAGAATAAGTTCTAAGTCTCTGCTTATCACGTACGTAATAACCAGAACACCATACTCAAGAAAACCAGCTGTACGACACAGCATTTCTGTCAGTTTCTGTTTTACTCTGTAAACATCTCTTAGTATGAGTCAATACTCAAGCAAACTGAGGTTAAGATGAAATATGGGTCATAGAGGGGGTTGGCTTGTAAACAGTGCAGTGGTGCAGAGCACATTTAGACAAAAAAAACAATAGACATCACTTGAGTAAACAAGACTTACATATCCCACATCAGGACGATAGCAAGTGTAAGCTCCCAGAATGCTGTGCAATACATCATGGTATGGGCCTCCCTGAAAATAAAATCCCAAAATATGATGACACAATTGTCAGCAGATGATATAAAACTCCAGAAACAACAATGCACCCTACCTGTTGGAAAATGCAGAGATTGGGAAAGGTTCTGGAAATGTCTAACTTGATCAGTTCTAGACTGGCCTCTCGATCAGCATGAGACAAGCCTGCATCTGAAAAATAAGCAATAATTAGTTACAAAAGGGCATTAAAGAGAGTTTAGCAAGGAAAGCTGCTGATAAAGTTTAAAAAAAAAAAAAGGGGATAATAAAAGAATAAAAAAGGATAACAAATAATGTTTTATATGAGATTAAAGAAGTTATTCCAGCAACAGAGAGGAGAGAAACCATGTGCTTGGAAAAATGTATAACAATCACCTTCACTCTCTGTTTCTGCAGCAGCCGTTGGGGCTACAAAGGCATTCCACTTTTCTTTGGCTCTTGCCAAACAGATGTTATACAGCTCTGTTTAAAACACATACACACAAATAATGTGTTATTTACATGTAAATAAGTTATTTATGTTTACATATGTAATTCTTAGTATATGAAACTATGATCTGCAATCACAAAAACAGAGGACACTGGGTTTAACACACTGAAGGAGGCCTTGAGCCGAAATGTTTGTGGTTTTTCCCTATTGGTGAAAAATGTATAATAAAATGTAAAAAGAAGACTGTTTTTGTGAGTGCGGATCATGGTTTTATATACTCAGTAATTTAATAGATTGACACACCAAAATAAAAGATCAAGTGACGGAAGAGCGTGGTGCAAACAGCTTTGTGGAACTACATATATAAATCTAAAATCACTTTTTTGCTTTGTAATGAGACCCCCTAGTCATACAGTTTGGTTATATTACATGCAACTGTTTTTAATTAATCAAATTTCATAAAAGTGTAAGTGTAACTGCATTGTGTTTAAATAAAGGCAATGTTTAATCAAAAATGTAAAAGTAAATTTCCATAATATAATTACCCAGCTTGTGCTCAGAATAATTTGCTCTTCAACATTTGTGCAATTAAACTTTCTTTACTTTACATTTGATTACAACAGATCACTTTTGCAAAAACATTTCAACCACAACAGTTTTCAGTGCAGAGTTCTCACAGTAAACAACAACAAAAGCATGGTTATTACTGCATATACATCATTACCATTACCATTAAACCATGCATATAATGTTATTACCATTAAACCATGACATTAATGCAGGTTCAAAATCGTTAACAGCTGCAAATTTACAGCATAAATTTGTGGGTTTTTGTTAATAAAAAATAAAATGGGAGAAAAGTTTAAACTTAAACCACAGGATGCTGCTTGTGAAACACCATGAACAAAACCAAATCAAACCACAATGCAAGTGATTTATATAATTACACACAAAATACACCTTTAAAAGAAAAAAAACCTTCATATTTAACATTCTTTTTTATCCATTCAATTGGAATTAAAAACTAATTATGTCCAAAGTAATCTTTTCCTGTATGTGCGAGGTACGTGTGATAAAAGCACACATTCATACCATCTGTGATGTTTAGCTCATTGCCTATCGCTAGACTCCAGACTTTGCCCCTCACACTGGGTGGCAGACCCTGCCACCATAAATCCCTCACCCGCTTGGATGAACACCTGGAATGGTGAAGAGAAGGACAGGGTGAAGCAAGTCATCATTTTTATATATATGTGTGTATACATATTTTTTTCTCAAACCATATTTTAATAGTTTTTTTTATTTCATTTTTGGACTTTCAGCCACTTTTTTACATGTTTTATTCACAGGGATAGCAGAGAGATCAGGGATGTAACGATTACCGGTTTGATGATTAATCATGATAAAATTCCCCACGGTTAGTATTACCGTTTTCTATTTTAATTATCATTAAAACCGTATACGATTATCACGATTTGAACAACTCCCGATAAAGCAGAGTTTTAAGTAACAGTCACAGCACGCAAGAGTAGTTTCATTTTGAGTGAGGTTTTAAAAGAGTGCTAAGGGAATTATACAAATGAATATATGAATTCATTAATTATATGAATGTACTGTCTTCAGAAACAATTCGATGGCATTTTGTTTTCATCTTCACTCCATGTAGTTCACTCCTAAATGAAGTGTTCTTAAATCACAATACTGCTTTGTCCACGGAGTTTGTAATTCAACTTTTCCATAAGCGCCACCTAGTGTCTGTGAGTGGATTTACAGAGACTTATATTTAGCTTCAGCCTGTGTGCAGTTTCTGCCTGGCCAAAAACGGACTGAATTTGCATGCCCTGCTGTAAATTTTGGCCGGTTGATGAAAAACACGCGTATGTGGATTCTACACACTTAATTCAATTAAACCATCTAGAATTATTTACGGAGCAAAGCATTTATTAATCAATTATCATTTTGACTTAACCCTTTTCTTTATCTAAAGGCTGAAATGTGAGGTTGACCTTTTTATGAAGCTTTATTTGAACATTTACATTAGATATCTGAACATGCTATTAAACTGTTGTCAGTCAAGTTGTCATTTAAAATCTGAACATCATTGGTAATTTTATTGTTTATTTATTGTTTATTAATTTTATTAATTTAATTGTATTATTTAGTGATTATGCAAACAAAAAGTCATTTTATTTGTTGTTTGCTGATTCTTAAATATAAAACTTATTTTACTTTTTGAACATTTCCAGCACATTTTAATAATACTGATAACCGTGATAATTTTGGTCACTATAATCGTGATAAGAAATTTTCATACCGTTAAATCCCTAAGAGAGATTGTTGGATATAATAAGGATAAGAGCTGTATCTGATTCAAACACATTGCTCACATGAGCACCTAAGCTCAACATGTCAGCACACATGCACTAACTTCTAGTATACATGTCTCTCACTAGTTGGGCAGTACATCTTTTGCCAAATATTACTCTCCTTAGAAAGTCTTTGGCTGTTCTTTGATCTATTGTCTGTTATTTAATTATATGGAATGCCAAGAATGTTTGTTTGTGTGATATATTGCGTCTATGATTTTTGTGTGCGGCCTCACATGCTTTGCCAGTTGGGTAATATCTCCTGACTCCAGGTGAGAGCAGCATTGCCGATGCTTTCCTCTAGTTTACACCTGTCCTCTAGTTGTTTTTTTCGTTTCTGGGCCTCTTTCAGCTCTGCACAGAAACACACACACATGCAGTAAGAGAAGAACAGCAGTCAAATGGAAATGTTTCAACAAGATTCAATTTCAGCTTTTGCAACATCGCCCTCTAGAGCACAAAACTGGACACACAGGCACAAACAAATGTGTGAAAAGAAAGTCACCTCTCTTCTTGGCCTGAGTTACCATCTCCTCATATTCTTGTCTGTGTTTCTGGGCTTCTTCCTCAGGCTTTGCGGGAAGATTCCTACACACAGATACATAACGACTGTCAACAGACGTATACATTGTTTTCTCTCACAGACAGTTTTCTTTAAAACTCTTTACATCTATAACTCCTTTATTATTCATTATCTACTGTGCTGCATGGTATAACATTGCATGCAAGATGGAATTTATTTTTTTGTTCTAGGACAATACAGGAATGAGAAGTTTCAGGACAGGAGGATATATACAACCCAAATTCCGGAGATGTTGGGACGTTTTTTAAATTTGAATAAAATGAAAACTAAAAGAATTTCCAATCACATGAGACAATATTTTATTCACATTAGAACATAGATATTTAAACAGAAATTTTAAAATTTTATGCATGAAATGAGCTGATTTCAAATTTGATGCCTGCTACAGGTCTCAAAATAGTTGGGACGGGGGGGCATGTTTACCATGGTGCATCATCTCCTCTTCTTTTCAAAACCGTTTGAAGACGTCGTATATAGGTTTCCGGCTGCTGAAGAGTTTGTGGACATCTTTGACATTTTTCGTTTAACGGTGGGCCAAATGTAGCCTCTATAGGTGAAAGATCTGGACTACAGGCAGGCCAATTCAGCACCCGGACTCTTCTACTACGAAGCCATGCTGTTGTAATAGCTGCAGTATGTGGTTTTGTATCGTCCTGCTGAAATACACAAGGCCTTCCCGGAAATGGACGTCGTCTGGAGGGGAGCATATGTTGCTCTAAAACCTTTATGTACCTTTCAGCATTCATAGTGCCTTCCAAAACATGCAAGCTGCCCATACCGTATTCACCCCCATAGCATCAGAGATGCTGGCTTTTGAACTGAACGCTGATAACACGCTGGAAGGTCTTCCTCCTCTTTAGCACGGAGGACACGGCATTCGTGATTTCAACAAGAATGTCAAATTTGGACTCGTCTGACCATAGAACACTTTTCCACGTTGAAACAGTCCATTTTAAATGAGCTTTGGCCCACAGGACACGACAGCACTTCTGGACCATGTTCAAATATGGCTTCATTTTTGCATGATATAGCTTTAATTGGCATCTGCAGATGGCACGGCAGATTGTGTTTACTGACAGTGGTTTCTAGAAATATTCCTGGGCCCATTTAGTAATGTCAATAACAGAATCATGCCGATGAGTGATGCAGTGTCGCCTGAGGGCCCGAAGACCACAGGCATCCAACAAATGTCTTCGACCTTGTCCCTTATGCTCAGAGATTTCTCCAGTTTCTCTGAATCTTTTGATGATGTTATGCACTGTAGATGATGCGTTTTGCAAAGCCTTTGCAATTTGATGTTGAGTAACGTTATTTTTAAAAGTATTCCACAATCTTTTTACGCACTCTTTCACAGATTGGAGAGCCTCTGCCCATCTTTACTTCTGAGAGACTCTGCCTCTCTAAGACATCCATTTTATAGCTAATCATGTTACAGACCTGATGTCAATTTGTCAACTTAATTAGTTGCTAGATGTTCTACCAGCTGAATCTTTTCAAAATTTAATTTCAGATTTTTTTTTCAGCCCTTTGTTGCCCCCGTGCCAACTTTTTTGAGACCTGTAGCAGGCATCAAATTTGAAATTAGCTCAATTAGTTAATAAAAGTGTAACATTTCTCAGTTTAAACATTTGTTACGTTCTCCATGTTCTATTGTGAATAAAATATTGGCTCATGTGATTTGAAAGTCTTTTAGTTTTCATTTAAAACAATGTGTTTCATACAAACTTCCCAACATTTCTGGAATTTGGGTTGTACAAAAACACTTACGCTGGACGGTTCTCCAGTATAAGGGCTGTGGTTGAAAGTGGCTCAAAGTCCAGGTTCCTTTTTACATTCTTCTTGGGAGATATGGAACTGCTTGATTGTTCACTCCTTCTTTCATATTCCTTCCAAAAAAAAAAAAATTGTGTGTAATAAATATATACACATTTTATGAATCATCTATAAAATAATGAAAATACTGTATAATAAAGCAAACGTATAAATAATCTTATGATAAATAACACCTGCTAACATTTCAATCATGAGAAGAAAAAGCCAACAAAACACAACAAACAAACAAACAAACACTTTCAAACAGTTCAAGGCCAGTTGGATGAATTTCACACACAAACATATATATATATATATATATATTTTAATGAAATCTGCATAAAAGAAAAACAATATAACATACTACAATTTTAAAAAATGACACTTTACAATTAAAATTGTTAAATCATATTTTTTCCCCATATTGTACTGTGATGATTTTGGATTATGGCAATGAGGCTTAATCATTAACAAAATCAATTTAGACAAGCATTTCATGGAACTAATGCTCTCATAAATTAACATCACACAATATTTTTCACAACCTGCACAAGTGGAAGCAGAAGTTCTCAAACAAGCAGGAACTGTGAAAAATAACACTCTTTGCAAACACAATGAGTCACAGCATTTGAGTTTCTTTACAAAGTCTCATGTCACACTCTGCACACTCTGAATAGTATTCTGTGCTCTCAGTCTACATCCATCTTTAAATTCCCTGATTCTGATGTAACCTGTCTGATCGGTGTATCTGAACAAAACGAAGATAAAGAAATAAGTTTTGTTTTATGCAGTCAGAAAGCGCACACTATCGCTCGTGAGTGAATATAAATATTTAATTTGCCCCCGCACTGCACTCTCTCAGAGATAAAACTATAGACAAAATGACCTACATTCCAACTATGAGCCAAATTTGTATAAGAAAAGGACATTAAATAAGATTATATGAGAAACTGCTGATTAGTTTTGTGAAAGAGGGACAGCAAACCAAAGAAACAGGACAACAATATAATTCACACACAAATGTGCTCACGCATGAACACCAGGCACATCTCTCTCCACATCATTTCCTCCATAGAAATGCTCTTTTTTCTCCTTCTCCTCACCTTTTCTTTTTTATCAGACAGAAAACACAGAACGGAAAAGAAAAAAAAAAAGATATGAACTCACCATGAACGCTGCAGTGCTGTTGAGACATTCAGAATCCAGCGTTTCAGACACTACACTCTATACCATTGCTGTATTTCCACAAATACAAGCTTAAGTGTCTTGTAGACCGAGATGCAAGGCACAGCAGCAGAGGAAGACCGCAAGGAATATGGGACACACCCTGAGAAACAGTAGCATGATACTACTGTGCTCCTGCTCCTCTGCTGTTATTGCTGTCTCACTCCTGCTAAGTTACTGGACACTGTTTTTCCTTGCCCTCTTTCTCTCTATTACTCCGTCCTAACAAACACACACACAACTGGGGGCCCTACATCAGAGGGATGCAGAGGATCAGACCTTGTCCCGTGCGCCTGCTGTGTCCATATGTGTGTGTGTGTGTGTGTGCATGCATGCTAATGTTACTCGTCATCATCACAGTGCAGAGAGAGGATCCATGATTTACAGGCTCTCTGCACTGCAGTCTCATGTGATCAGTGCACTCTGTGCTCCGCTGTGCATGTCTGAGTCACGTACAAAGATGATAAAGTGGCCTGTGTGTCATCAATTCTCATGAGCTTCCACTGATTCAAATAAAATATAACAAGGCACATTCTAACCACACTGTCAGACAGAACTACAGATTTTAGTTCAAGTACATTTGCTTGTTTTAGTTGTAAAGTTTTAAGGAACTAAAAACAGGTACAATATTGCAATATTTAAAGTCAAAAGCACTGATGCAGGACAGAAGTGCATAATATTAAACTAATCTTAACTCATCTCTTCCTTTAAGCCACTGCTACAGAGCCTAAATAATCCAGCAGCTCTAAACCTGTCACCCAATACCCCAATCTTCCATTACAGCCGCAGAGAACAAAAGCAAGAGATAAAGGCAGGAGTTGGATGTGGGTGAAATCTAGATGGACACAGAGAGGCTGAATTAGGGGACCCCGGTTCAAATTACCTAAAGCAAACAGCAGGCCTGTACACAGGAAACAAAGCCCCATTCACAACAATATCATAACTCTGCATTTGATTGATTCATGCATAATGAATCAAAATCTAAAACTTATAGAAACAAATCTTTAAACATGTAAATTATTTAAATGATTTCTTCCAGCTGAGAAAATAAAAACTTCAAGCAGTCATGGGAGGAAAGTGTTTCCCTGCACATTTTTGACATCAAAGAGACACAACAAATAAAAACAATGTTTTCTTAAATTGGCTCAAACTTTCAAGCAAGTTTGATATCCTCAGACTTGTGCTCAACATACACTACACTCTGCAAAATCTGTCAACTCCGACTGTCCAAAATCTGCAGACTGGCTAAAATCTGGCTCTGACTTCACCAGACAGCAAATTAAAGCAAAAACATGGGCAAACATTATGTAGTGTATCGCAGCATTTACTTTAAAAGCAGCACATCACAGGACTTTTTATTGTTAAAGAGGATCCGTCATCACATTTATGTGGCCTTAAACATTCAAATGCGTAGGGTAATACTAAATGTACATAATAAAAATACACTGAATTCAGAAAATATATTTTCACAATTTTGGTGTAACCCTACTACATGAAAAGCACTCAAAAATCAGGTACATTGCATTTTGACTTCTTGAAAGATCTTGTATGTAGGTGTGTGAACGTACCTTTTGTATTTTCCTGGAGTCTTTGGTTGAAAGTTCTTTATGTGGAACTTTACCAAACAGCTTCCAGCCAGGCTCTCTCTGCTCTTCCGGTGCACCCATATCCTTCATCCTCTTAGCAAAAAGACTCCTTAAAAATATAGATAGAATATAATTAAAAGGACCTAGTTAACAGAAAGCTACATCTACTGATAATTACCTTCTCTAGTGTTTTTTAATATACATATATTTTCCCTATTTTTAAGCAATGTGAATTTCACTAAATACACAGAACAAAGAGAGAAACTGAAAAGAATAATGCACTACAGTAGAGAGTGAGGCTCAAAGAAAAACAAACAAACATTTGAGCTGTTTTAAGATCGAGAAAAGCTTCAAGAAAGTCCATGTTGCAGAGATAAAAAGGGCAGGCAATTTGGAGACATGGCCACGCTATTCAGTGGCTTCTCAACATTTTTGATCTACAAGCCATTTTTTAATGTTCCACAATGCTTGTGAAACAAATACATGAGTGTTTCAGCAGCACTGAAACTGACATGGTTGATGATGGTAATATGCTAAATCATGGGGCCAAAAGCTGAAGTTTATCAGTGTTATATCAAGTACTGCATATCATAGCTGAATTGGGGCCTGCAAGAAACTGTTCATTTTAAAAGGACAATATATTAGAAAGAAAAATATGAAAATATTAAATCACTTGTGATAAGAAACAACAGCATATCCTATAATCAGGAATTGAGATAGAAAGGGAGATTACAATTGAAACATTGCAAATGTAGGTTGTTATACTAAAAGACAAAAAACAAACAAAAAACAAGTAATATTTTTAGGATGCTACCCCATTACAAAATACAGAACTCAAGAATTAAAAAAAGATATTTAGAAAGATCTTAAGAAATATTCTGAATTCCAGCAGAAACATTAGAGAAAAAGATACCCAAGAAAATCGTACACATGAAAAGTATAATGAAATAAAAAAAAAATGAAAAGAAAAAACAATTATACATTAGAAAAAGCTCAAAGCTTGTTGAATAATAATTCAACATTATTTGAAAGGCAACATTTGGTGAAGCTGAACTGAACAAATCATTAGTTTCTTGATGTGACTTTAACAACATTCCAAATGCAAATGCTACGATACCCGTGGAAGAAGCTGGCGAGTGGACCCAGTCTCTTGGGCCTATCCTCATGTGGTGTAGAGACCCCCACATGATGCCGTTGAGGGCTGCAGAGTTTGCCATACAAGTCAGTAGGAGATGAGAGTGAATTGTCAGAACGGTGCAAGACATCTTCATTCTCAAATGTAACAACAGCACTGGACTCGGATGTAACCATAAAGTCTAGAAAGTCCTCATTACTGACAGACAACGTGGCAGAAAACTCAGTACTTAAACTGGAAACACTGCACAATGAAATATCATCACTGCGGTTCAAAGCACCCTTGCCTGCCGCACTGGAGAGCCCGCCTGCACCATAAGGACGTACCAAATCAAAGTCACAACGTGGGAAGGTGGAAGACTTGAGTATGGAACTATCTGAAACATCCAAGTTTAGTGTTGCTGGGCTATCATCATGTGGAGGTGGAACCACCAGCTCAGCAGTGGTGACTCGAGCATGAATGTGCTCAGGGGGGTTAATCTCAAGAGTGGGGATTCCAGAGTCCTGAGAGGCCAAGCTGCTGCGATCCTCATCACATGTGCCATTAAAGGGAGTGAATGATTTGCAGCTGAGGGAGACATGTGGCAGCTGAGAGTCTGAGGGCATGTGATGGTTGACATGGTTTTGGGTGTGAGGTTTTGAGACAGTCTGCAAACACTGGTTGTGTGAAGAGTTGCTGAACGATGAGACCTGGAAATCTAGAAGGGCAAATAACAAAAGTAGATCAGTCCTTATAAATAAAAATAAAAAAATTCTGTAAACACTGAGTCTTATGGCTGTTTTGTCTCCTTTTAGAAAATAAACTAGGGCTGTCGCGATTCATCGATTTTAGTCGATTTTTTTTTAATCGTCGACTTCATTTTGCTCCTGTCGACTAACCGGCAAAATAAATACCGGAAGTGGTGCATTTCACGGACGAGAATCCATAAAACACATTTTAAGACTATTTTCCAAGGCTGCATGGTATATTAAACCCATTTAAATTAAAATCATAATTAAGCATAATTGTGAATTCACAAAAGCTATGATTTAATTAAATGATTATATGCGATATAACTCATCTCTGCATGTTGTTGTGAGTTTGTGTTTATTATAAGGTTCATCTGGGAACGCAACGTGCGCCGTTTCATCAGATTTGTGAGGCAAATAATTTATAAATCTACACAAACACACTAACACAGGAGAATACATCGCGATTTCAAAATAAAAGCTCAAACCCTCACTCTGAGTTTACACGGTTTGATGTCCACATATTCATTTAATTACAGCGGCTGTAGCATTTATGTCCTAAAGAAATGGCCAAATATTAAAGATTAAGTGGACATTTGAATTAAAGGGCGCTTGGTCAATATTAAAGAAGGATTAGATCGCGCAGTAATGTGTAAAAATAATCATCAGGCCGTCGGCGCCCCCTGCGGTCCTTTGTTGTGATGCGTAATCTACATTAGCTCTATTGTTTATAATACATTATGTATTTTAACAGTTTTGTTCAATAAAACCATGTTTCTTGCTTTTGATACTTTATTTGAACTAATTATTATTGCATCATTGCTATTATATATGTACTTTGTCATTTTAAAAGCTATTGTTCCCTTAGATCCATTTTTATTACCACAAGAAAATATATATATTATATATTATAATTATGGGGCCCTATGAAATCCATTTTATTTCCAAATTCGGGTTTTTTTAAATTTGATTAATCAAAAAGCCTGTCTAATTAATTGAGTTTTACAGTTTTATCTGTACCAAATTCTGTTTTCCATTATTTTCTGGATTCCATTTTAATTGTTCCATTCAATTTTAATAATAAAAAGCATCTCCAATTAATTGATTTTATATTTAAAAAAGTATTTCTTCAGAAATACTGCATATTTAAATTTTTCACCTAAATAAATTCTGGTAAATACTCCTTTAAAAAAAAAGTGTTTTTTGATGATAATTTTATTATTAGACTAGAACACGTGGATATGTTGTCATTCTTACACTATAATACTGAACTTTGATTTCAGTGATTTGGACTTTGCGATGGACACTTGCTTCTTGCACTCTGTTGCACTTCACTTTTGCTTTAAAAAAGGATTTCATTTCGTTTAATAAAATATTTTTAAGTAAAATTGTTGTTGTTGTTTTTTGGCGGGAAATTAATTGTTTAGATTAATCGAAAAATTAGTCGATAGATTAATCGGGATAAAAATAGTCGTTAGTGGCAGCCCTAAAATAAACCAACATTTTTCTAAACCAACAAATGTCATTTCCACCATGTCAGGTTACATAAATGACAAATGAGAATGATGGAAATAACACTTTTAACATTTGTTGGAAAAAAATGGCTTACTCCATCTTGCTAGATTCATTTCACTAATTAAAAAAACACTTTCTAGTTTCTGCATTACACCTTGACTGGAAATATACACCGTATACTGCACTAATGTTTGATTGACTACCTTCATTGGGGTAAAACTATGTTTTTGGTTTAAATTAGTGGGAAATTAAATTGGCTAAATCAAATTGTACACAATAAATACTAAAATGATTAGTGTTAATTTTCACTCCTGTTTCATTGTTAAGGTCATGAAGATTTAAAAATGTAATAATATTTTATGTTTTTTTTTTGTAATTTTAAGACAGACTGGGTCTGGGACAATTGTAAATCCACATCTACACCAGACTTAAGTGGTGCGAAACTGCATGCAAATGGTGTTAAAAACTTTATGCAGAAAAAGCATCTGAAAAACAAGAAAAATCATGAATGCATGGTAAAATAATGTCGATGTCACTTTATATGTAAAGCACTATTTAAACCAATGTGCTGTACATACACAAATAATCAATACATTAAAACACATTAACTAATAAAATAAAACAAATGATAAACAACAATGATGGAAATGACACTTAACATTTTTTGGAAAAAAACTCCATCAATAAATCAATTGTATTCTAGAAACCCATCAGAGAAAATCTCATCCTACATTGTAATAAAAAAAATAAAAAATCCATATGTCCCTCAACCGTAAAACACGAAATAATAATAATAATAATAAAAAATGCAATGCATTATTCAAAATACAGGTAAAATGACTTCATATTATTAGTAAATTGGGCCCAATTTTTTATGTTAATTTTCCATTAGGTGACAGGTCTGTGATCTCAGCCCCACACTATATTCCCCATATGTCAATATCCCAGGTAAACACAATCTGAAGCGTGACAAGACTCAGTGTGCATGGCTGGGTAAACACCTCTCTGAGTGTTCCCTCTGCAAAACAGCGCAACAACTTCTAGTCACACCACTGACCAGCTTCTCTACATAAGAGTGACATGAAAACTGCAACGTGCAGGAGTAGAGAAAGTAACTTGAAAGCAGACCAAAACTGTGACCCAGAGAGCTGAGGAAACATCACATCAACACTCCCTCCAGCTCAACTATGAGACCGCTTTCCTCAAACATCCTTGATAATTTAGCGGACAATATCTTCAATCAAAATTGAACAACAATAGCTCTTTGACTTAATGAGGATAGAGGAAGAATGATTGGGGTGCATATGGCCTGAGGACATCACAGTAGCACATCAACAGGACATCGAAAACAAAGTGGAAAATAGAGCATCAGCTCAAAACAAAAAAGATTAAAAAAGATAATTCAAGCTCTGCTGGTTCTTCCTCCTCAATTGAATATGGTTCGGTATGCCACAGGCATTTGCACCTGTTCATCTACTGCAAAAGAAACAAAAATGCGTGTATAATCTACAAACTAATATTCGATTGTGGATAGAACATGCCTTGACAAAGCCATGAAATCTACAACTGAAAGTGCAATCAGTAACTGCTGCTTTTGACAGGACAACAATACTTTAAAAGCCCAACAATACACGCCTTAAACAATAACAGTGCTTTCACAATTTCAGAAGTGACCCAGCCCATACATTTCTCAAATTCAAACAATTATTTTTGGTCTTTGAGTTTTAAGGTTTCTGTGTTACTGTGGGCAAAGATAAATAGCTAACTGATTCAAACAATTTTTTTTTACAAATTAATAATTAGCCTCTTCTTGGCTCTTTGAGCTGATGTGCTGCTATTGCTTGTAAAATACTATCAAATTGTTGTTCTCTGATGCAGTCCTTCATAAGACAGTCAGCATCCTCTGAACTTTTAAAAACCACTGTTTTTTAAGGAAATATGACTGCATGACAGATTACAGAAGTTAGGGTTACAACATTTCTAGAACAATCAACAAAGTGTGTCCATTTGTATTTTGTAGATTAGACTCTACTGCAAAAGTTTTTGTGGCCTTAATTGATCCTTAAATTAGACTAATTATAAATTAAAAGACATAAATTCTAATATTGTTAGAAACTACTTAAAGTTAATCATTCATTACTAATAAGGATGAAATATAGAGAAATTGTATGTTAAAATGTAATATGATTAGATTTAATTGAATGTAATTTCTACATTCCCTAAACATATTACATTTTAACATAATATCTCACATTTTAATTAGGTAAACAGAGTGCAACAGTCGGGTTCCTAGAGGTAATCCCATTAATTTTCTTTTTGATTTTGAATAACTTATTAACCTTAAAAAAAAAGACCTACTGTAAGCTATGAGATTGTTAATAAATGGTATATGCTTTTTTTTGAAGCCATCGGTTTGAATTCAAATCAATTTTTTTTTAATAATTGTGTTCAGCTGCAGAATACCAGGAAAACTACATTAAGAATGATTTGGCCAAATGTCCAATAGTCAGAGAATAGAAATATCAGCGCCCACACACTCAGTTATACTGTGTGCTCTCAAACTACTTAAATATTTTTATGCATAAAAAAAAAAAAAAAAAAAAAAAAAAAAAAACATAACACCGGTTATATATCTAATCTTTAAATAAATAGTTTAGTTTTTTTTATTTCTCCATAGATTTGACTGGCAATGCTTCATGGGATTGTAGTTCTTTCCCTTATTAAAGGCGTTACATACAGTCTTGTATCTTCTGTCTCTTTGTCTCTTTTCCAAATACTTTTTAGCTTGAAATCAAAATGTGTATTATTGTGAATCACCACCTGGTTGTTTTTGTTCAAAGCTTTTTTTTTTATTCATATAGTCAGTAAATCAGAAAAATCCCAATGGGAAAAATACTTGACCATGCTGAAAAAGTGGTCGAGCACAGTTGCACTCAACCATTCATAACTAGCAACTGTATAAACACAGAATGGCCACTGCATGTAGTACATTTGTAGTCACGGTTGTTCAATACGGGTTTAATTTGTCAATTTTTTTTAAACTGTGGTTACACTTCAACAGATGGCTCTGAAAAACAGTATGAAACTGTAGTCTTTTCATTCATTCACTGAAGTGCATGCTAGATTTCTCAATTAGTCTACAGATTTCAATGCTTGATCTAATTGCACTCAAACATAATTTAATACACATAAACACGACGAAACTAAAATAATTATGTGATGCATAGAAGTTTTTTTCTTCTTTTCAGTTTTTTTCCCATGACTCAAAACCCAGTGATGCTAATGAGTAATAATTCCAGTACTGCTGTCAACATTTTGATATTCAGACCCTAAACAAAAAGCTTGTCGATTGTATTTGTTACATAGCCTACACATGGCTACAAGATTACTTTGAACTCACCATCACTGCTTTGACTGGACGTGTGCTCTGCTTCTGCCATGTTCCTGCTGCAGGTGGTCCATCACCTCCTCACCTTTACTCCAGACCCTCCAATAAACAATACATCAAACACTATTATTAATACTGTCCACTTTCACCAGCACTTCTGCTTTTCATTTATCATCTAAACTTGTGCACGTCACTATTCCTAGGTTGAGCAGACATTCAACTTTTACAGAACGGCAAGTGTCTGACTGCGTTCAAACTCTTATTTGCGCACGAGTGACGCTAACAGCGAGATAAAAGTTAATGGAAAGTATCTTACCTGTTGCGACCCTGCCACCGCCATTTTAAAACATCCTCACCGATATAAACGCGCCAGGAAAACATGCGAATCGATAAATCCACCTGCGCTACGACTGAATGAAGTGCTGGTCTTCATCAAATAAAGTCAAAAACTACTGCTACTTCCACCTGTGGAGGTAACGTAGTATTTCAGGCATGTAAAACGTTGTCGTTTAAAGAGAGGCAGAGCGTTTTGAAAGTGTTACGACGTATTGCTGACAGTCAGTAAATCAGGAAGTGACCTCCAGTGCCCTGTAGACACAGCGGGGTTAAGTTGGTTTTGTTTTCGATATTCGTGACACATTCAGCGATAAACGGCAATAACTCCAAATCGACTTGCCATAAAACAATCTAAACAGTGTGACCACCAAAAGGGCAAAGTTGATCATGTTTCACAGCCTTCTTTTTCATAATTTTCGGTCGATGTAATAAGCACTGCCCCGCACAAGCAGTCGCAATGTGCATTAAACCGGGAGAGCTCACTCTCCGCGGTGCTTTCAGTAAGGGACCGAGGGTAAAGTGCAAGTTTTCTTCGTTTTTTGCTATAGCTCTGTGGGCGGTGTTTTTGTAATAGCTTTTTAGTTAAAGGATCTAGAGACATGAGACCAGTGTCCATCAATAGAGGGGGTCAGTGGACATCTTTCACAACCTTCCATGTTACCCCTACTGGTAGAAAAGGGAATTGCATGTCCAAAATTAATAAACTTTTTGTAATAACTTTTATCAGCAGGAAGATAGAGACATGAGACCAGTGTCCATCAATAGAGGGGGTCAGTGGACATCTTTCACAACCTTCCATTTTACCCCTACTGGTAGAAAAGGGAATTGCATGTCCAAAATAAATATTCTTTTTGTAATAACTTTCGTCAGCAGGAAGATAGAGACATGAGACCAGTGTCCATCAATAGAGGGGGACAGTGGACATCTTTCACAACCTTCCATTTTACCCCTACTGGTAGAAAAGGGAATTGCATGTCCAAAATTAACTTTCTTTTTGTAATAACTTTCGTCAGCGGGAAGACAGAGACACGAGATCAGTGTCGACTAATAGATGGTGACACTGGGCATTTTTCATAACCTTCCATTTTACCCCTAGGGGCTGATTACAGAATTGCATGTCCAAAATTAACTTTCTTTTTGTAATAACTTTCCTCAGCAAGAAGACAGAGACATGAGACCAATGTCAGTCAATAGAGGGGGACAGTGGACAATTTTCACAACCTTCCATTTTACCCCTACTTGTAGAAAAGGGAATTGCATGTCTAAAATTATCCTTCTTTTGTAATAACTTTTATCAGCAGGAAAATAGAGACATGAGACCAGTGTCAATCAATAGAGGGGGACAGTGGACAATTTTCACAACCTTCCATTTTACCCCTACTGGTAGAAAAGGGAATTGCATGTCCAAAATTAACTTTCTTTTTGTAATAACTTTCCTCAGCAAGAAGACAGAGACATGAGACCAATGTCAGTCAATAGAGGGGGTCAGTGGGCAATTTTCACAGCCTTCCATTTTACCCCTACTGGTAGAAAAGGGAATTGCATGTCCAAAATTAACTTTCTTTTTGTAATAACTTTCCTCAGCAAGAAGACAGAGACATGAGACCAATGTCAGTCAATAGAGGGGGTCAGTGGACAATTTTCACAGCCTTCCATTTTACCCCTACTGGTAGAAAAGGGAATTGCATGTCCAAAATTAACTTTCTTTTTGTAATAACTTTCGTCAGCGGGAAGACAGAGACACGAGATCAGTGTCGACTAATAGATGGGGACACTGGGCATTTTTCACAACCTTCCATTTTACCCCTAGGGGCTGATTACAGAATTGCATGTCCAAAATTAATATTCTTTTTGTAATAACTTTCGTCAGCAGGAAGATAGAGACATGAGACCAGTGTCCATCAATAGAGGGGGACAGTGGACATCTTTCACAGCCTTCCATTTTACCCCTACTGGTAGAAAAGGGAATTGCATGTCCAAAATTAACTTTCTTTTTGTAATAACTTTCGTCAGCGGGAAGACAGAGACACGAGATCAGTGTCGACTAATAGATTGGGGACACTGGGCATTTTTCACAACCTTCCATTTTACCCCTAGGGGCTGATTACAGAATTGCATGTCCAAAATAAATATTCTTTTTGTAATAACTTTCCTCAGCAAGAAGACAGAGACATGAGACCAATGTCAGTCAATAGAGGGGGACAGTGGACAATTTTCACAACCTTCCATTTTACCCCTACTGGTAGAAAACGGAATTGCATGTCTAAAATTATCCTTCTTTTGTAATAACTTTTATCAGCAGGAAAATAGAGACATGAGATCAATGTCAATCAATAGAGGGGGACAGTGGACATCTTTCACAACCTTCCATTTTACCCCTACTGGTAGAAAAGGGAATTGCATGTCCAAAATTAACTTTCTTTTTGTAATAACTTTCGTCAGCGGGAAGACAGAGACACGAGATCAGTGTCGACTAATAGATGGTGACACTGGGCATTTTTCATAACCTTCCATTTTACCCCTAGGGGCTGATTACAGAATTGCATGTCCAAAATTAACTTTCTTTTTGTAATAACTTTCCTCAGCAAGAAGACAGAGACATGAGACCAATGTCAGTCAATAGAGGGGGACAGTGGACAATTTTCACAACCTTCCATTTTACCCCTACTTGTAGAAAAGGGAATTGCATGTCTAAAATTATCCTTCTTTTGTAATAACTTTTATCAGCAGGAAAATAGAGACATGAGACCAGTGTCAATCAATAGAGGGGGACAGTGGACAATTTTCACAACCTTCCATTTTACCCCTACTGGTAGAAAAGGGAATTGCATGTCCAAAATTAACTTTCTTTTTGTAATAACTTTCCTCAGCAAGAAGACAGAGACATGAGACCAATGTCAGTCAATAGAGGGGGTCAGTGGGCAATTTTCACAGCCTTCCATTTTACCCCTACTGGTAGAAAAGGGAATTGCATGTCCAAAATTAACTTTCTTTTTGTAATAACTTTCCTCAGCAAGAAGACAGAGACATGAGACCAATGTCAGACAATAGAGGGGGACAGTGGACAATTTTCACAACCTTCCATTTTACCCCTACTTGTAGAAAAGGGAATTGCATGTCTAAAATTATCCTTCTTTTGTAATAACTTTTATCAGCAGGAAAATAGAGACATGAGACCAGTGTCAATCAATAGAGGGGGACAGTGGACAATTTTCACAACCTTCCATTTTACCCCTACTGGTAGAAAAGGGAATTGCATGTCCAAAATTAACTTTCTTTTTGTAATAACTTTCCTCAGCAAGAAGACAGAGACACGAGATCAGTGTCGACTAATAGATGGGGACACTGGGCATTTTTCACAACCTTCCATTTTACCCCTAGGGGCTGATTACAGAATTGCATGTCCAAAATAAATATTCTTTTTGTAATAACTTTCCTCAGCAAGAAGACAGAGACATGAGACCAATGTCAGTCAATAGAGGGGGTCAGTGGACATCTTTCACAGCCTTCCATTTTACCCCTACTGGTAGAAAAGGGAATTGCATGTCCAAAATTAACTTTCTTTTTGTAATAACTTTCGTCAGCGGGAAGACAGAGACACGAGATCAGTGTCGACTAATAGATGGGGACACTGGGCATTTTTCACAACCTTCCATTTTACCCCTAGGGGCTGATTACAGAATTGCATGTCCAAAATAAATATTCTTTTTGTAATAACTTTCCTCAGCAAGAAGACAGAGACATGAGACCAATGTCAGTCAATAGAGGGGGTCAGTGGACAATTTTCACAGCCTTCCATTTTACCCCTACTGGTAGAAAAGGGAATTGCATGTCCAAAATTAACTTTCTTTTTGTAATAACTTTCCTCAGCAAGAAGACAGAGACATGAGACCAATGTCAGTCAATAGAGGGGGTCAGTGGACAATTTTCACAGCCTTCCATTTTACCCCTACTGGTAGAAAAGGGAATTGCATGTCCAAAATTAACTTTCTTTTTGTAATAACTTTCGTCAGCGGGAAGTCAGAGACACGAGACCAATGTCGACTAATAGATGGGGACACTGGGCATTTTTCACAACCTTCCATTTTACCCCTAGGGGCTGATTACAGAATTGCATGTCCAAAATTAACTTTCTTTTTGTAATAACTTTCCTCAGCGGGAAGACAGAGACACGAGATCAGTGTCGACTAATAGATGGGGACACTGGGCATTTTTCACAACCTTCCATTTTACCCCTAGGGGCTGATTACAGAATTGCATGTCCAAAATAAATATTCTTTTTGTAATAACTTTCGTCAGCAGGAAAATAGAGACATGAGACCAGTGTCAATCAATAGAGGGGGACAGTGGACAATTTTCACAACCTTCCATTTTACCCCTACTGGCAGAAAAGGGAATTGCATGTCTAAAATTATCCTTCTTTTGTAATAACTTTTATCAGCAGGAAAATAGAGACATGAGACCAGCATCAATCAATAGAGGGGGACAGTGGACAATTTTCACAACCTTCCATTTTACCCCTACTGGTAGAAAAGGGAATTGCATGTCTAAAATTATCCTTCTTTTGTAATAACTTTTATCAGCAGGAAAATAGAGACATGAGACCAGTGTCAATCAATAGAGGGGGGCAGTGGACATCTTTCACAACCTTCCATTTTACCCCTACTGGTAGAAAAGGGAATTGCATGTCCAAAATTAACTTTCTTTTTGTAATAACTTTCCTCAGCAAGAAGACAGAGACATGAGACCAATGTCAGTCAATAGAGGGGGACAGTGGACAATTTTCACAACCTTCCATTTTACCCCTACTGGTAGAAAAGGGAATTGCATGTAAAAAAAATAACTTTCTTTTTGTAATAACTTTTGTCAACAGGAAGATAGAGACATGACAACAGTGTCCATCAATAGAGAGGGGACAGTGGATATTTTTCACAACCTTCCATTTTACCCCTACTGGTAGAAAACATAATTGCACGTCCAAAATTAACCTTCTTTTTTTAATAGCTTTCGTCAGCAGAAAGATAGAAACATGAGTTCCATTCATATATCAATTCATCAAGGGGGGACTATTGACAAACAACAACCTCTCTTTTTTTCGTAAAAAAAAATCACAATTTGACTGTAATACTTAGTATATTTAATAGAACTCTAATAAAACATTGAGTGGACTTGGAGTTGTCATGCACTTGGATGCATTTTCATTCAGACTTGAGCCTTTGGCTTTGGGACTCACAAAATATTTACATCACTGATCAGATCCTTATTAGTTTATACTAATTATTACTATAGCTTTTTACTATGGTACATATATAAATATATTATATGCATGTGTGGTTCATCTATACACTCTATATAGCACCAAAAGTGGTTCTTGGCTCATAATCATAGGGGAACCATTTTTGGAAAGGGAAAGGAAAGCGAGGTGGTGTGTGGCCAAGTATGGTGACCCATGCATTTAACCCATCCAAGTGCACACTCACAGCAGCGAAGACACACCTGGAGCAGTGGGCGGCAATGTTGCAATGCCTGGGGAGCAGTCGGGGGGATCAGTGTCCTGCTCAAGGGTCTCACCCCAGTCGTGGTATTGAGGGTGGAGAGAGTGCTGGTTATTCACTCCCCCCACCAACAATCCCTGCCAGACCCGGGAATCAAACCTGCAGCCTTTGGGTTACAAGGCCGACTCTCTAACCATTAGGCCACGGCTGCCCCCAGTACAAAACAGTACTGTTTTGGTGCTATATAGCACCATACTGTATCTTTAAATGTGCTATGCAGCACCTTTGTCAAATGGTGCTATATAGAACCATAAAAGAGGTGCCATATTGCACTGTATTTATTCAACAAAAATGGTGATAAATAGGACAAACAGTGGTTCTTTGGCTTATAAGGGACTTTTAAAGGGCCTTAACAGGTTCTTTGTATAGCACCTTATTCACCCCAAAGAACCACTGAAGAACCATACAGGAGCTTAACAGGTTCTGTATTTCGTAGTCATCCCAAATAACTGCTGAAGAACCACTAAGCACTAAGATTTGGGTCTATACAGCACCAAAAGTGGTTCCTCTATAATTACGCGCCAAAGAACCTCTTTCTGTTCTAGATAGCACCTTTCTTATAGTGTATAGACAGACAAGCAAAAGACAGACCAAAATATAAATTATTTTGAAAACATAAATACATACAATAAACTGCCATTATACTACAGGGCTGTTAAATATTGAATCTTACTGGTTGATGAACATTGTAAAGTGTGCAAGTTATCATCACAGCATTACATATCCATAACACTACGCCAAATGATTTCATTATTTTCAAAGGTCCTTAGGCTATAGCATACTCTGACACGTCAAAATACATAAATCAAGTCAGCTATACATTTTGTTACATTAAATAGAATGAGATGATGCAACATTAATCAAAATTAATTTATTTTGCTAATTTGAAACTGACATTTCGTTTTCCAGTTGTAAAGGTTAAAACAAGCTTAAGATGACAAACTGTACTGTTTAGTTGGACTCAGATTTGAGTCCGACTTGGCACATTTTTTACTCTCACTTGAGTGGTGAAATACTCTTATTCGACTCCACTAATCTACCTAGTCATCATCAATATTTTCACCAGTTATGTACAATACCACTGGGATGAACAAAAAATGAAAATACATTACATAAAATAAATACATACATAGGTAAGAATCAGGTAATAAGAAGACTAGACTCAATTAAGAACTGAGACTACGAACTAAGACAGGGAAAACTAAAAAGGGCTCCGTAAAACAGCTTCACTTGGTGAACTATAAACACAGAACAATACTGGAGATTAAACAGAACCACAGAATGGCTCAGTGAGGCAGCTAACACTAGGAGAGCGCTATACACAGAACAATACTCAGCAGTTTGAAAGAGGAAGTCCAATGCTTATAAAGCATGTCTGATTGATTGTAGCTGTGTGTGTGTGTGTAATTGGTCTCAGGTGCATGGTGTGATTATTGAAATGGTTGCTGGGAAATGTAGTCCAGGCTATAGCGTGTAGAGTGAGAGTCTGGTAAATTCATGACACCCACACACACAATTATTTTAATAACAGTAATACTAACAATATATAATAATGATAATAATAATAATAATCACTTTTCCCTCCAAATCATGTCCAGCCACACTTTAACCTTGTTGAACTACAGGTTTTTTTTCTGGTAAAGATTTAAGGCCCTTACTGCTTGTAAGCAAATTTACCACAGAATATAACAGCACAGCACAGCTGTGCTTAAAATCTGTTAATGCATTTGCAGTTAAGCGGCTTTGAAATAATATTTATTGTGAAAAGAGCTATAAAAATAAATCGATTTAATTAATCCACACATAGCTGGGAGTACTAAAATTTCTATTTACCACCTATGCATCCTGGGGAACACTTTCACGCCGAAATGTTTTTTATTCCCGGACCTTTCTTTCTTCAAATATTTAACAGTCAAATAACATTACTGCTTTACTGGAGATAGCAATCCAACTACACAGAGTCCGAACACATTCCCTGCAAGTAAATGATCTCATTCATAATTTTAACTACAGGTTTAACTTTAAAATTGCAAATGTTTTCTAAACAAATGTGTTCTGTCCTATTTTTAGGTTTTTGTTTACATTTTGTTCACTGTGTGAGCAGCTCTGACAAGCTGAGTATACTTCGCTCCTTTTCTCCATTAACTAGGTAATATTGTAAGCCCTTGAACACAAGATTTGGTGAGATTAGCACAAATGGGCCACATAGACAATACACCAGGCAGGTATTCGGTGGGACAGAACTTAATTCACTTTATTTTTTCAATTAGGTGAGGGAGAGGGGATGGGGAAAAAACTGTAACTAAAGCCTTTCTTCCTTCTGCGGCTGGTTCTGGGGCAGTAGATCAATCTTTCTGGACAGAAGACAGAAGAGATGGAGGGTTAGCTCAAAGTGTTCAGGCTACTCACAACCCCACTGAGCCTCTGTCCCTCAGAACTCATCCTGTATCTGGGTTTAAGGTGATCCAGCATCTGCTTGTCTCTCCAAATGAGGCAGTACTGATGCCTCTCAGTTCCCTTTTATGTGGTGCTTATTGATTGTCTCCAACAGTCTGCAGCTGATGTACCCTGTTAGAGGGGAAAAGGTGAACACCTGTGTTGGAGCTGTCCTCGGTCCTGAACCCTCTTACACAGCCCCTATTGCTTCCTCTGATGAGGCTTTCCGTGGTGCTGAAGATGTTCAGCTTGCTTTGTGGGGGACCATACCTCTTTCCGTACACCACAATATATTGAATTTCTATGTCACAAAATCACATGCCATGCCAGCCACATAGATCAGAATCACCAGACTTCTAAATAGCACCACCAGAAATGTGTTACCTACACTGCTTATAAGGACATTCAGCTTATTCACTCGGCTGGTCTCGAGGTTGCAAGCTCATGTTTGGCTCTCTCATTCCTTACCTCTTGAATCCTCATGTTTATGTGCTGCACTTACCTGTTATGTGGAGTTTACCTGCTTGGAATTTAAGTTTAATTTACACTATTCTGGAGGAGACAATGAATTACAAGTTGTTGACTTCAGTTAAGTGAGCTTCCAGTGTCTGTTTATATTCTGTCTAGTTCTGCCTATCACAACAAAATAAACACAATTGCCTTGCACTTGACTTTCCATTTTGTAAATATTGTGACACCATACTGTTAGATTATTATTGTTGTTGTTGTTACTTGGGTTTAGGCGTAAACATGCCCAGTCACGCCTGCCCAAGACTTTACATAACTTGTTTCATTTTGTGAACTGCACATACTACTTTTGGCTTTCTTAAACAATTGTAAATGGAAGGAGACACATTGTAACTGTAAACTTGTGTAAACTGTAAACCACTGGTGGTGGTTGAGGAGAGACCCCCCCACATGATTGTAAAGTGCTTTGGGTGTACAGCTATACACAATAAAGCGCTATATAAATGCATCATTCATTGATTAATTCAGTCAACTTAGTTGTGCATTTCATATGCTGACGCATCCTAAAACCTCATCATCTGAAGAGAGAAACTGCCACTCAATCACACTCACTGGAATTATGAATTATGTGCTTTTTCAGGGAACTTTGTCTTCAATTTCTATATAATTCTATTTTACTTTTTTAACTCTTTATGTTCATTGTCATTTGTTAAATTATTATGTTAATAATTTTTTTACAAGCACAATTGTGTTTGCTGAAATTTCACGTCAATATGACTAATAAATAAATAACATTGAACAAACAACCTAATTGACACAACATGCTGTTGTTTTTATTATATAAAACATTAATAGAGGCACTGCAAGATACTTAATGTCCAGGCAGATATGAGTTCTACAAATAGCAGTTACACAAATTTTACTCTATTTTACAGTAAATTATATTTTCACATTTAAAAACTTTTATGGAATTCAAAATTTGTAATTTAAATCTGTTTTTGTAATATTTTTAAATAACATTTACATTACAGCAACAACAATGTATGTTATAAAAAGCATTTACAATGAGTTGGTGACACCACCTGGTCTTATTTGGAACAGCGCCTAAATGGAATATTACACACATATATTTATTTTAATCATATATTTTTTTAATACGGTCGATATAAAGTTATTTACACATTTAGATTGTAATATTTTTATGCAGCAAGAAGTCGTTCAAAGAAATAAAATAAATAATTTTACGTCCCAGGATTCCACGGTGTTTAAGTTTCGTTACATCACTATAGGACGCTGACATTCATTCTGCACGTCCCATGCGGATAATTTGGTTTTGAAAAATATAGTTTTGTGTTAAAAATGGGTAGAGTGAAAAAAAAACACGAGTTGTGGATTAAATCTGGAGGACTTGCACGACTTATTGACAAGTTTAATAGTGTCAATATAAGGATGAAGAAAACAGATTGGAGTTCCGAGGTCTGGTCAGAACTGTCTACAGCTGTTTTTGAAGTGAATACTTATCAAAACCGTAAATGGCTTCATGTTGTTTGGAATCAAAATAGAAGAGGACTCAGAACACATGTTATGAAACCGAAAAGCTATGGTGATAAAAACAGTGATGTAAAGCCTGCGGACCATCCCTCACCTGTGGGGCTCACGGACAGCGATGGAGAGCGCGACGAAGCACCAAAGCCTGCGGACCATCCCTCACCTGTGGGGCTGACGGACAGCGATGGAGAGCGCGGCGAGGCACCAAAGCCTGCGGACCATCCCTCACCTGTGGGGCTCACGGACAGCGATGGAGAGCGCGGCGAGGCACCAAAGCCTGCGGACCATCCCTCACCTGTGGGGCTGACGGACAGCGATGGAGAGCGCGGCGAGGCACCAAAGCCTGCGGACCATCCCTCACCTGTGGGGCTCACGGACAGCGATGGAGAGCGCGGCGAGGCACCAAAGCCTGCGGACCATCCCTCACCTGTGTGGCTGATGGACAGCGATGGAGAGCGCGGCGAGGCACCAAAGCCTGCGGGCCATCCCTCACCTGTGGGGCTCACGGATAGCGATGGAGAGCGCGGCGAGGCACCAAAGCCTGCGGGCCATCCCTCACCTGTGGGGCTCACGGATAGCGATGGAGAGCGCGGCGAGGCACCAAAGCCTGCGGGCCATCCCTCACCTGTGGGGCTCACGGACAGCGATGGAGAGCGCGGCGAGGCACCAAAGCCTGCGGACCATCCCTCACCTGTGGGGCTCACGGACAGCGATGGAGAGCGCGACGATGCACCAAAGCTTGCGGACCATCCCTCACCTGTGTGGCTGACAGACAGCGATGGAGAGCACGAGGATGCACCAAAGCCTGCGGACCATCCCTCACCTGTGGGGCTCACGGACAGCGATGGAGAGCGCGGCGATGCACCAAAGCCTGCGGACCATCCCTCACCTGTGGGGCTCACGGACAGCGATGGAGAGCGCGACGATGCACCAAAGGTTGCGGACCATCCCTCACCTGTGTGGCTGACAGACAGCGATGGAGAGCACGAGGATGCACCAAAGCCTGCGGACCATCCCTCACCTGTGGGGCTCACGGACAGCGATGGAGAGCGCGGCGAGGCACCAAAGCCTGCGGACCATCCCTCACCTCTGGGGCTCACGGACAGCGATGGAGAGCGCGACGATGCACCAAAGCTTGCGGACCATCCCTCACCTGTGTGGCTGACAGACAGCGATGGAGAGCACGAGGATGCACCAAAGCCTGCGGACCATCCCTCACCTGTGGGGCTCACGGACAGCGATGGAGAGCGCGGCGATGCACCAAAGCCTGCGGACCATCCCTCACCTGTGGGGCTCACGGACAGCGATGGAGAGCGCGACGATGCACCAAAGGTTGCGGACCATCCCTCACCTGTGTGGCTGACAGACAGCGATGGAGAGCACGAGGATGCACCAAAGCCTGCGGACCATCCCTCACCTGTGGGGCTCACGGACAGCGATGGAGAGCGCGGCGAGGCACCAAAGCCTGCGGACCATCCCTCACCTCTGGGGCTCACGGACAGCGATGGAGAGCGCGACGATGCACCAAAGCTTGCGGACCATCCCTCACCTGTGTGGCTGACAGACAGCGATGGAGAGCACGAGGATGCACCAAAGCCTGCGGACCATCCCTCACCTGTGGGGCTCACGGACAGCGATGGAGAGCGCGGCGATGCACCAAAGCCTGCGGACCATCCCTCACCTGTGGGGCTCACGGACAGCGATGGAGAGCGCGACGATGCACCAAAGCTTGCGGACCATCCCTCACCTGTGTGGCTGACAGACAGCGATGGAGAGCACGAGGATGCACCAAAGCCTGCGGACCATCCCTCACCTGTGGGGCTGACGGACAGCGATGGAGAGCACGACGAGGCACCAAAGCCTGTGGACCATCCCTCACCTGTGGGGCTCACGGACAGCGATGGAGAGCGTGGCGAGGCACCAAAGCAACAGCAACATCAAAAGATAACATACAGAACCACAAGGCCAGGACCCAAGTGTTTTACAGTTTACATTTCTGCGCGGAAGTGGAAAAAGATAAGGCCTTTGCCGGGTAGCAGAAAACTTAAGACATCGTGGACACACGTCATTTATGAAAAATTTAGGAAACAAAATCCTTGCTGCACACTTGTTTTCACATACCAGCATTTAAAGGTTTTTCGCAGTAGAAAGTATCGTTGTCCATTTATGACAGTGAAGGCATCATGTTCTTTTAAATCTTGCAATGCGCATTATGTGTTCCAGATCAGACAAAAACCACTGAGCAGTGACAAACGAATTCCAGTTACAGTTACAAGAATTGGTAAGGTAACTCACTCGAAAGAGGAGGTAGGGTCCCGCCCTGCAAGTTATCAAAAGAGAGGCAAGATTGCCAAAGAAGTGTTCAAAGGAGTAAGTAATGTCTACTACCGAAATCTCCGAAAAACACCCATTCCTGAGTTGATGGCTGGAAACATCAGTAGGAGTTTAAGTAAAAACATACTGAAAGTAATTTCCAGTGAAGTTCGGAAAAGTTGCAGACTGCATGATGACGTGATCCTGGAGCTGATGTTGACACAGAAAATCATAAGAGACACAGATCAGTCTTACAGATTTTGCCCTGGATATGTTCAGCATCTGCAGGTGGACCCATTTGGTGTTCATTTATACACAGAGACAGGACTGGTAATTCTCGTTCAACACCTCCGAAAAGGATGTCCTGTTACCTTGCATTTAGATGCAACTGGAGGGGTGGTGAGTCGGATCCCAAATCAGGCAAAGAGGGTGTTGTATTACAGCATCACTCTACCAGGCCATGGAAAAGACAAGCCTCCTCTCCCCATCTCTGAAATGGTAACAAATGACCACACCATCCCAAATGTTTCTTTCTGGTTGCATCAGACTGTAACAAAGATACGGAAACTGACAACATACAACATACACCAGGTTGAAACCGACTACAGTTGGGCACTCATCCAGAGTGTCCTGTTGTCATTCAACAAACAAGACATACATATGTATCTAATGGAATGCTACAAATTAGTGAAAGGGAATGACACAATCACAGACTTCAGTAGACAAACTGTTCTTCACTTATGTTCTGCCCATATAATTAAGGCAGTGCAAGGAGCAATTGGCAAAAAAACAACTGACAAAGGCTTGAAGGAATTTGCCACTCACTGTGTGGCACAACTGATAAATACCACAAGTCTTAAGAGTGCAGTAGAAATTTTCAAATGCATGTGCCATGTGTTCTACACCAAACAAAACACAAAGTGTGTCAACCAGTGTCTTAAACAACTTCATGACAACATTAGTGGAATAACAATTCCGGAAGACACACTTGATGTGAAGCCGCCAGTGGATAACTACATCACTCCAGAGGCAAAAACAATACTGGCCAGGTCACCATTCACCAAAGAATTTGATGGTGTACTTGACACTGTCATGTGTAATGAAGATCCAGAAGAAGAAACAGAAATTGGCAACAACAAATACCATTGTCCAGGGATACTGGATTTTCTCATTAAAGATTATATGCCAATTTTCCCACTCTGGTCAGGGATAATGCTTGGCGATTTGACAAGATACAGCGCCAAAGAGTCTAGATATGACGACGAACTACAGAAAACCCATGACACAAATTGTCATGCAGAAAATTGGTTCTGCATTGTAAAAGATAAAATTTTGCAGAAAAAACTGCACCATTGTCCAGCAACATTCATACAAAAAATGTATGCATCATTGCAAGGCCGGTACAGGGAGCACATTCTGCAACACAACCTTCCTGACAAAATATTACAGAAGTGTTTTAATGTAAAAAAAGGAAGATTGGAGGACTCTGAAGAAAAATGGGCCAAGAAGACTGTGTGTGACCGAAAAGGAAATAAAACAAAGTACTTTCATACACCAGATGTAATACCTTCTCCAAAAGCAAAAGTGAGTATTAGGGACAGACATTCATAACATTTTAAAAGATGACAATAGAATGATGACATTATACTGTATAATACAATGTTCTATTATTAACAGAAAAGTGAATTGTTACACACTGCATCACGTCCTTCATTTCTGTCTGTTCTTGTAGTCATCAAAACCTTCAGTCGGTCACCCAAAGTCCAGTAAAGAAGGAGATTCTGCCAAAATTGAGTCAGAAATTTCACAGGTAAGAATAAGGGCAATTCAAGGGCATGACAATGTAGACAATTACATTAATCATTTGTGTCAAAACAACATGGATTCCATGGATAAATATTGATTATATTTTGATTGTTTTCTCAGGAAGCAAAAACTTCTGTTCGACAGCGTAAATCTAGAAACACAAAACCACACCATGTCAAAGGAGTGTCTAAAACTTCACAGGTAAGACTAGTTCAAGGGCATGACGTTATTTTTCAATACATATAGAGTAATTAATATTTTTCTATTTTCACAACTACACAGCTTTTCTTCTGATTGTTCTAATAGGCATCAAAAGCTCAAACTGAAAACAAAGAAACCGACAGTGTTGAGGTTGTGTCAGACACTTCACAGGCAAGACTATGTCATCTTTTGGCACTTTCAAGGGCATGACAATATAGAATAATACATTAGCTATTTTTATCACAACAACATATAAATATTGATTCCATTTTTATTGTCCTCTCAGGAATCAAAAGCTTCTGTTCGGCAGCAGAGGTCCAGAAGGATAAAACCACACCATGTCAAAGGAGCATCAAAAACTTCACAGGTAAGACTACTTCACGGGCATGACGACATATATAAACTGTTTAACATTTGTACTTTCACAACTACACATAAATGTTGATTATTTTCTTTTTGTTTTCATAGGCGTCAAAAGCACAGCCCAAAAACAAAATCAAAGGAACAGACATTGTTGAAGTTGTGTCAGACACTTCACAGGTAAGACTAAGTCAAGTTTTGGCACATGACGACATGTTATATTACACATAGTCTAAAATATTATATGTGTGTTTCACAACAACAGGTAAATGTTAATTATTTTCTGTTTGTTTTCACAGGCATCAAAATCTGTAACAAAGCACAAAGGCAAAAATGAAAAAACAGACACTGAGGCCACAACGCATGCCTGTCATGATGACATTGTACAGGTAAAAAAAACAAAAACAAATTTATATCTGTTATATAATGTGAGTGTGTCTGTGTGTGTTGTTGTCTGTGCGTGTGTTCTTGTGACAAATCAGGACATAAATTTGTATAATGACACAGGTAGTACAAGGTGAAGGTGATGTTTCAGGACATTGCCCCATGTCCCCACTTTTAAAAACACTTATAAATTGTACAGAGTGAGTTTTTTTTTGGAAAAGTAGAAATGCACAGTCTCCTGTGAGGGGTAGGTGTTAGTTGTAGGGTAGGTGTAGGGCAATAGCACATACAGTTTGTAAAGTAGGAAAAACCATTATGCCTATGGGATGTCCTCACTTTTCACAAAGAAACGAACGTGTGTGTGTGTGTGTGCGTGTGTGTGTGTCTGTGACAATGTGCCTCTGTTAAGAGATAATTTCACTAACTTTCTTACATTTCTGCATAAAATATCCACTATGGATACATTTCCATGCTTTTAATATATATAAAAGACCTTTTATTTATCACTTGTAGAAAACAAGAAATTATATGTCCTTGTAAAACTTAGCAGAAAGAAAAATGAAAATAAAACAAAATCCTATACCAAGTCTTTATGGAAGTGTTTTGCCTATGATTTTCAGGATGAAGGAAGTTCATAAAAATGTACAAAAAAAACAGCGCTATGATCAAATAAATGCTAGGTCTTTGGTCATTTCTTGTTGTGCAGTGTTTGTGTAATGTGCATTAAATTATATATTTTTTTCTGTACAATATAATGTTTTTTAGGCTTCTTGGAATTCAAAGGACAGTGAAGTAGTAGTTGCAGTGGTGCAGTCACTTGACACGGATGCAATATATACATTGCACATAACAGATTTCAAAAGCCTCAAACCACACAACTGGTTGAATGGGGAGGTAATTATATGTCTATCATTGTTTTGCAAGCCTTGATGTACAGTTAGATAAGTTAGGATTTACATTAGCTACCACTGTAAATGCTACATGAGATTTTGAACCTACATTTCAGCATGTATTGTCAGATTTGTAGTGCTAGAGTTTTAAGTGAAATGATTTTTGAACTTGAAATGTCAATATATACACAGAACGTACATAATGTCTTATGACAACAAAATTGTTTTATACAATTGATTGATACATTGAATTAAAAAAAAATTATCAGTGTCAGTACTGGTAGTCTAATAAGTAAAAATACATATACAAAATACTGTAATAAATTTTAAGGGCATAAATTTATTTTTCTTTATTGTTATCAGGTTATCGAATGCTACTTCCAAACACTGTTGAATTCAAAAGACTGTGGAAGAAAAATATTTTTATTCAACCACTACTATGCCGGTGTTGTTGTATTTGGGGAGAGGTCTGCAATGTCAAAGTACAGTTACAAAAAGGTTAGACTTTACAGTTATTATTCGATGCACAATGAAAAGGTCAGAAGGACAAGCCCAATTAATGTGGAATATTTAATCTTGTTTGCAGGTCAACTTTGAGAACTATGATGCCATCATCGGATTCATCCAAGTACACAGTAACCACTGGAAGTTTCTGGTGTGTAAAACAATTATCAAAACACAGTTCATTACTTATGGACATGAAAAACTAAATAAACTATATGTTTTTAATAGTATCTCAATAGGACATTGCAGAAAGCCTTTGTGGTGGATCCCCAAGGAAATGATGAAGAAAAAGATTCTGAACTTGCTGCCAAAAGATTCAGGTATTGTATTATTTATGTTTTATTAATTCTCAAACAGTACAATTTGAAGTACGATTCTTAACATCGTAGGTGATAGTTTAGTGACATATTGACCAATTGTAAATGCAATAATATACAATTCTCACATATGTTTAGACAATACTTCAAGATGCGGCAGATAGTTCTTAATAAAACAGACTGGGTGGATGTGAAATGGACAGCAGGTGTCTTGACCCACACCATACAGAAAGATGGTTACAGCTGTGGCATTTATGTCATGCAGGTAACTATACAATTTAATGTAGCCTTGGAACAGAAGTCATTTTTGCATACCCTCAATAGTGTAATATATCAATTTCCTATTCTGCTATGTCAAATTCATTTTGCTAGTTTATTTTATTACATTTATGTAACCAACAGATGGCTAAGGAGACAGTGGAGGCTTTTCCAATGACACCATCTGAAATCATAATACCTTCCAATAAGCACCTCCTTTCAGAGCTGCGCAAGGAGATGGCTGTAACTATCCTAGAATCATCAGGTATGTATTGTATGCACACAATCAATAATACTCTTGCACTTATCTTTTACTGTGGGTGTTCTTTTACTACAGCTTGGCGTAAAACGCCAAGCCTCCTTCAAATTGATCATTACAGATTTAAATGTGTGTATAGTTTAATTTTCATTATTATGAAGGCTTTAGAATGGTACTAAGAACATACAGTTTACATATTTATTCTTCTTATTGTGGGTCAAAGCACTATAACCATATTGTATTTGCGGAGATCCTTTGTCAAGACATCAGACACCAAAGACATAAACCTTTTCCCAAAGTTGATGAAAAGGATCTAAATTAACCCCATTGCTCAGGCACCCAATCAGACACTTTTCAGAACTGTAGTAGATATATTTTCTTTTTCAGTTTATACCTCTGTAATCATACTGGCTTGAATCAAAATTATTTTCAAATTAATACTTCATTCAAGGTCAAAAATTCAAATTTTGTTTTTTTTATTTACCTCTGGAAAGTCTGTTTCACAAACCTACACAATAGGGAAAAAAATACTTGGGATACCATTTTGTAATGAACAGGTTTTACTACTTCAAAAATTTCCATATGTACAAATGTTACTGATAAAGCATATAATGATATTCCACATAAGTATTATAGCAATAGATCTGACATGGAAATGCTTCTGTGTATAAGGCAAGGTTCCGAAAGAAATGATTGATTCAGTCAGTTTGAAAGAACTTGACTGGTCTGCGGAAAGCCACATCATAAATCCAGCTTAACACCTCTGGTTTGACTCTAAATGCAGACATTGAAACAGACTCATCACTAAACACCAATGACTTGTACATACACTATATGAACAAAAAGTGGTGGGATACCCCGTCTTTAGAACAGAAGTTGTGGCAACAAAGATGAGAACAAAATCTATGCATTTAAAAATTGTATTTCCATGTCTGTTGCAGCTGTTTTAAAATGGTCTAAAATGACTGTACCCATATGTACAAGTCAGTGTTGTTTATTTATGTTTTTTGGCTCTAGGTTTGCATTTAAAGTCACTCAAGAGGTGTTCAGCTGGGATTGGGATGTGGCTTTCTGCAGACTATTCCGGTTGTTCTGCACTGACTGAATCAATCATTTCTTTTTGAGAAATGATTTATGTTAGAATAGAAAAGGGTCCTGTCCAAACTATTTCTATAAAATGAAAAAAACTAAATTATCTACATAAAAATTATACGCTTTAACTTTCACATTTGTACTCATGGAAACGACTGAAATAGTAAATCATGTTCATTAGAAGGGTGTGTCCCAATCATTTTGTCGAAACGGTGTATCAAGTTCATCTGTGGACCATTTAAAATACATACATTTATTTTGGTTGTTAAATTACAAAAGATGAACATTTTGTTAGATTCCCCCCCCCCCCATGTTGTCCACTACAGTGACACAACAATGTCTATGCAACAATCAGGATGTGTGAATAGCAGATTAACATAACTTGTCATGCACGTAAATGCATTTGTAGGATGGTACTTCTTCAAAAAATGTATTCTTATTTTATATAATTGTTTTGCTAATACAGTCCAGAATGCTTGTAGTTCATGAAATATTAGCTTCTTTTTGATAATATAGTTTAAAGTAAATGTTGTTAATATATTAAGAAGAGAATTTATACATACATCATCATATCATTTCATGTCACTGTAATTATCAAAATTATTTTGTTAACACTTTACAAAAGGGAACACTTATTCACTATAAACTAAGACTCAATAAATTCCTAATTTGCTGCTAATTAATATTTAGTAAGGTAGTTGGTAAATTTAGGTGTTGGTAGGATTAGGGATGTAGAATAAGGCATTAATATGTGCTTAATTACTACTAATAAATGGGTAATATTCTAGTTATATGCATGCTTATAAGCAACTAGTTAATAGGCCCTGAAATATACTGTTACAAATTATTTTAATTAATTAAATTTAATTTGCATGAGTACATAGTTCAATATAATTTTTGGTGGTTTGGTTACTAATTACTCATAAAGTGTTTTCACTGCAGACATGGTGATGGTAGGTCTTAAGATCTGAAACCTTTTAAGAACATTATATTTAGTAGTTTCACACTGAGGTTAGGTTGTAGAAAAAGGTGCACATAGGAGAAGAATCAGAAAGTACAGGCAGGTCCATAAATATTGGGACATCGACACAATTCTAACATTTTTGGCTCTATACACCACCACAATGGATTTCAAATTAAACGAATAAGATGTGCTTTAACTGAAGACTGTCAGCTTTAATTTGAGGGTATTTACATCCAAATCAGGTGAACGGTGTAGGAATTACAACAGTTTGCATATGTGCCTCCCACTTGTTAAGAGACCAAAAGTAATGGGACAGAATAATAATCATAAATCAAACTTTCACTTTTTAATACTTGGTTGCAAATCCTTTGCAGTCAATTACAGCCTGAAGTCTGGAACGCATAGACATCACCAGACGCTGGGTTTCATCCCTGGTGATGATCTGCCAGGCCTCTACTGCAACCGTCTTCAGTTCCTGCTTGTTCTTGGGACATTTTCAAAACCTTCAGTTTTGTCTTCAGCAAGTGAAATGCATGCTCAATCGGATTCAGGTCAGGTGATTGACTTGGCCATTACATAACAGTCCACTTCTTTCCCTTCAAAAACTCTTTGGTTACTTTTGCAGTATGCTTTGGGTCATTGTCCATCTGTACTGTGAAGCGCCGTCCAGTGAGTTCTGAAGCATTTGGCTGAATATGAGCAGATAATATTGCCCGAAACACTTCAGAATTCATCCTGCTGCTGTTGTCAGCAGTCACATCCTCAATAAATACAAGAGAACCAGTTCCACTGGCAGCCATACATGCCCACGCCATGACACTACCACCACCATGCTTCACTGATGAGGTGGTATGCTTAGGATCATGAGCGGTTCCTTTCCTTCTCCATACTCTTCTCTTCCCATCACTCTGGTACAAGTTGATCTTGGTCTCATCTGTCCATAGGATGTTGTTCCAGAACTGTGAAGGCTTTTTTAGATGTCGTTTGGCAAACTCTAATCTGGCCTTCCTGTTTTTGAGGCTCACCAATGGTTTACATCTTGTGGTGAACCCTCTGTATTCACTCTGGTGAAGTCTTCTCTTGATTGTTGACTTTGACACACATACACCTACCTCCTGGAGAGTGTTCTTGATCTGGCCAACTGTTGTGAAGGGTGTTTTCTTCACCAGGGAAAGAATTCTTCGGTCATCCACCACAGTTGTTTTCCGTGGTCTTCCGGGTCTTTTGGTGTTGCTGAGCTCACCGGTGCGTTCCTTCTTTTTAAGAATGTTCCAAACAGTTGTTTTGGCCATGCCTAATGTTTTTGCTATCTCTCTGATGGGTTTGTTTTGTTTTTTCAGCCTAATGATGGCTTGCTTCACTGATAGTGACAGCTCTTTGGATCTCATCTTGACAGTTGACAGCAACAGATTCCAAATGCAAATAGCACACTTGAAATGAACTCTGGACCTTTTATCTGCTCATTGTAATTGGGATAATGAGGGAATAACACACACCTGGCCATGGAACAGCTGAGAAGCCAATTGTCCCATTACTTTTGGTCCCTTAACAAGTGGGAGGCACATATGCAAACTGTTGTAATTCCTACACCGTTCACCTGATTTGGATGTAAATACCCTCAAATTAAAGCTGATAGTCTGCAGTTAAAGCACATCTTGTTCGTTTCATTTGAAATCCATTGTGGTGGTGTATAGAGCCAAAAATGTTAGAATTGTGTTGATGTCCCAATATTTATGGACCTGACTGTATTTATTCCACATGACACAGAAAAAGGTATCCATAGCAAACATGAGGTTGAAACATTAACCGACAAAGTCAAACGTAACTAGACAGAACAAATGAAATAATTAGCAACACCACAGGTGAACTAATGTAATCAAATATGAGACAAAATAAGTCCAAACCAACAAAACTGTGATAAGTAGAGTTAAGTGTTCATTATGCTTATAAAAACATGAAGCATAGACATAACCATACATTGCTGACACAATGACAGGAGTATTTTGTAAATATACAAAATATATGCCATGTGCATGTGAATGGGATAAATACACAACTCCACAAATTCCAAGTATGGGTTATTATTATACTTCACCATCATGTTGCTTTACTTCAGTTCACTACATATAACACAATCCGTGTCAACAATGTATGGTTTTATGTCTATGCAATTGCAAATAAAGGTACCTGGGGAAAAAAAAAATACAAATAGTCATGAGACTACATTAAAATACATCTGGCTGATTTAGTGGATAGAACATACTCTGTGCAGTTGAAAGCACACTGTTTATATGTAGATATTTTATATTTATTTTAATATATATATTTATTGTAGGAATATATGCATAAATGTATTTAACGTATTAACAATGTAGAGACTACAATATATAAAATACTACCATTAACCATAAACTAATGTAGATCAGGCAGTATGTCAAGATTTATATATATATTTTAAATATATTAACTAAGTAATTTTTACAGTTCTCAATATTGTAATAACCTTATTAATAAGTTGTTATACGATGTCTCTAATAAAAGTTGTTAAACTATACAAAACATTGTCTTTGACTTTAAATATCATCTAGTTGAAGTATTTTGATTGCTGCACTATTTGTATATATACTTTTAATATATTAACAGTTAAAATACTAACATATATAAATCATAAATTAAGTGTTGCAACTGATTTGTAATCATCAGTTAATCATTACTGTATAGTCTTAGTAAAAATTGTAACAATTATTATTCCCTCAGGTACTGGGTACAAAATGTAAGAGATAAAGTAGCTTATTGTTGATATTATTTTGATCATGATATGACAATCTATCTATTCTTGACATTAAAGGCCATTTCAGTTTGATGAAAATATGCATTAATGGGGACACAATTGCAAACTTCATGGATCATATTGAAGCAAAATTACAGTCATTTTATTTTTTATTTTTAGCACTCCCTTTTTTCAGATCTGTGGTGTTTTTGGTGTATGTTTTGTTAAGCCTGGATTTTGCATTCCACACATATAGGTCAACTTGCCATCCCGCATGGCCATTTAAGTAACTGGTATCTTCCTGATGCTTAAAATTCTAAATTGTTTTAATAACTATTTTGTCATGACAGAATAAAGAATGAAAGGTCTATGAGAACTTAAAAAAAAAAAAAAAAAAACTAATTTGTCCAAGATCAGAGATTTATTTGGCACCTGATTGTCTGTGCACATTTATGTATTAATTATGGTCTTCCTGCTAGTAAATCTATTCATCTACCTCTCTTACTGTAACCATATGCTCATCTATACAGGGGTGGAAAAAATTATTAGAACACTATAAAGAAAATTAAAGTCAGTTATCAATAACTTTATCTGTATTTGTCAGTAGAAAATGTCAGCGTACATTTCCACACTTTCATTTAGCAATAAATTTTAATAATGCAGTCAGAATTTTGTGCTCCGCACAGTGATTTGATCTCATCATCATCCAGTCTGTCTGAAATGACATGAAGAACCTTAACAAACTGAGACATAATAAATCCAGAAGAACTGTAGCAACATCTCCAAGACAAGAAAGCTACCTGCAAAGCTCCTGAGAAACTATGCGCAAGTGAACCGAGGTCAAAAGCTGAGTTAAACACAAAGTATGGTCACACCAAATGTTTATTTACTTTAGTTAACAGAAGTTAATTGATAAATTATATTTATGAATATTTTTGACAGCATCTTCATTTTACTGTGTTTTTATTCAAGTGCACGAGGGTTATTTAAACATCTTGGAGAAATTGCCACACTTCTTCAGGATTTATTCTGTCTCAATTAATCTTAATGTCATTTCAGACAGACTCAATGATTATCGAGTAAATAAGATGTCTGTGTGGAGCACAGTGTGTCTGTGCCAGACCAACATTTTACTGATTTGTTAAAACGAATGACAAAATATATGTTTGGAAATGTAAACTGATATTTCGTACTGACACACTACTCCAATAAATAGAAATAAAATAATTTTTAGCCAATAACATTGGTCACCACTTTGTGGCTGTCCGTCCATCTATCTAGCTAGTTATACATCTGTCAGTCTGTCCATCCATTTAATCATCTATATGTATGTCTCATCCATCCATCCATCTAACTATAGCTCTGTCTATCTGTTTATCGATACACTGGTCTGTCTGTCTGTCTGTCCAAACGGTTAAAATTAAACTTTGATTTGTGATATTGTATTTTCAGTATTCAACCCCAAACAGCATTGCTCCCTGTGTGGAAAAGAGTGTCCAGTTGGAAGCGTGGGTCTGAACACATGGGTTTGTGTCCTTTTCAATGAGAAATTAGTAATTAGATGAGCTATTATACAATCTGTAGATCTGAAATGTTAAATTATTTCAACTAAATAGATAATGATTAAGCAGATAATTTGTATGCAGTAATATAGAAATTTCATTAGATCAAATATTAAAGTAGTATTTTGTATTAGGTAAATACAGATCAAAAAGTTATGTAATTTTTACTGTATGATCGATTGTGTACATTTTAATTTGATGTTTTTAAGCTTAAATTACTATTACTTTCTTATTAATGATGTATTAAAAGTGGTACAGTTTATTTTTAAATTAATATGTTCTATATAATTAAAAAATAAGTTTACATGTGACAACTTTTATTTCCACTAGATTCAGTGCAGCAACTGTGAAAGATGGTACCACTCTGTCTGTCTCGGCATGACGAAAAAAGCGGTACACAAATGGAAGACAAGAAAGTGGTTGTGTGTTTTCTGTGAGTAAAAAGTAATTTACGAGTGTAGGTGTTAAAATATATTGTTTACTCTTGTTTGTTTTTTTGTTGTTGTTGTTGTTATTGTTGTTTTTTGTTTTGATCAGTTTCTTATAAATGTTAAAATCAGTAAATGTTAAAATCACTATACATTTTTGATCAGTGTAGTCAAAATGGCTATTGTACTGTTGGCTGTTTTGGTGTCTAATTAGTTTACAGTATTAACATTAAAATTCTGCATTACATAAATGTCATCATTGTAAGGATGTAAATAAGGTACGATTTCTAAATATTACCTTGTGCAACAGTTAGGATTAAATGTGAGGTGTGTAAATTGACCACTGTCCCCCTCTATTGAATGGAACTGGTGTCTGGTGTCATTAAAGAAGGTTCATTTTTGACATGCCATTCCGTTTTCTACCAGTAGGGGTAAAATGGAAGGCTGAGAAAGATGTCCACTGTCCCCCTCTATTGACTGACATTGGTCTCATTTCTCTGTCTTCTTGCTGAGGAAAGTTATTACAAAAAGAAAGTTAATTTTGGACATGCAATTCCCTTTTCTACCAGTAGGGGTAAAATGGAAGGTTGTGAAAGATGTCCACTGTCCCCCTCTATTGATGGACACTGGTCTCATGTCTCTATCTTCCTGCTGACGAAAGTTATTACAAAAGGAAAGTTAATTTTGGAAATGTAATTCCCTTTTCTACCAGTAGGGGTAAAATGGAAGGTTGTGAAAGATGTCCACTGTCCCCCTCTATTGATGGCCACTGGTCTCATGTCTCTATCTTCCTGCTGATGAAAGTTATTACAAAAAGAATTTTAATTTTGGACATGCAATTCCCTTTTCTACCAGTAGGGGTAAAATGGAAGGTTGTGAAAGATGTCCACTGTCCCCCTCTATTGATGGACACTGGTCTCATGTCTCTATCTTCCTGCTGATGAAAGTTATTACAAAAAGAATATTAATTTTGGAAATGTAATTCCCTTTTCTACCAGTAGGGGTAACATGGAAGGTTGTGAAAGATGTCCACTGTCCCCCTCTATTGATGGCCACTGGTCTCATGTCTCTATCTTCCTGCTGACCAAAGTTATTACAAAAAGAATATTAATTCTGGACATGCAATTCCCTTTTCTACCAGTAGGGGTAAAATGGAAGGCTGTGAAAGATGTCCACTGTCCCCCTCTATTGATGGACACTGGTCTCATGTCTCTATCTTCCTGCTGATGAAAGTTATTACAAAAAGAATTTTAATTTTGGACATGCAATTCCCTTTTCTACCAGTAGGGGTAAAATGGAAGGTTGTGAAAGATGTCCACTGTCCCCCTCTATTGATGGACACTGGTCTCATGTCTCTATCTTCCTGATGACGAAAGTTATTACAAAAAGTTTATTAATTTTGGACATGCAATTCCCTTTTCTACCAGTAGGGGTAAAATGGAAGGTTGTGAAAGATGTCCACTGTCCCCCTCTATTGATGGCCACTGGTCTCATGTCTCTATCTTCCTGCTGATGAAAGTTATTACAAAAAGAATATTAATTTTGGAAATGTAATTCCCTTTTCTACCAGTAGGGGTAAAATGGAAGGCTGTGAAAGATGTCCACTGTCCCCCTCTATTGACTGACATTGGTCTCATTTCTCTGTCTTCTTGCTGAGGAAAGTTATTACAAAAAGAATATTAATTCTGGACATGCAATTCCCTTTTCTACCAGTAGGGGTAAAATGGAAGGCTGTGAAAGATGTCCACTGTCCCCCTCTATTGATGGACACTGGTCTCATGTCTCTATCTTCCTGATGACGAAAGTTATTACAAAAAGAATATTAATTCTGGACATGCAATTCCCTTTTCTACCAGTAGGGGTAAAATGGAAGGCTGTGAAAGATGTCCACTGTCCCCCTCTATTGATGGACACTGGTCTCATGTCTCTATCTTCCTGCTGATGAAAGTTATTACAAAAAGAATTTTAATTTTGGACATGCAATTCCCTTTTCTACCAGTAGGGGTAAAATGGAAGGTTGTGAAAGATGTCCACTGTCCCCCTCTATTGATGGACACTGGTCTCATGTCTCTATCTTCCTGATGACGAAAGTTATTACAAAAAGTTTATTAATTTTGGACATGCAATTCCCTTTTCTACCAGTAGGGGTAAAATGGAAGGTTGTGAAAGATGTCCACTGTCCCCCTCTATTGATGGCCACTGGTCTCATGTCTCTATCTTCCTGCTGACGAAAGTTATTACAAAAAGAATGTTAATTTTGGACATGCAATTCCCTTTTCTACCAGTAGGGGTAAAATGGAAGGTTGTGAAAGATGTCTACTGCCCCCCTCTATTGATGGACACTGGTCTCATGTCTCTATCTTCCTGCTGATGAAAGTTATTACAAAAAGAATATTAATTTTGGAAATGTAATTCCCTTTTCTACCAGTAGGGGTAAAATGGAAGGTTGTGAAAGATGTCCACTGTCCCCCTCTATTGATGGCCACTGGTCTCATGTCTCTATCTTCCTGCTGACCAAAGTTATTACAAAAAGAATATTAATTTTGGACATGCAATTCCCTTTTCTACCAGTAGGGGTAAAATGGAAGGTTGTGAAAGATGTCCACTGTCCCCCTCTATTGATGGCCACTGGTCTCATGTCTCTATCTTCCTGCTGACCAAAGTTATTACAAAAAGAATGTTAATTTTGGACATGCAATTCCCTTTTCTACCAGTAGGGGTAAAATGGAAGGTTGTGAAAGATGTCTACTGCCCCCCTCTATTGATGGACACTGGTCTCATGTCTCTATCTTCCTGCTGATGAAAGTTATTACAAAAAGAATATTAATTTTGGAAATGTAATTCCCTTTTCTACCAGTAGGGGTAAAATGGAAGGCTGTGAAAGATGTCCACTGTCCCCCTCTATTGATGGACACTGGTCTCATGTCTCTATCTTCCTGCTGATGAAAGTTATTACAAAAAGAATATTAATTTTGGAAATGTAATTCCCTTTTCTACCAGTAGGGGTAAAATGGAAGGTTGTGAAAAATGCCCAGTGTCCCCATCTATTAGTCGACACTGATCTCATGTCTCTATCTTCCTGCTGATGAAAGTTATTACAAAAAGAATATTAATTTTGGAAATGTAATTCCCTTTTCTACCAGTAGGGGTAAAATGGAAGGCTGTGAAAGATGTCCACTGTCCCCCTCTATTGATGGACACTGGTCTCATGTCTCTATCTTCCTGCTGATGAAAGTTATTACAAAAAGAATGTTAATTTTGGACATGCAATTCCCTTTTCTACCAGTAGGGGTAAAATGGAAGGTTGTGAAAGATGTCTACTGCCCCCCTCTATTGATGGACACTGGTCTCATGTCTCTATCTTCCTGCTGATGAAAGTTATTACAAAAAGAATGTTAATTTTGGAAATGCAATTCCCTTTTCTACCAGTAGGGGTAAAATGGAAGGCTGTGAAAGATGTCCACTGTCCCCCTCTATTGATGGACACTGGTCTCATGTCTCTATCTTCCTGATGACGCAAGTTATTACAAAAAGTTTATTAATTTTGGACATGCAATTCCCTTTTCTACCAGTAGGGGTAAAATGGAAGGTTGTGAAAGATGTCCACTGTCCCCCTCTATTGTTGGCCACTGGTCTCATGTCTCTATCTTCCTGCTGACCAAAGTTATTACAAAAAGTTTATTAATTTTTGACATGCAATTCCCTTTTCTACCAGTAGGGGTAAAATGGAAGGTTGTGAAAGATGTCCACTGTCCCCCTCTATTGATGGCCACTGGTCTCATGTCTCTATCTTCCTGCTGACCAAAGTTATTACAAAAAGAATATTAATTTTGGACATGCAATTCCCTTTTCTACCAGTAGGGGTAAAATGGAAGGCTGTGAAAGATGTCCACTGTCCCCCTCTATTGATGGACACTGGTCTCATGTCTCTATCTTCCTGCTGACGAAAGTTATTACAAAAAGAATGTTAATTTTGGACATGCAATTCCCTTTTCTACCAGTAGGGGTAAAATGGAAGGTTGTGAAAGATGTCCACTGTCCCCCTCTATTGATGGACACTGGTCTCATGTCTCTATCTTCCTGATGACGAAAGTTATTACAAAAGAAGGATTATTTTGGAAATGTAATTCCCTTTTCTACCAGTAGGGGTAAGAAGAAAGGTTGTGAAAAATGTCCACTGTCCCCCTCTATTGATGGACACTGGTCTCATGTCTCTATCTTCCTGATGACGAAAGTTATTACAAAAAGTTTATTAATTTTGGACATGCAATTCCTTTTTCTACCAGTAGGGGTAAAATGGAAGGTTGTGAAAGATGTCCACTGTCCCCATCTATTGATGGCCACTGGTCTCATGTCTCTATCTTCCTGCTGACCAAAGTTATTACAAAAAGAATATTAATTTTGGACATGCAATTCCCTTTTCTACCAGTAGGGGTAAAATGGAAGGTTGTGAAAGATGTCCACTGTCCCCCTCTATTGATGGACACTGGTCTCATGTCTCTATCTTCCTGATGACGAAAGTTATTACAAAAAGAATATTAATTCTGGACATGCAATTCCCTTTTCTACCAGTAGGGGTAAAATGGAAGGCTGTGAAAGATGTCCACTGTCCCCCTCTATTGACTGACATTGGTCTCATTTCTCTGTCTTCTTGCTGAGGAAAGTTATTACAAAAAGAATATTAATTCTGGACATGCAATTCCCTTTTCTACCAGTAGGGGTAAAATGGAAGGCTGTGAAAGATGTCCACTGTCCCCCTCTATTGATGGACACTGGTCTCATGTCTCTATCTTCCTGATGACGAAAGTTATTACAAAAAGAATATTAATTCTGGACATGCAATTCCCTTTTCTACCAGTAGGGGTAAAATGGAAGGCTGTGAAAGATGTCCACTGTCCCCCTCTATTGATGGACACTGGTCTCATGTCTCTATCTTCCTGCTGATGAAAGTTATTACAAAAAGAATTTTAATTTTGGACATGCAATTCCCTTTTCTACCAGTAGGGGTAAAATGGAAGGTTGTGAAAGATGTCCACTGTCCCCCTCTATTGATGGACACTGGTCTCATGTCTCTATCTTCCTGATGACGAAAGTTATTACAAAAAGTTTATTAATTTTGGACATGCAATTCCCTTTTCTACCAGTAGGGGTAAAATGGAAGGTTGTGAAAGATGTCCACTGTCCCCCTCTATTGATGGACACTGGTCTCATGTCTCTATCTTCCTGATGACGAAAGTTATTACAAAAAGTTTATTAATTTTGGACATGCAATTCCTTTTTCTACCAGTAGGGGTAAAATGGAAGGTTGTGAAAGATGTCCACTGTCCCCATCTATTGATGGCCACTGGTCTCATGTCTCTATCTTCCTGCTGACCAAAGTTATTACAAAAAGAATATTAATTTTGGACATGCAATTCCCTTTTCTACCAGTAGGGGTAAAATGGAAGGTTGTGAAAGATGTCCACTGTCCCCCTCTATTGATGGACACTGGTCTCATGTCTCTATCTTCCTGATGACGAAAGTTATTACAAAAAGAATATTAATTCTGGACATGCAATTCCCTTTTCTACCAGTAGGGGTAAAATGGAAGGCTGTGAAAGATGTCCACTGTCCCCCTCTATTGATGGACACTGGTCTCATGTCTCTATCTTCCTGCTGATGAAAGTTATTACAAAAAGAATTTTAATTTTGGACATGCAATTCCCTTTTCTACCAGTAGGGGTAAAATGGAAGGTTGTGAAAGATGTCCACTGTCCCCCTCTATTGATGGACACTGGTCTCATGTCTCTATCTTCCTGATGACGAAAGTTATTACAAAAAGTTTATTAATTTTGGACATGCAATTCCCTTTTCTACCAGTAGGGGTAAAATGGAAGGTTGTGAAAGATGTCCACTGTCCCCCTCTATTGATGGCCACTGGTCTCATGTCTCTATCTTCCTGCTGACGAAAGTTATTACAAAAAGAATGTTAATTTTGGACATGCAATTCCCTTTTCTACCAGTAGGGGTAAAATGGAAGGTTGTGAAAGATGTCTACTGCCCCCCTCTATTGATGGACACTGGTCTCATGTCTCTATCTTCCTGCTGATGAAAGTTATTACAAAAAGAATATTAATTTTGGAAATGTAATTCCCTTTTCTACCAGTAGGGGTAAAATGGAAGGTTGTGAAAGATGTCCACTGTCCCCCTCTATTGATGGCCACTGGTCTCATGTCTCTATCTTCCTGCTGACCAAAGTTATTACAAAAAGAATATTAATTTTGGACATGCAATTCCCTTTTCTACCAGTAGGGGTAAAATGGAAGGCTGTGAAAGATGTCCACTGTCCCCCTCTATTGATGGACACTGGTCTCATGTCTCTATCTTCCTGCTGATGAAAGTTATTACAAAAAGAATATTAATTTTGGAAATGTAATTCCCTTTTCTACCAGTAGGGGTAAAATGGAAGGTTGTGAAAGATGTCTACTGCCCCCCTCTATTGATGGACACTGGTCTCATGTCTCTATCTTCCTGCTGATGAAAGTTATTACAAAAAGAATATTAATTTTGGAAATGTAATTCCCTTTTCTACCAGTAGGGGTAAAATGTAAGGTTGTGAAAGATGTCCACTGTCCCCCTCTATTGATGGCCACTGGTCTCATGTCTCTATCTTCCTGCTGATGAAAGTTATTACAAAAAGAATTTTAATTTTGGACATGCAATTCCCTTTTCTACCAGTAGGGGTAAAATGGAAGGCTGTGAAAGATGTCCACTGTCCCCCTCTATTGATGGACACTGGTCTCATGTCTCTATCTTCCTGCTGATGAAAGTTATTACAAAAAGAATATTAATTTTGGAAATGTAATTCCCTTTTCTACCAGTAGGGGTAAAATGGAAGGTTGTGAAAGATGTCTACTGCCCCCCTCTATTGATGGACACTGGTCTCATGTCTCTATCTTCCTGCTGATGAAAGTTATTACAAAAAGAATATTAATTTTGGAAATGTAATTCCCTTTTCTACCAGTAGGGGTAAAATGGAAGGTTGTGAAAGATGTCCACTGTCCCCCTCTATTGATGGCCACTGGTCTCATGTCTCTATCTTCCTGCTGATGAAAGTTATTACAAAAAGAATTTTAATTTTGGACATGCAATTCCCTTTTCTACCAGTAGGGGTAAAATGGAAGGTTGTGAAAGATGTCCACTGTCCCCCTCTATTGATGGACACTGGTCTCATGTCTCTATCTTCCTGCTGATGAAAGTTATTACAAAAAGAATATTAATTTTGGAAATGTAATTCCCTTTTCTACCAGTAGGGGTAACATGGAAGGTTGTGAAAGATGTCCACTGTCCCCCTCTATTGATGGCCACTGGTCTCATGTCTCTATCTTCCTGCTGACCAAAGTTATTACAAAAAGAATATTAATTCTGGACATGCAATTCCCTTTTCTACCAGTAGGGGTAAAATGGAAGGCTGTGAAAGATGTCCACTGTCCCCCTCTATTGATGGACACTGGTCTCATGTCTCTATCTTCCTGCTGATGAAAGTTATTACAAAAAGAATTTTAATTTTGGACATGCAATTCCCTTTTCTACCAGTAGGGGTAAAATGGAAGGTTGTGAAAGATGTCCACTGTCCCCCTCTATTGATGGACACTGGTCTCATGTCTCTATCTTCCTGATGACGAAAGTTATTACAAAAAGTTTATTAATTTTGGACATGCAATTCCCTTTTCTACCAGTAGGGGTAAAATGGAAGGTTGTGAAAGATGTCCACTGTCCCCCTCTATTGATGGCCACTGGTCTCATGTCTCTATCTTCCTGCTGATGAAAGTTATTACAAAAAGAATATTAATTTTGGAAATGTAATTCCCTTTTCTACCAGTAGGGGTAAAATGGAAGGCTGTGAAAGATGTCCACTGTCCCCCTCTATTGACTGACATTGGTCTCATTTCTCTGTCTTCTTGCTGAGGAAAGTTATTACAAAAAGAATATTAATTCTGGACATGCAATTCCCTTTTCTACCAGTAGGGGTAAAATGGAAGGCTGTGAAAGATGTCCACTGTCCCCCTCTATTGATGGACACTGGTCTCATGTCTCTATCTTCCTGATGACGAAAGTTATTACAAAAAGAATATTAATTCTGGACATGCAATTCCCTTTTCTACCAGTAGGGGTAAAATGGAAGGCTGTGAAAGATGTCCACTGTCCCCCTCTATTGATGGACACTGGTCTCATGTCTCTATCTTCCTGCTGATGAAAGTTATTACAAAAAGAATTTTAATTTTGGACATGCAATTCCCTTTTCTACCAGTAGGGGTAAAATGGAAGGTTGTGAAAGATGTCCACTGTCCCCCTCTATTGATGGACACTGGTCTCATGTCTCTATCTTCCTGATGACGAAAGTTATTACAAAAAGTTTATTAATTTTGGACATGCAATTCCCTTTTCTACCAGTAGGGGTAAAATGGAAGGTTGTGAAAGATGTCCACTGTCCCCCTCTATTGATGGCCACTGGTCTCATGTCTCTATCTTCCTGCTGACGAAAGTTATTACAAAAAGAATGTTAATTTTGGACATGCAATTCCCTTTTCTACCAGTAGGGGTAAAATGGAAGGTTGTGAAAGATGTCTACTGCCCCCCTCTATTGATGGACACTGGTCTCATGTCTCTATCTTCCTGCTGATGAAAGTTATTACAAAAAGAATATTAATTTTGGAAATGTAATTCCCTTTTCTACCAGTAGGGGTAAAATGGAAGGTTGTGAAAGATGTCCACTGTCCCCCTCTATTGATGGCCACTGGTCTCATGTCTCTATCTTCCTGCTGACCAAAGTTATTACAAAAAGAATATTAATTTTGGACATGCAATTCCCTTTTCTACCAGTAGGGGTAAAATGGAAGGTTGTGAAAGATGTCCACTGTCCCCCTCTATTGATGGCCACTGGTCTCATGTCTCTATCTTCCTGCTGACCAAAGTTATTACAAAAAGAATGTTAATTTTGGACATGCAATTCCCTTTTCTACCAGTAGGGGTAAAATGGAAGGTTGTGAAAGATGTCTACTGCCCCCCTCTATTGATGGACACTGGTCTCATGTCTCTATCTTCCTGCTGATGAAAGTTATTACAAAAAGAATATTAATTTTGGAAATGTAATTCCCTTTTCTACCAGTAGGGGTAAAATGGAAGGCTGTGAAAGATGTCCACTGTCCCCCTCTATTGATGGACACTGGTCTCATGTCTCTATCTTCCTGCTGATGAAAGTTATTACAAAAAGAATATTAATTTTGGAAATGTAATTCCCTTTTCTACCAGTAGGGGTAAAATGGAAGGTTGTGAAAAATGCCCAGTGTCCCCATCTATTAGTCGACACTGATCTCATGTCTCTATCTTCCTGCTGATGAAAGTTATTACAAAAAGAATATTAATTTTGGAAATGTAATTCCCTTTTCTACCAGTAGGGGTAAAATGGAAGGCTGTGAAAGATGTCCACTGTCCCCCTCTATTGATGGACACTGGTCTCATGTCTCTATCTTCCTGCTGATGAAAGTTATTACAAAAAGAATGTTAATTTTGGACATGCAATTCCCTTTTCTACCAGTAGGGGTAAAATGGAAGGTTGTGAAAGATGTCTACTGCCCCCCTCTATTGATGGACACTGGTCTCATGTCTCTATCTTCCTGCTGATGAAAGTTATTACAAAAAGAATGTTAATTTTGGAAATGCAATTCCCTTTTCTACCAGTAGGGGTAAAATGGAAGGCTGTGAAAGATGTCCACTGTCCCCCTCTATTGATGGACACTGGTCTCATGTCTCTATCTTCCTGCTGATGAAAGTTATTACAAAAAGAATGTTAATTTTGGACATGCAATTCCCTTTTCTACCAGTAGGGGTAAAATGGAAGGCTGTGAAAGATGTCCACTGTCCCCCTCTATTGATGGACACTGGTCTCATGTCTCTATCTTCCTGCTGATGAAAGTTATTACAAAAAGAATGTTAATTTTGGACATGCAATTCCCTTTTCTACCAGTAGGGGTAAAATGGAAGGTTGTGAAAGATGTCTACTGCCCCCCTCTATTGATGGACACTGGTCTCATGTCTCTATCTTCCTGCTGATGAAAGTTATTACAAAAAGAATGTTAATTTTGGACATGCAATTCCCTTTTCTACCAGTAGGGGTAAAATGGAAGGTTGTGAAAGATGTCTACTGCCCCCCTCTATTGATGGACACTGGTCTCATGTCTCTATCTTCCTGCTGATGAAAGTTATTACAAAAAGAATATTAATTTTGGAAATGTAATTCCCTTTTCTACCAGTAGGGGTAAAATGGAAGGCTGTGAAAGATGTCCACTGTCCCCCTCTATTGATGGCCACTGGTCTCATGTCTCTATCTTCCTGCTGACGAAAGTTATTACAAAAAGAATATTAATTTTGGACATGCAATTCCCTTTTCTACCAGTAGGGGTAAAATGGAAGGTTGTGAAAGATGTCCACTGCCCCCCTCTATTGATTAACATTGATCTCATGTCTATAGGACCTTTAACTGAGAAGCTATTACAAAAACACCACCCACTGAGCTATAGCAAAAAAACGAAGAAAACTAGTACTTTCCCCACGGTCCCTTACTGAAAACTTCGCTCAGAACCATCTCTCCCGGCTTAATGCACATTGCGACGGCTTGTGCGGGGCAGTGCTCACTATATAGAGCGAAAATACTGAAAACGAAGGCTGTGAAACATGATCAGTTTTGTCCTTTTGGCGGTCATACCGTTTAGACTTTTTTAGAGCAAGTCGTTTTGAAGTTATTGGAGTTTATCGCCGAATGTGTCACGAATATCGAAAACAAAACCAACTTAACCCCGCTTGTAGACACTGACTGTAACGTTACACACTGAGCGACGCGATTAAACTACGACGCTGCTGCTGGCCGCAGTGTCATATTATACTCTCCGGTGATTGATTATAGTTTTGTCGCGTCACGTGCTCGCATGGTGTGAAGGTGAAGTTTGTTTATGCGTAGATACTGTTTATTGCTAGAATCCAAGTAATAAACCCGTAGGCGGTATTGTTACAGTAACCAGTAGACCGACTGTTGCTATAGTAACTAAAACAAACCCCTAAACCTGCATCGAGCTGATTAAAGCGAACGTCACTCGTTACTCACACCAGCTTTAATGAATGCGCCTGACCAGTGGCTGCAAATAGCAGTATTTCACCAGTCTACTTACCAGCAGTCCACCCAGATGTGTGTTTGATGTTACTGTCAGAACTTTTTTTTTTACTTTAATTTTACTACTAACAAGAGGCGTATGTACTGACTTAATGCACTTGAAACATGCAACTATTTGTAGCTGGATTTTCAGTGGCTCGTACGGTGTAGGATGTAACATTTTATTAGGCCTACTTTAAGCACTGAGAGAAAATACTGAGAAAGTTGACAAGTTGTGCTGGAAAGTCTTTAAGGTCAGATTTCCACTGCGAGAGAGATTAAGCACTTCCCTTGGTCTGATTCTGTTATAATCAGGTTGGCCCAGAGTGGAAGCTTAATGTGTACCTAGAAGTGACCTACTCAACATTTAGCTATCTGCTTAGTGATTGTAGAAATCAGGCTCTCTCTTACGGTCACATACCAAATAAGATTTTTTTTGTTGTTGTTTTGTTTATTAAAGGTTTAGAAACTTCACAATGAAACAAAATGATGTACATGGCATTAGAACAATGGAACCAACATTGTTGGGGTTTGGTGACTCATTGGGTATTCAGAGGAAAATACAGGGTTGGGCTTCAATTAAGAAGCTGTTGCAAACTGAGAATTCTGGATTAAAAGTTATACAACATTGCAATCAAAACTTAAACCTTTAAGAACTTGAAAGTCAACCTCTTCAAATGTACTGACTAAACCAAAACCTTCAAAAAAAAAAAAAAAAAAATGCAAATACAATTTTCAGTTTCCCACAGAGTTCTTCAGCAACCATAGCACCTCACACTCAGAGCTAGACTTGAACAATACAAGAAAAGTAGTCTTTATTTTGTTTTAAAATGAGTCTGTTCAAACTAAGAGAAGAACCATGTCAAATTTGTTTTAACAGTAAATAATCGGTTGTTCTGTTATTCTGTTAATGTTGTTCTGTTATTTTTGACTGTCAAACACATTTAATATATTTATGCATTTTCTCATAATCTAAAATGCGTTTGTCCTCGGTCACCCACCCATCATAAACAAGTTTCTTAATCTTATCATAAACCCAACTAAAGCAAGTCACAATTTTGGACGACAGCAATATTTCACTCAAAGTGCTTGACAGAACAAGGATTAACTTGGGTATGGATTAGAGAAAGTGGTGCCAACAATGTAGAACTTAATTTCAGAATCTGACAGTATTTTGAACTGGAAAAATTTAATTGAATTGTAACATGTTATTTGTCAACTAAATACAAATCCAATAAAGGAGTCTATATGCACTGCTGTACCCAGTTATAGCATACAGTAAAATAACTCTGCCGTCACACTCGCTTTCTACCGCTATACATTTAATTTATGATCTTTGTAAAACAATCAAACTCCCACAACCACAATGAGCAAATAATGTGGGGAAACACACACAAGCGGTTTCAAACTGGGTCATACAAAATCATCTCTCCAAGGTTATGGTCTACTGTCCTGGATCACACACTTTAACAAACTTTAGGTCTTAACCTTATCTCAAGAACAAGGCCCAAACGGTTTCTGTTAAAATAAGCACAAATCTTTTAGAAGGACTAACTGTGTGGACATTTTTTCTTACACACACATTTGAAGATTACATCCTTGCTGTAGTGTATGAATATTAGCACCAATACAAAAATACTCTATAGATCTTACTGTAAAGACTGCGGTCAACAAAATACACTCTCACTTGCAAAGGGGAATAAGCATAGTAAATTATTATTATTTTTTTTTACATTTGAATAAAGTTTAGAAAATTAAATCCTTGTGCCCAATTAAGGAATTTTCAAACTTTTCTGTTGGTCAATGATGAATGGGGCGATATCATTTTCTATTTCTACATTAAATTCTATTGCCGCATTCAAATTCCCCTTTACAAACATTTAACAAGTAATGCTTTAAAACCAGTTTCCCCACATGGTACAGAAAAAGAATGTACACCTTTTTCAAAAAAAAAACAAAAAAAAAAACACAGCATTGAGGGTGCTCAATTTACTCTCTGCTGATGTAGCATACATATAGTAATTTCTCATGCTAACATCTGTAACAAAACAAAACTGAATTAAATGGGGGGAAAATACCCATCCACGTTAGATTCAAGCTAGTAGATGGCAAGCTACACATCCATTTGAGTGAAGATGAGAGTGAATGGATAAGCTGGTATTGGAGCAAAAGTGAATTTTGCATTATGAACACCATTTCCCTTCCACCTCTCGCTCCAAAACCACAAAAGAAATTATATAGGCAAGCAACTTAAACTTTGTAGGAAAAGTAATTTGGGCCTTATGCAGTGTGGGGACGTGTCACAAATAAACCCTATGTATATTTATATAACACAAACATACATTAATATTGTAAGGTTGTAGAGTTATGGTGTGCCAAAATACTATATTGCTTTTATACACCCCTCATCAGTATGAAGCATCAGCACACAATGAAACAGCCACATATTTCTGAAACAAGTAGAAGGAAAAGTGCATGAAAAGAATCAACCTTCAAGCAATCAACTGCCATTACTGGAAACACAATTCTTTTCATGTAAAAAAAATAAAAAATAAAATAAAACAATGAAGCCATATTACAGATCATCAGTAGTCACAATTTTGCTGTGTAAAGAAGGGGAAGAAATTTCACTGAAATACGTAAACTTTAAGCTTAAAGAAACAATATATAAAATTATGTCTACAATACCAAACTGCAACTGAAAGATACAATCAACTGTATGGTGTAAATTGTATAGTTTTAAAGACTCACAAACAACTAACATGAAATTGTATAGTTGTGTCCAAATATTAAGGGGGTTGGGGGGGGGGGGGGGGGGGGGTTGGACAAAAGCACATTTTCTTTCAACACACCAAACCTCACACATCTCTATCCTCTACAAGTCATTTAAAAGGAAAAAAATAAAGCAAAACGCTAAATTATCTGATAGGGAAGGGGGTGTCGCAATCGTAGTGCTTTCAACCTGACTTCTGAGTATTCATAGTTCGGTCACAGAAACTTAGACTATTAGAAGGACTGAGACTAGGTTCACAAGCACATGCACAATCAGTAGGACCACAGTTATAGTGTATCCTAGATCAAACATAAAAGTGAAGCTAAAATCTACAAGGGGTAAATTAAAGAACAACCTTAATGCTTAACTATGCCTTTTTTATTCTGTTCAAAATTGATCAACCTTGGAATTAACAGACTGAAAACAAGTCTACAATAAATGCTGTTGACCAGAATCATCTAACTGTACGTTCAACCTATTGCCATGTTTTCCTCTCTTTATGCTTTCATCTGATACGCCATTTTAGATGAACTGACTGAGGAATAACAGGGCTTAGGACAGCGTGGTTAAGACAGAGCCCACTGCGGGTCCTGGGCTCACTGTTCTTGTAAGGGTCCTCCTATCCCTCCTCTGGGTTTTGGTTGAAAGTGATAGGAGGAATTTAGCATTGGTATGCCTCCACGCTCAGCAGAAGAATCATACATTACTGCTTCCTAGAAGCAAAGGACGGTACAACATTTAGTATTAAGCAAACTTGCACACAAACTCCCTTTTCCATTCAAATGTAGTGTCTATAATTTGACAATAAGATTCATCATGATTATTCCCTATTGATGGATCAATGGGTTTATCAAAGCAGTGTACAACTGAGTTCCCCAGTATCTTATACTGCTAAATATTGTACTCTTCTTACCTCCACATTGAGAACCTGGAAATAAAGGAGAACATAGAGTACTTTGCCACCAGCACTCTTCTTGCTGCATATTAGTTAAGCACTGTTCTCCAAAATTCAGAGGAAACTGTTTAAGAGACAAAGAAAGTCAATCAATGAGAGCATTTGTTTTTCTTTTGAAAGGTAAAAGGTAGATCATTAAAGAATATCAAGTACTGTTATGGCATATATGAATTCAGTGCATTCTAGTGCAGATGACAGCAACATCAATATCAACCAAAAAAAAAAAAAAACCATGCTAATACATCGTACAATTTTCCATATGCATTTCTCTGAAGGTTAGATAACAGTTAGAGAAAAGACTGGCTCTGCAGTCACTTACCTCATGCATATCTTGAGCAACATCAAGCGACTTCTCACTTTTTGGACTCTGAACAGTTGCAGAGCATTTGCAAGTCTCCGTCTCCCTGCTAGATTTCTCTTGCTGAAGAACAGAGGACTGCACATGAGAACATGGCACCGAAACAGCTGCCGTCTCACAATGTACGCAAATCTCTTGTTCAGTAATCGGCAGAAGGGTGCTCCCGCCCTCCTGCGAATCGAGCGACGTCTGGGCACTCTTCTCCATGCCAGACTTCTTTAATCTGGGTAGGAACTTCCCAGACTCCAACTCCGATTTTCCGTAGTAAGGGCCCTCGCACTCTGCATCCTCTTCGAGAGGCTTGAGGTCAGCCTGTGGGTCATCAAAGAGGTCTGCTTGACCAACTGGAAGACTTGCTTCCTCTTTCTCCGACTCTACATCTGACTCACTGCAACCACCTGGAGAAAGTTCAGAGGCAGATATTGGCCGGAAATGAGTCCTTGGGGAAATTCGAATGGCCCGATACTGAGTCCGGTTGATGCCATATAACCAAGGGCAAAAGGGCTCACTGTCGGAGCATAATATGGATTTTGGCTTGAATCCTGGGCTGAAAGAGGCCATATCCTCTGGCTCAAAGGAGCACTCCACATGCAGGACCTGGGAAAAAGGGTTGTTCAAATCAAAGGATGAAAACGGGTAATCCAGTCCTGACTCTTCTCCACGGAAGCCTCCGCATGATCCCAGTAAATCTTCATGGAAGACAACAGAAAATCCCTTATTCAAACCATCCCCTGGTCCCTTGGTAGCCTGCTCATTTTGACCAAGGGACACAAGAGGCCTCCACAATGGCTTGTGGCCAGGAGCAAAGCAACTGCTTGTGTTCATGAACACATCCGCCTCGGCAATGGTTACCATGTCAGAAGATGTGGCTGCTGCACACTGCAACAAACTGCCACAAGCATCACCAGGTGGAATCATAGCCCATTCTCTGTCCCCGCTTAGACTCTTCAGTTCTCCATAAACCCCACCGAGGATAAAGGAGGTGCTGTCCTGTGAATTACAATTCCAGGGCTTGGCCGGCGTCGTGTAATCCCCATCATTTATTTTAGAGAGCTTGTTTTTAGGAAGTCCCTCGTCCTCCTTCTGCCCATCCCAAAGATGATACTCAGAACACTGCACAGCTTTCTTTTGAATAATTTCACCTTTTACATCCTTGTCAAGACAGCTGCATTGGTAGCCGTTAGCCTCCTCTGGAAACAAGTGCTCCCCTGTATTCTTTACCCCGAGTGTTAAGACACAGTCTCTGTCTCCAATAGCCATCCAAATGTCTTTTATTATCCCTGAGGTGTAATCATCACTTTGTTGATTTGGGACATCTGAAAACACAACAGCATTATAGAGTTTACTCTCATCCTGCTCTAATGCTATGCCACAAACAGACTCCAATTTCGATTTCTTATTGAAGGGCTGGTTGGCCTCTGTGCCTACACTCGTTTCTTCCTGCTGGTGACTGGAGTTCTCTTGAAAAAAATCTAAAAGCTCTTCTTCTAGGCATAAAGGTGGGATAAGGGAAATACAGCTGACCTCTTCGCTGCCAAACTGAGCAGATTCATCCGCTGGAGCATTGATCTGTTCACTATCTGACCGTGTCTCCTCTGAGTGGGACCAAGGACTGCAGGTCCTCGTTGATAAGTTAGAGCAGTGTTCTGTTTCTTCAAAGGCACTGTTTTTGGTCCAAATTAGCAAACGGGATTGTTTGTTTCCTTGTGGATCTAAACAGCTACTTGAATCTACGTTGTCCTGTCCCTCCGTGAGCGAGTCGCAGGGAAAAGAAAAGGAAGGGCTATCATACTGCAACTCAAAAAGCGGAAAACCGGAGTTTAGGGCAGAGATGCTACTGCTGGCTTCTTGGAGATGAGGCCCTACAAAAGCTCCAGACAATTTGCTAAAGTTAAACGGAACACTGTTCAACACTGTGGAGAGTCTGACAGGAGAGTCACCCAGACAGCTTTCCCCTTCCAAATCTTCCAAGCTCGATGATGAACAGCACTCCCAGACTTGGGCAATATTTTCCATATCTTGTGTGATAGAAACATCTGCTTCAGAGGCTCCCAGAGAATCAACCCTTATTGCACTTTCCCCTTGCAGCTCAAGGCCATCTAAAACTACACATCCTGCTTCAAAGTGTTTTCGCTCAATGCTCTTCTGCCGAATCATGTTCAGGATTCGGCTTTCTTGTACCGCATCTGAGGCACTAGGATCCAATATGGATTGATAAAGATCAACTTCATAGAAGTGAGTGAATTCAGACAGATGCTCGTCATCTAAATTTTGACCATCTTCAGGAGGAGGGCAGCTTAGAATCCCATTCAGTTCAGGAGCCTCTTCGTCACCTTCGCCAGGCACTTCAATGAAGTGGCCATCCACAAAAGTGCCTGCTGCAAGGTATGCCCTTTGAAAACAAGAATTTGCAATGCAGATTCCTTGAATTCTCTCCGACAGACAGTCCACATCAATGGACATAGCCAAGTCATTGGAAGAGTCTTCTTTACTCCGATACTTTGTCTCCAATTTACTTCTACTAAGAGGGACAAAGTACTCCGAGATGGGCTCAGTGTACCAAAGAGGCTCCTCCATATATTCCTTTCTTTTGACCTCTCCTCCTGACTCCTGTGCCTCAACCAGATTAGCATCTTTGCGGATCTCCCTCAGAGGTCGTTTGCCTTTTTTCATGTAGTGCTGTTGTTGTTTAGATGGGCCTCCAGTGGTACTGAGGTTGCCTCGTGCATTTTTCCGCTCTTCTTTGTCGATGATTTTAAGGGCCAGTTTGACCTGTCCGCCGCCACTGCGGCCTCTTTTGTTTCTGCTGCTGACCTCTCGAGACTTGTGTCTTATGCGGACTGCTTTACAGCTAGGGGTCTGGTCACCCTGGTTACCACTGGAGCTTGAGCCAGCCTCACTAGAGCCAGAGGACCACGATCTGGGACGGAACCTCCCCTCAGACCGGTGTCTCGCCTGCCGCTTACTATGAGGAGGAGCCTGATCGTCAATCACCCCTGTTGCGCTTACATGGAATCGGTTTTCCTTCTCCCTCTTAGTGCGTCGCTGCTGGGCCCTCTCGCTGATTGTGATGGTGGAACTGGGTGCATCAACTGTTCGGTCTTTAAAAGCTTCACCTTCGCTGGTGCAGTCTTTTGGAGAGGATGTGTCTGTGCTTGTTTGAGGGACAGCAGATGATGATGAGCTGGAATATGTGCAGGCTTTAGCTTTGTTCCACACAGTCATAATTTCTTGGAGACAAACTGATTTTTCTGAGAGAGGTGGGAAAGCTTCATAGTACCTAAGGAGCAAAAACAAATTATAGTAATAATCATAATAATGTAAATAATAATATGAAGAATATAATTAAGAGCAAATACAGCATAAGGTCATCCTCAAGTTGCTATTTGAGATAATATAAGTTGCTATTGTATTTTTGCTGCACCCAAATTTATGTTAGGCAAGAACTAGGGCTGGATGATAACATCATAATGAAATCATGATAAAATTTAATGTTGATGATAAGGTCAGGACATTTTTACTTAATAACAGCCTATCACACAACAGAAATAAACACGAGAACAGCCAGTCCGTGCACGTAGCTAACAAGTCTGCACGTACTGAGTGTCTCTTTGAATGAATGGCACGGTTTTAGTCTACTATACAAACTCAAACACATGTGACGCTCAGTGTTTTCAGCATCTGCGTCTCAGTATATAAGGACATAAACATATGAACTTCATCTCAAGAGCTGCTCTGAGATCACATCTTATGTAGCATTTTATTTGACAAAAAAATAAAAGTTATGTTTTGTTGTAAACTCATTGTTATATTTTAATTTGATTACATTTCAAAAGATTGATTACATTTTACAAGTTTTATTAAGTCATTACATTAGACACCATTTTTTGTATTAAGCAATCAAGTTATGTTTAAGTTCATTTTCAAGGTTTAAAAACGTGTGGAAAGCACTTCCTTTCTCATTAATGGTAAATGAACATTAATATCAATCTTTTATGATATGGAAATATTACTGTGATAATACTTTTTGCTGTGTCACCCAGCCCTAGCAAGAACACTCACTAGACTCTCAAAACAAAACACTGTTCATTTACTTTGCGGCATGCAGCACAACTATTTATTTAATCATAGGCTTTTCCGGTTTAATAAAATTAATTACATTACATTACAATACGAGTCTCATTGCTCTAATTAATTACATCGAGATCATAACCCTACGCGTACAACAATCCACATTATTACATTACAGACTATAAGGTTTAACTACTTACATCTCAACCTGGTCCTTAGAAGAAAATGATTCATCTGGTTCAGGAGACTGAGATATATCACATTTTTTATTTGCTTGCTTTTCTTTTTCTGTAAAAAAAAATAATGGCAAAGCAGTATAATTGAAATATTTCCATAAAACTGTTACAGCTGCAAGACAGTGCAATTTTTGCTCAACCTGCATAATATAGAAAATATGCAAACCTTTCTGTTTGTTTTGAATATCCTTGAGCTTAGAGCATAGCTCTTCGACCAAGCTTTCAATTCCAGAATTCTGAAAGAGAACAAGAGCAATTTAACTTGCAATTTTATCAATGACAGCATGTCAATGATTTTGAAAAAATAAAATAAAACATGGATCTGTAGCCACATTACTCAAGTTCTGATTGACATTTTTCTTAATGAGGAGAGCTATTCTTGACCATTTAACCAATTTTTGCTCCACTAATTTCAAAATAAACTCACTCACAAAAGTACACTAATTGCAATTTAGCAGTGAAAATGGTTGTGGGGAAAAAAATAAATAAATTATAACACATTGATTTAAAAACTTTAGCTTTAAACAAAGGTCTTACTTCATCTGATGCAGAACGCAAACATTGCACAGCAGCTTGTTTCTTCATCTCTTCAAGACTAAGGTCAGTCCCTCCCTTCCTCTTGCTCTTCCCCCATTTCTTCCCTGTTCCCTTCTCCCAGCCCAGGAAGATGTCATTTTCCTGCGCACAAGGAGGACCAGGTGTTGATTCTTTAGTATAAACAGAGAAACTGCACAAATATCTGCTAAGATGCAATTACTGCCAAATAAACTACTCAAGATAAAAGAACACTACTTGAAACCTGTTGCTTTTGTCTACCTTATCTATTGTGCAAAAATAAGCAAAGTCCTAAACAAGAATACCATAATCTCCACAGATAAAGCACTATATTTTCATAGCCTTATTCCATAGATGTTTGTGGATTCACATCTGATAAAATAACATTTAGTGGTCCTTATGAAATCTGAATAATTGCGGAGTATCAAAATAAATGTTAGTAACTACTGAATGCAATAAAACAAATACTAAATGCTTCTGTTTTAATTGATCGAACTTAAAATGCAAGACTTATGACCAGGGATGGTCATTTTAAACGGTTAACCGACCGATAAGAATTTTGACGACTAATGCAATCAGTTAAATGGTTTAAAGTCGCTTATTTATTTTTTTCAGTAATTTATCAAAATATTTTGAAAGGTTTGCTGCATGGTTAAAATAAGCTAAGTGTATATTTTTTTATATGTTTTTCAGAGAGAAAAAAAAAGAAAAGAAAAAAAAAACAAGGTGCATTTATTTTCATTCAGAAATAGGCCGACGAGAATTACAAACATTATAATAAACACTGTAAACATAGCTAGGCTATTTTAGTTCCCCTCACTCCACAACAAATCCTTTCAATTAACAGCAGGGTATTTAGAAAAGAACAAGAATTTAAAAAGTAAGAAGCTAAAGCTATATAAACGACAAACCAAAACTAATTCACTTAGGCTAAAGCAAAACTGAAACCAATGTTGGGTCTCTCGTTCGACAAAATCAAATGTTTCCATATGCCACACCTGTGAGGTGGATGGATTATCTCGGCAAAGGAGAAGTGCTCACTAACACAGATTTAGACAGATTTGTGAATAATATTTGAGAGAAATAGGCCTTTTGTTCAGCTCATGAAAAATTGGGCCAAAAACAAGTGTGTGTGTGTATGTATGTATGTATGTATATGTATATGTATATGTGTGTATATATACACACATATACATATACATACATACATACATATATGTATATATACATATATATACACACACATATATGTATATGTGTGTATGTGTGTGTATGTGTGTGTGTATATATACATATATATATATATATGTATATGTATATATATATGTATATGTGTGTGTATATATATATATATATATATATATATATGTGTGTATGTGTGTGTGTGTGTGTATATATATATATATATATATATGTATATGTATATATATATGTGTGTGTATATATATATGTATATGTCTGTATGTGTGTGTGTGTGTGTATATATATATATATATATATATATATATATATATATATATATATAAACAAAATATATACACAAATATAGATACACATATATACATATAGCACCTAGCTTTATTAGGCTATGTTTTTCTCCGCTCGCAGAAGCACTGCAGGTGCGTGATGTGATAGCTGTGATGACCATGTTAATCCTCATGTTCTGTTTGCTGCTTTTTGCGCATGTAATATTAATCCCCGGAAAACTAATGTTAGTATTTTTAACGGGTCACAGACACTTATTCTATTTAATTCAGTTCTAATTTAAAATAATCTTGTCGGTTAACGAGCTTCGGCTGTCGGTTAGAAAAACTACCGAAATGAACATTATGACACTTTATATTCTTATTAACACTTTTTTTTTTGAGTGAACTACTTAAGATGTTTTGTTAAGATTTGTACAGAAACAAGTCACTTATAACACAAAAGTTTTCTAGATGTGTTGAATCATTTTAACTATACCTGGTCCTGCAGATCATAGTCATAGCTGTCGTGCAGTAGCAGGCTAAGGACATAGCGGGTGTAGATCATGGCATCTATGCCACATTTCTCCAGCTCCTGACCCAGCCAGCTCTGCACTGGCCCTAGTGACTGCAGTGAGGACATCTCTGAGGAGGACACAGGGCCTGACAAAGAGAAGGCCCGCGAGACTCTTTCAGGAGCAGGGCCGTCTGACTCTCCACTCATTGGACGCATGAGACTAGGTTGGTGCCATTCTCAAATGCAAATACATGTTCCCAAGCGGCCATGAAAGTGCAAGAGGGAGCGGTATGAAAGGGACAGAGCTGATATTGTAGTAGGGGAGGAAGGACTCAATCCAGCAAGAGAAACACAGGAAGGTCTACATGAAGAGTCATGTAGAATCTTCTGTATATTCGTATTGCTGTAAGCAAGAGGAGGCTCTAATCTTCAGGCATGGCTTTGACCACTGGAAGCTAACAGCTTACTGAACAGGCTCACTTTCATTCATAAGGGTTCATCTTGGAGGCAGCTGGTTCCAGGCTCAACCTGAGAGAAAAAAGCAAAACAAAAAACAAGCAGCAGCATTTAGTTTTTATATTCTTTTTTTGCCCTAGAGCAATTGCATCTGAAAGCCTTGATAATCCATAACATTTAAAGATAACCTTTAAGGAAAGACCTTTAACAATCATCATTGCAAACCAAGGATTGGTTGGCACTTCAACTGGCAACGGGCTCAAAACCCCACAAACCAATTCAGACTACACAACTGATGAAGACAAGTCCTTGAAATAATTAGTGCAGTTAAACTGGTTGACTGGTTAAACTTGATGAAAATGTTTTTTAACAATGTGGAGAAAGTTTATTTTATTGAATTAATGCAAAACTGTAATGAATTTCATGCTGGCATTTCTAGTGCATGCTGGAGCAGAGCATGTCGAACACCTCCACCTCACACTGATGAAGAAAATGAGATACAAGACAGAAAAAAATTCAAATCAAAGTTTGCCTCATTCTGTAACTATGATTTACTTCAATAATTCCATGTCTCTGATTTTAATTGTAACACCCTGTGTAAGTAATCATATAATAATAATAATAAACTTACAATACGTGCAAGCATTGTATAATAACATTTCATTCTAGTAACTCTCGCCAAAAGTGTTCTGTATGCCACTGAAGGCTACACCCAAAACATGAAATCAGGAGGGGAAAAAAAGCTAAAACTTAATAAAAACTTAACTTATTAGCAAGCTTTTTTTTTTGCTAAAAAGTCAGTAAAACACGTATGACCTAACAAGAATGTACACTAATTATCAAACAATTAAATTTACCTTGCAACAACTGTGTCCTTGTCCGATGTTTAAGCTCATTTGTCAAATCATCTAGGTCTGACAAGTAATGTAATCCGTAGCGCACACAAGATTTGGTTTAGGAAAAGGAAAACAAAAGTAAATTTGTATGGCAGCTCCTGGCACTTTGTATAACTATTACAAGTGCTCCAGCAACAATGTTTCAGGATTAGTCAGCATAGTTTTTAAGGTGAGGCTTAACATGGTTTGGTATGAATATACCATGTAGAATTCAATGTAGTTGGAATCAAATCCAGTTACAATTAAGCAGCAAGGTATGAGAATTTATATTCTCTGTTATATTCTGAACACAGTCACACCTAAAGTGTTCAAATCACAAGAAGTGGTCCACAAATAAATGCATGTGATTTACCAATGATTTTTAACGATATCAGAAAGAGGAAACTGTAAGACGGAAGTAACAAGCTCTCATGGCAACACCTCTAGATTTAATATCTTTTTTTTGTGTTATGAACTAACAACATAAGCATAAGACGCTGACAATTTCTAGATGAACCCTTGACATTGCCCAAGGTATGAGCATGCCTGGAATGCTACCATAATTATGACTTGTTTCTGCAGTTCTTGTTATGCAAGACAATGCATGAGCTTCAAATATAATTTCAAAGAAGCTGATCCTACATGTCATGACACTGTAAAGTGAGCGTTTCATGACTATGATCAAATGCTAATATGCCTTACAAATCAACGTTAAACAAAGCTTATAACTTCTAAACAGTTAGTAGGTGCACAGACATGCATGTTTTCTAAGGGCAGCTTTCAATGAATAAGGCAAATTCTACATGCCTACCAAAATCCCAAGCACCATAATTATCTATACGCTTTTAATTTTTTTTTAATTTTCTTTCAAATGCAGAAAATCAAGCTTGGATATGTTACTCCTGAACATTATAAAAAGAAACAGGTAATTGTAAAAACCCTTTCTCCCTGTCTGACATAAGCAGTTTGTCCCGCTGGAGTAGACAAGACATTTGTTTCCACTCAAAGCTGAAACTGAAAACTGTTCATACTGTAGGTCCAGCAGAAGTCTGCCACGCCCATCTTCTGTCGTCATTCCTCGTCATATACAGTGAATGCAGAGTGTACTGAACAGAGCTTTCTGACCAGAAACATACTTTAGTTTACCTTTCATCAAGGCCTTAATATGTCTCTCTCATAATGACATTAATCCGCTGAAATGGGCGCAGAAGTTATAAAAGTACCGCTTTAAAACTGTTTAGAACCTCGACAAGATTGCACACCAACATATTCTGCAGAACTAATTAAGATCATGCACTTTTCTTTCATTTGGATTCGTAACTTATTGTAAACTTGCGTAGGAAACACTAGTATAGGAAAAATAGTGTGTGAAATACTATGCCCTTGACGTTTGCCCCTTCTCATGGTTTAAATTAATCACGTTAGAATACAAGCCTAACAAAAATATGTAGTCTTGTATTAAACGACCACCTGAAGGCGAAACCGCCCCCGATGTCTCTATAACACGTCTGCTTAAAAACTGTTAACATCATCAAAATAGTTCGCATTGTTTGCCAATGACAGGAGGCCAGCTGACTAGCTACGAGCTAACTATCACCTGACACAAGCCAGTGATCAGAAACCCGATTACTGAAGTCACGAAGTTTATAACTTTCTATCATTAGACTGAACAACACAATAATGAAACGATGAATTATAAATACCGATTGTTTCAAGAAGCACTGCTCTCCACAGGCCACTGTCTGTCTATGCGCGCAGCAGACGAACCACTTTCCCTTACTCAGCATGATTCAGCTAACATTAATGCTGTTCCGAGAAAAGTGCAAAATACAATAATCATGCACAAAGTAGAGCAGCCACTCTGCTCCATATCCAGACTAACAAAATGATTCGTGATCAGCGATTCCCCTACAATGCGTAATAAGCCTCATTGTCATGTTATGAAACGTATGTTATTTAGCTTTAACGTTACTCAGTGCGCACAATAAACATTATTGGTCTCTAAAGTGCCATTCTGTCGCAGTCGAAATGTAAACAGATGACCGCTCATCCAGTGTGTTGTTGCCTGGCTAACTCGGACACCATTTTACGCCACAGAGGGAAACGCTAGTCCCGGTTTATCACTTCCTCGAAAACTACAGGCAACGTAAATGTTTTTGCTTCTCAACAACCGCTATAAAACGGTCTATACGCGTGCCTCGTGCAATAAATTCAAAAGCAAACATGTCTAAACAGGAAAACGGGCGTTAATTATCCAAACAGTACGAGGTAGCGCTAAGCTATGCTAGTGCACCGTTGTAGTTAGCTAAACCGGGGAGGAGGCGCGGCTGATTTGCCTTCATACAGGCGTTTGACAAGACGGCCTAAAACATTAGCTTTCAATTCAAACCAGATCTGGGGAGCACTACTAACAAGTATAACGCACAACATATCGAAAAGCAGTTTAACATGATAAAATATTCTTACCTGCTGTAACCTTACGCAGTGTGCTAAATAGCAGCAGGAGAAGCGATGACTTCTCTCCCGAGCTGCCGCTCTGACGGTCCGCCGCAACAGCGTCACAGATATCAGGCGCGGGGTAAAGTCTGTTACGTCCTTAACTAGGGTTAGGACGCAACTGACGACATTTTGGATCAAGGTTGGCCCGCATATGTCGCTAAACGTCATATGACTGTTCGCTTTGAGCCAACATGGCTGACGGAGGGAAAGACTTTAAAGGCGATTTCCAACTCCATTTTATTTATCTCCAGGCAACAAGACAGATTACAAAATGTGTCGCCATGGCTGATATCCCTCCGCGAGAGCTTGCATCAGAGCGATATCCCTCCGCGAGAGCTTGCATCAGAGCGACCGAGTTCATACAGTCGGGGGAGAGCTTCTGCGATGCAGTATACAAGGCACTCTTTAGCCATAATTTCATAGGAACATAGCTAGATTGTTTATTACATACAGCAAAGATTGATAGATTCGTTTTTTTTGTCAACTTAAAAGAATTTTAAAAACACAATTCTGTTGGTACTAGATTTACGAATATATTTACTTGCGTCAAAGTGAACAACATTTACAGTCAAACTTTACGTCTGTTTTAGATAACAAGGTGCGCCATTAGCACTATTGTAAATTATGCTGATTGTAACTTTTGAACAAGGGGGAAATAAATTACATAATATCATGATACTTATGAAATTATATTGCCAACATCCTCACTCCGCAATATCATACGTCATTACTCACTGAAAATAGCAACGCATGTGCAGTCGGTGCTATAATTGTTTATATAATGTTTATTGTTTATATCATGTATGATGTTTGTCATATACATGCAGGGGCGTAGCCAGAACTGTTTTTCAGGGGTGGCCAGGTAAGACCCATCGATTTCTTTGGGGTGGACAAAAACAAGAAAAATGGACGTAAAGCGCTTTTGACGTGATCCGCCTTCTGCCGTAGCCTCTTTTTTATATATATAAAATTAAGAATATATATATTAAAAAAAAAATTCGAAAAAAAGTTAATTTAATTAAGTGTTTATCGGGTAGGTGTAGGTCTATTGTCCAAACATAAGGTGGCAATATTTAACAATTTTATATGATAATTTACAATCAATATGTTATAACGGCATACTGTTTTATAAATGTACTACAATATTGATGTAAAAAATATCTGCCATTTTTGCACTGCATCCTATTTACACTGATTGTAAATGCTGCTATTACAGGCTAAATATAATCTCGTTATTGCACTATAGTGTAAATAGCATATGGCGAATAAAATACAAAGCAATTTGCAGCAAAATCAGAGTACATTCAGTTTTAGCTTAAAACAAAAAATAATATAATCAATAATTATGGATTACAAAATTATAATAGCCTATTTGAAAAAAGTTAGCTCATGCTAACTGGCTAGCTAACTAGCTACTTGATGCTAACTTGAGGTCATTTTTAAATATAAAGTCCAAATATTTTGATTCAACCAACTAGTTAGAATATATTTGATGGAAAAACAAAATATTTGATGTTCAGAACAGAGTAACTACAGTAACTGACCATTGCCCCCTGGGGGCGTCTTACCCCACAGACTATGTTTGAGAAAAAAATGATGTCATTCTGAAAATATAATTATATTTTTATTAAATAACACGTACTCTCTATCTACAGGCCCAACTGATCTCATATCATATATAACTGTGATGTTCTACAAAACAACAAGCTTTAAAACACTTTTTTTCTTACTGTTGAAAATGAGATAATTTACTGTGAAATCCATTTTCTCTCCGGTACATCACCAGTGTAATATTTAGTATATACTTTTTAAGAATTAATCTGATTGATATGTGTTTCACTATTTTCAAATTCAACTGCCACAAATCATGATTTTGACAAGTGTATGCAGCACCTATAGGAAGAGGGAAAATTAAGAAACGGACTGTAATTGACCATGAAAACGCGAGTTTAATATTTGTTAAAATGAAATATATGAAGTTAGTCAGTGGTGGAAATGGCCAAAATTCACTAGGGGACTCTAGCTGGGGGGGGGGGGGGGGGGGTGTGTAATAATGGTCATTTTAGATGACCTTTCGGATGTATTTAATTATAAAAACCCTTTATAATCTATAATAACATTACATTTATTTTACATTTTCTTTAAACCTTCTTGGATATTAAAAGAGACATCTGCAATTCTGTCCAATACATTGTGTGTGAAAAGATACATTGTGTGTGAATTTGCACGTTGTAAGCATCATTAATGACCCCATGTGTTTAAAAAAAAAAAAAGACTGATTAGTGAAATGAAAGAATGATTAAATAATGAGAATGATTAGTAATTGTCTAATTGGCCTGTTTAGCTAAGCCCTCAAAACACTTATTTAAGGGCAGTCGTGGCCTAATGGATAGAGAGTTGGACTTGTAACCTGAGGGACGTGGGTTCGAGTCTCAGGTCCGGCAGGGATTGTAGGTGCGAGCGAATAACCAACACTCTCTCCACCCTCAATACCACGACTGAGGTGAGACCCTTGAGCAAGGCACTGAACCCCCAACTGCTCCCCGGGCTCCGCAGCAATATGGCTGCCCACTGCTCCGGGTGTATGTTCACTACTGTGTGTACACTTGGATGGGTTAAATGCAGAGCACAAATTCTGAGTATGGGCCACGTCTTCCCCTAATAATAATACCAACAATAAAAATAATATGTAGGCATATGCAACTAATATTGTTGTAACGCTCTCATTATTTTGTAAATATGTGAGATGAACATTTCTGCGTTAATTAAATATTAAAAATAGTAAATTTGAGTATGTTAAGACAATTTTGGAAACATGATATATTTGTTAAAAACGAAATATAGTAGATTAGATAAATCCTATTTTCTCAGAAAAATATTCAATGCATCACTGTTGTCACAGCTTATTGATTGGTAAATTTCAATTTCAATTTTGATATATTTTATATTTCCAGACCTAGCTGTACACTCACTGAACATATTTGCTTGCATGAAATACAAAATGTGAAGAAGCCTGTGAAAATTGCGTCTGTGTTTATACACTTTACTTTCTCAGATCTGCCAGTGTCACCCTGACATTATGTGCATATTCAGGCTAATCAACAACATTTGTCAATGTATTGAGGGTGTACCACCATACAGTAAGCCAGCTCTATAATAACAACCTAATTTATGATGGTCGTTCCAATTTATGATCATTTACATTTTCATGAAGATGTAGAGGCAAATAAATAAACACTCTAGACTAATAAAGTGAAACAAATGCCGTTTTAAGGCAGGGATGATGGAAGTCTCTGAATGTGTTACCAGATACAACCAAAATATTTTAATTTAATCATGCACTTTATAATAGACACAATGAACAAAGTAAGTTTAAAGAAAAAATAATTGGTAATGGAAGTTTAGGACCATTTAAAATAATAACAGAAATCAGTACAATTGAGTTGGCATTCATAGAAATGTAGATAAAATGAGAAATAAAAAATGTAGGATCAGTCATTAACATTAAAAATCTGTAGGGCAGGGCAATATACTGGTTATACACCAGAACTGATGGTTTGTGTCTGTACTGTGGCTCTAGCCCCTTCTGCTGGTTGGAAGATGCTACTACAGAAAGAGGCTGGTCCCTGTCAGCTCCACAGAATAAGTTATCGCATCATATTTACTTCCTTTAACCACTTCCGTCAGTGTTACCCTGCACATTTCTAACTAACTGTCCAGTAACTATCAGTGGCAAATAAAAACACATTACATACAGGTGACCAGAGTCATTTTAATCATGGGGAATTGAGAACTACTTGCAAAATACAACATTCAAGAGTGAAAATATTTCCCCCACCGTTGTAGTTACCCTGCTCAGCATTTATTTTATGCTCTCATTCACACAGAGCAATACATACACTAAAAAGTTGTTCCCAAGTATCAGAAGGCTCAGAATTATGATTGCACTTGTGCTGTGATTTTTCAGCTTATGTGTATAACCTGATGTCTATGCACCTTATCTCCATGTCAATCAAAGTCCAATCACCCCATGGTCCTGATTAACAGAAAGGTATTTTTATTTAAAAATTAAAGCTTATACCAATTATACAAGCCATAATATTGTAAACTTAGTCATGTTACATTCTATTTGGATTCAACAGCAGTGGAACAATACGAAAGCAATGAGGCAAACTGAATTTTCAAACCACATCTATTTCACTATAGAACAGGATTAAAATTAAACCAAAACATTTCTTCTTTTTTTGAGATCGAGGGCCCGGTGCCAAACATTTCAACCAAAACCACGGGACAATAAATAAGCAGAAAATATTAAAATACTGCTCAACAAATAGTTTCTAGAAAATAAAAAACTTGAAAATATTCTGAGTGATTGAAGAAGCAAAAGGTCAAATACTCAGGTGGCATTGAAATATATGAGCAATTAAGACAGCCGAGGCACAAGCCTCTGCATTCACATTCATAAAATCAGTATTTCATCTTTGTGCTTGTTTTAGCTTTGTACAGTAGTGCATAAAGACATACTATGCTGGTAGTGAGTCGTTCATGATGATTAAATTAATATCCATTTAAACATAAAACAGCACTCTTTTAAATATATTAAAATCACTGTTACATGGATATAATCCAAGATAGTTTGGCCCAGGATCTAATTTATGTGTATGATATAATGATATACTTGTTTGCTGGTGCCTGTGTGTCTGTTACTCTTCTCTGGCAACGCAGACGGGCCGACAGATGGAGTGTTCTGTAGGAAGTGGGGTCCGACTGAGAGTGAGTGGGCAGTGAGCTGGGGGAGGGGTATGACTTCTCTAAACTACTATATTGGCCCTTCTCTCAGTCTTTGAACTATAACATTGATTCAAATGATTCTAACATGAAATCGATTTATTTGACATCAAATCAATTGGTACACCCAATGAAAACAGGATTAATTTGTGTGATCACTGGTGATTAAGGCTACTGACGACCTGCATTACTCTGTCACTTTAGAATAGAATTTCCTCACAGTGAGTAAATTCACTGACATAAAACAGTATAGTCCCATAGTTTGATGACTTTCGAAATGTTCAGCAAAGTTGTCCTGGCAGACGATGTACAAAACCAGTAAACGGCCATCAGGGTGGTAAACAGCATGTAACAGACACACAGAGATTCGATTCAACATTTCAAAAATGATTCCTTTAAGCAATGTTCTGGTTTGAACTGTCCACAGCATTTGTGCCATTATAGTGATTACCTCAGAAAATACTTTTCCAGGTAGATGAACTTCTGGTTATGCATTCAGCTACACATAACATGTAAAAGTGAATGCTTTTACATGTTATACCAGTCACTGAAAGATTGTCAGCAAGTGATTCTGTCAAAACTATGCCTTTTGTGTGTTTTTTTAAAGAAATTCTAAAATATTTTCTGTGATAATTGACATAAATGCTGTAAATAGAGTTTGTATTTACATTCCTCTAAAGGAGTCAATTGATCATTGTTGATAAAAACCTATTTTCTCACTCACTTGGACCTCACAAGAACAGTTTTGTATTAGTTTCACATTAAGGGACAAAAACTGTGCCCTCGTATGCTGTCGATGAAAAAAAAGCTGTTTGACTGGAAGCAAGGCACAGATATTCAATGGAGAAACTAGTTCCAGAAAATGAGAGAAGGATAATAATTTACACAACCATTTAAAAGTTTGGGGTTAGTAAGATTTGTTTAATCCTTTTTTCAGCAAGGATGCATTCAATTGATCAAAAGTTACAGTAAAGACTTTCACAGTGTTACAACAGTATTCTATAGTAAATAAATGTTGTTCTTTTGAACTTTCTATTTATCAAAGATTCCTGAAAAAATATTTATCATGATTTGCACAAAAATATCAAGTAGCACAGCGGTTTCCAACATTGCTAAAAATAAGAAATATTACTTTAGCACCAAATCAGCATATTAGAATTATTTCTGAAGACTGGAGTAATGACTGCTGAAAATTCAGCTTTTTCATCACAGGAATAAATTACATTTTACTTTCTACTGTATTTTTGAACAAATAAATGTGGCCTCAGACTTCTTTAAAAAAAAAAAAAAAAGGTTACTGACCCCAAACCTTTGAACTCGTATACTGTATAATTAAAATTAATAAATAACTGAATAATAAAAAAGAAGAAATCTAAATCTAGCTCTACAAATTTGATATGACACAGAAATGACACTTTGCTACAATGTGAAGTAGTGAGTGTACAGCTTGTATAACAGTGTAAATTTGCTGTCCCCTCAAAATGACTCAACACACAGCCATTAATGTCTAAACCTCTGGCCACAAAAGTGAGTACACCCCTAAGTGAAAATGTCCGAATTGGGCCCAAAGTGTCAATATTTTGTGTGGCCACCATTATTTTCCAGCACTGCCTTAACCCTCTTGAGCCATTTTCTCTCCCCGGTGTCATGTGACTCGTTAGTGTTACAAGGTCTCACGTGTGAATGGGGAGCAGGTGTGTTAAATTTGGTGTTATCGCTCTCACTCTCTCATACTGGTCACTGGAAGTTCAACATGGCACCTCATGGCAAAGAACTCTCTGAGGATCTGAAAAAAAGAATTGTTGCTCTACATAAAGATGGTGTAGGCTATAAGAAGATTGCCAAGATCCTGAAACTGAGCTGCAACACGGTGGCCAAGACCATACAGCGGTTTAACAGGACAGGTTCCACTCAGAACAGGCCTCGCCATGGTCAACCAAAGAAGCTGAGTGCACGTTCTCAGTGTCATATCCGAAGGTTGTGTTTGGGAAATAGACGTATGAGTGCTGCCAGCATTGCTGCAGAGGTTGAAGGGGTGGGGGGTCAGCCTGTCAGTGCTCAGACCATACGCCGCACACTGCATCAAATTGGTCTCCATGGCTGTCGTCCCAGAAGGAAGCCTCTTCTAAAGATGATGCACAAGAAAGCCTGCAAACAGTTTGCTGAAGACTAATTACTGGAACCATGTCCTGTGGTCTGATGAGACCAAGATAAACTTATTTGGTGCAGATGGTGTCAAGCGTGTGTGGCGGCACCCAGGTGAGGAGTACAAAGACAAGTGTGTCTTGTCTACAGTCAAGCATTGTGGTCTGGGGCTGCATGAGTGCTGCCGGCACTGGGGAGCTACAGTTCATTGAGGGAACCATGAATGCCAACATGTACTTTGACCTACTGAAGCAGAGACTGGGCTGCAAGGCAGTATTCCAACATGATAACGATCCCAAACACACCTCCAAGACGACCACTGCCTTGCTAAAGAAGCAGAGGGTAAAGGTGATGGACTGGCCAAGCATGTCTCCAGACCTAAACCCTATTGAGCATCTGTGGGGCATCCTCAAACAGAAGGTGGAGGAGCGCAAGGTCTCTAACATCCACCAGCTCCGTGATGTTGTCATGGAGGAGTGGAAGAGGACTCCAGTGGCAACCTGTGAAGCTCTGGTGAACTCCATGCCCAAGAGGGTTAAGGCAGTGCTGGAAAATAATGGTGGCCACACAAAATATTGACACTTTGGGCCCAATGTGGACATTTTCACTTAGGGGTGTACTCACTTTTGTGGCCAGCGGTTTAGACAGTCTGTTTGTTGAGTTATTTTGAGGGGACAGCAAATTTACACTGTTATACAAGCTGTACTTTAAGCTACTATAAGCTCACTACTTTACATTGTAGCAAAGTGTCATTTCTTCAGTATTGTCACATGAAAGGATATAACAAAATATTTACAAAGATGTGAGGGGTGTACTCACTTCTGTGAGATACTGTGTGTGTACACACATATATGTATATATATATATATATATATATATATATATATTCATACACACTATGAAAAGGAGGCATACAGTGCCATAAAATAATATACTAACATGCATGTACGAAAATATAACAAACTGATCAAGAAAGGTTGTGTAAGTCAGAGAACAGGTTTTACAGTGGGAATTCAGATTTTTCACTTTAAAAATATATAAATGCTGGTTTCATACATGTACACAATTCCACATGTTTGTGTTAAAACTTCAGTTTTCAAAGTTTGTAAATACAGAATTCAGAATGTTCAGGTTTTGCGGTATTGACCAATCACTACAGTCTTTGGCAGTGTAATAACAGCACAAAAACAGAGACAAAACTCTTTCAATAAACAGGACTAATATGCCAGTTCATTAAAAACAAATAATAAAATTCAATTACTCAGTACCAACCAAAACACGAAAGCAGTTCTGCAATAATAAAAAGACTATAACAGCAGCGATTAAAGCACGTGAATGAAAGTCATTCTCATTTCTGGCAAACTATCATGAGGCCTTGAACTAACAATTACAACACTCACAAAAAAAGTACAATCTCTTGTGTAACAAGGAGGTGTTTTCAAGCTTCTGTAAACCTCCTAATTTCAGCTCAGAGCTGCCTGGAAGGAAACATCATTTTGAGGACATATGACTAGCTCGGGAACGACTGGAGACAATAAGGGTGGTAGCAGTACTGTCTAAAGAAATTCAGAGGAGAGCTTGCATTGGTACTTCCAGCTGGATCACATGAGTCCGTCGGACTGAAGATGCTTATTCCAACATCAGACACTCTGCTGTACCAGAAGCTTTCGCATATAATCACACGCAGATGTCTGCTTCTAATTTAAACATTTCCTTGCTCATAATTAAAAAGAAGTTTAAAATGTACTTGCTCATGCAAACTGCAAGTCTCAGCAAAGCTGTACGAGCTGCCAACTCGGGCAAATACTGATTATACATCTTAACTAATCAGATACGCAGACCCACATATAAACAATGTTAAATGTAAGCAGAGTATAACAAGCTCAGAAAATAAACAAATTAGCAAAAAACATCACAACTATATATGTCCCATTGTCATGATTTCTGCTATTGATACAAGCTGTGATTTACAAATTTAACATTAGTTGGATACAGTGTTTCGGCATTTTGATACATAAAACCTTGAGGTGCAGCATCAATGCTTTTTAGAGTCCAACTAAAATGTTTTACACGATATAGCGTCCGACAACACGCAAATCGAGAAGGCAAAGATTTGCTGAGGGAAAATGTGTCAGTCTCTGTCCCTCTCTCAGCCTTACCGAATGAGAAGATGACAGGCTGTAACACCACATTGCCTTTAGCTCTGCCCGACAACATTTACACACAACCATACAGACCCCAGAACGAACAGAGACACATATTAAGGCCATTTTGTATTAAATGTGGTAGGCTAACCTCTTCTAGAGACCAACCACATATCCGGAGTTAAAGTCTGATAATCATTGAACATGTAGTAAACAGTACCTCTCGCTCCCCTTCTGTTTCTGCGACACACACATACATACTGATGTTCAGATTGCCAAGAGGTTGATCTTTCAACATGTAAGACCCAAATGTACATGCACACTTTACTACAAATCTCATCTTAACACTGAGTTATAAATCCTGTAAAAATGTCTTAGCAGTAAAAGGAAAATTGCTGTATTTGTAGGCTCAGAAATTGAGGAGGTCCCTAAACCTAATGTTAATATACTTCATAAATGGAGGCCTTGGTGTCTGCTTGTTATTGTGTTCATACCACTGCGTATGAAGTATGCACGCATTCAAACATTGTCGCGCTTGAGCACTGATGGTCTGCTGAGCATTATTATGTGGGCAGTACTTGTGCATGACATAACTGACCGCTTTATGTTACTGTTATGGTAAAGAAAAAAGACAAAGTATATTTAATAACTGATTGGTGGGAATTAGGTATTGGAGATTGGACTCAGCTTAAATCTAATATTGGGTCTGCTCCTAAAACTTCTGTTGTGTTTGAAGACATGAGACTTGAGGTACTGAGGGTCAGTCCCTGGCCCATGTGTTCGGATGAAGGTCAACTGCTCTGTGAGGAGTGGTGTGAAGGTTGTGCGCTCATGGAGGCTTTACTCTTCTGAGGTCTCCCGAAGCTGTCTTTCATACAGGCTGAGTACATGATGAACAAACTGATACTGCTCCGCTGTCTGGATCATGCCGCCTCTGAAATCACAGCAACAACAACAACAACATGAGACCAACTGTTAATGTACTTAAAAGGATAGTTCACCCAAAAATGAAAATTCTGTCATTAATTACTCGTCATCATGTTGTTCCAAACCTGTGAGACCTTCGTTCCTCTTTGGAACACAAATTAAGATTTTTGATGAAATCTGAGAGCTTTCTGACCCTGAATAGACAGCAATGTAACTACCGTGTTCAAGGCCCAGAAACATACTGTAGTAGGAAGGGACATTGTTAAAAACTCCATGTGACATCAGTGGTTCAACCTTAATTTTATGAAGCTACGAGAATACTTTTTCTGAGCAAAGTAAATAAAAATTACTTTATTTAACAATTCTTCTCTTCCGTGTCAATCTCCACCACCATTCATGAGAGTACCACGACACGTGTGTGATGCTGCTGACGCAGAAGCCAGAGTTCCAACTTAAACCTGGATGCACTACAGCTTTTTTGCAAGCAGAGGAATGCATGCGCATGTGTTGTGGTACTGTTGTGAACGCACGTCGAAGTCTAGCATGGAAGAGAAGTAATTGTTGAATAAAGTTGTTGTTTTTATTTTCTTTGTGCACAAAAAGTATTCTCATAGCTTCATAAAATTACGGTTGAACTAATATCACATGGACTATTTTATCAGTGTCTTGCTACCTTTCTGGGCCTTGAACGTGGCAGTTACATTGGTGTCTATGCAGGGTCAGAAAGCAAAAATATCTTCATTTATGTCCCAAAGATGAACAGTCTTATGGGTTTGGATAGACATGATGAGGGTGAGTAATTAATGACAGAATTTTCATTTTTGGGTGAACTATCCCTTTAATAGCATCTAGCAATCCAACTTGGCACTTAACAATAGCCTAATGTAACACCAACAGGTCTTGCGAGGATTTTTCTCCATGACTTCAGGTTGTCCCGGATACCACTGAGGCCAATCAGCTAACATTTATTCTGCTGCTGTCTCAACCCAAACTGACACTTGTGTTTCAAAGGATGCACAGTGTATCTATATTTTACCTGTCCAAGCGTAGCTGGCTAGTAGTCTTCAGAATGTCAACCACCCCTTCATTGCTTAGCTCTTGGCACAATATAGAGGTAGCAATGAAACAGCCAGTGCGTCCAATCCCTGCACTAAGAGTAGAGAAAACAGTGTTTAAATATATTACCTTTATATTTTTCCTGTCACTTTAACAACTTTTTTGAAAAGTGTGTTACCTGCAGTGGACAATGACAGGGCCACTGTTGGGCGGAGCCTGTTTCCTCGCTTCCTCCACTTCCCTAACCAACTCCAAAAGAGGAGGGGCCTTGTCTGGAGTTTTCTGATCTGGCCAGGATGTGTACCAGTACTGTCTGAGAGTGCGCTCTTCACCCTCACTCTACACACACAAACATTTGCAGTTGAGTAAAGCCGGGTTCACTCTACAAAACTGACCATTTGATTTGGGCATCTGAGAAAAATCCTACAAGATTCCTCTTATTCAAGTCAAAAGCTGTAGCCTTTGATCACTAGTTTAACATGTGTGCTGAAAGCCGATGAGTGACCATTGTAATCTGATGAAATTCTGTCGGAGGGTTTGAGGTTCTGTCACAGTCCTGCAGTATGGCTTCTCCTGTGACAACTGTGAAATCAAGAACCTTTAGGAGTACAGAAAAAAAAAAAAACTTTGCACCATACACATCACCGTCACAAAGCGTGTCATGGATTGACAATGTAAATCCTATGTCTATGCTCATTTTCAATGAGACAAGCAACAATTGTAAAGCACTCATAAATCAAACAGTGTGTGCCCCGCTTAACACACATGTATAGACAGGAGCGTTTCTAGCCTTCATCAGTACTGGGGTTCTGTTCAAATGCATTAACTGAATCAAGAACAATTTCAGATCTTTTTGCAAACCCATTTGACTGATCAATAATGATTCACAAATGTCTAGTTCTGATTCCAAATAACTGAGAGAGAAGACACATAAACATGATTGTTGAAATATTATCAGGAAAAATGATTATCAGGTTGGTAATCTCTGACCTTATATATACTACATACCAAATTATGCCCATACTAACACATACTGTATACACATTCTTTGATATATCTCTTTAAGATATCTTACACAGATTTTGTGATTAACTATATTTACTTCAATTATGTGAAACACTGCATTGCTAAGAATATTTGTTGCCATGACAGCCATGCCTCCAGAGGAAACAGTAGAAAACAGAAGCAAAAAGATTTTGCGCTCAACCTGGACCTTTCAGTCCTTCTCATCTTTCTAGTCTTTCACACAAACTTCTTGAAGGAAAGACTCTTCTGTAAATATTAGTCTTGTCTTCATTAGTTATACTGTATTGTAATGTCTACATGAAACTAAATAAAGTAATTGTATTTGACAAGTAGAAATTACTTTTTAAAAAGTGATGGCTTTTAAAAACAGCACATAATATGCAATCTCAGATTTCACTTTTTTGGTCTCTGAATTCTAGTTTAAAAGAGGATGCGAAATATGATACAGTCAGTTCAATGTTGCTGCAATGTTGTAATGCAATATTAACCTATAGGTGGCACTGTCACCAAACTGCTCGGGTACCCTCAGGGCACAGTCACAATGAGATATGCCACATTTTGTTTCAATAGACCAAAACATTTCCATTACAAGCCTTCCTGTACTCAGCTTTTGGCAGAACACTGAAATGTGTCAAAATTCTATTCTTTCAGTTAGTATCATTTGGTAAAAATATAACAGACAAAATTAAATAAATTAATACATTAAGATTCCTTTAGTTAATAATTTGCATATAAAACACTAGAAATACAAGTCAACATCCTAGGCATAATCACATGAACACACACACACACACACACACACACACACACACACACACACACACACACACACTCAAACACAAAACAAACCTTCACAGTGAAAATCCTTAGACTGTAGTCATCTGCCTGGATGACCTGTTTGACAGTGATCTCGATATCTTCACAGATGACACTGTCCTCTGGCCAGTATTCTGTGCATTTCTGTGGGATACACACAAAAATGTCTTATTTGATTTATATATTATATGTGTTTTATTCAGTCCAGCAAAGCCCATTTTAAACCATTCAGATAATTCCATTCATGATTTCTGATAACTTACTGGAATTCACCTAAATATTTCAAGGTATGTAGAGTCAAAATCACCTAAACCCTGGTGTCTGACTTCTGCAAAATACCTAAAGTTACAAATTAACATTTGAGAATATGATAGTTTGATGTTCAGCCTGAGTTTGTGCTAAGTATTGAATAGTGACAGGACTAGGGGTTGCACAAGAAGAACTATTTAGTGTTAATTCAAGTTTGCATAAGCCTGATAATTAAGGAGAGAATACATATTAATTATTAAAATATCTCAAAGATGTTTAATTGCTCAGCATGAAAGAATGATTCCTCCCAATCATGTGATATGTGTGGATATATAAAGACCTCATTTTTTTCTTCAATGTTGGTGATCATGACAATAATGGGACAGCGCTCCTGCCAAACCATCCTCCAGAAATCCCCCACTGTGTTTACAGTTGGACCCTGTGTGGCAATGTAAGCCTTTTCTTTCCCTCCGTAGCCCTAAAGAAAAAAGTTTGAAAGAAAGAAAGGCCTTAACTTTTCAGCCTATAACATTTCTATGTGATCAGAAATACTGCACACACCAGCAAAAACACATCAAATTATTATTTTTCAAACATTATACAGTCTCCTCATAATTTGTGATCTTAGAATAAATCATAAAAGCTATGACATAGGGCTCATACAGAAATATTACAAACATGAAACAATTTTTGGACAATGCTAAATGATTCTACAACTCTACAAAGATTTGGTTGTTTCATCACAAACTAATTTATTAAGTTTATTAAAAATGAACACATCACAGCTTACATACTTTATCAACAAGCAAAACAAAATTTTCATTTGATACGAACACATACTCACCTTCAAATAATTAGCGTTGATGTAGGTGCTGAGGAAATCACCTTCCTCCTCTTTTGCTTTTAAGCAAACTCTGCTATGTGTGTCTGCAATACAGTTAAGATCTTACAAATTCAAAGACATGCCAATATCATCATTAACAAACCTCGCCATCCATTTCCACACTTTACTATATGCAGAGTATTATACACACTTGGTAGTATGGTTTTGTAGCGATTCTTCCTCACCACGCCAGGAAAATTGTATTCTTTAGGGTCCACGAAGTTCATGGGTGTTTCCTGTTCCCACCAGAATCACAAGATGCTGTCATGTTACGATCACTGTTTTATATTGCACGTGGATGTTACTGTGAGTGATACTCACATAGAACTCGGCCTGCAGTACAGCGTCGTCCAGTGCGCGCTTGTGCAGCTGCTCGGGGGTGAGCAGGTTGGAAGCGTTCTGCAGGTATTCCTGTGTGCTCTGCTCTCTAGGGGACAGCAGCGCTCCATAGGGCTCTGTAGTACCAGGGGTGCACATGTCCAACGTCAGCGACACGTTAGAACCTCTCCTGAAAATCACAACAGAGTTTGTGTGACAATGTAATTTGAATATACAATGTAAATTCAGATGCATTCAGAGTTGTTCAAGGTCTAAAGCCTTTTTCAGGTTCTTTATAAAAACTTAAAATTAGTAAAATTAGTGTGAACGGGTCACGACTACTTTGACTACTTTTCTTTTTTAAAGTAGTTTCTGATTTATGAACCTTAGGATATGAAATTCTGAATACATGAAAAGGGAATTCATCTGTGTTAAAATATTTATTTAAAGTTGCCTTTAAATATTAAACAATTGCTTTTCCATGTTTAATTATGACACAAGTGGATAGCCTTTCCACCATCACCACTTTTGTATTTATGATTCTTTCCTCATTAAAATATTCAGCACACTGTCACATTAAACGCTGAACCATCACAAGAATATTCTAAAAGCAAACAACAAAAAATTATTTATAGAATGTAACAGGGCAGGACTGGGACATAAAATCAGCCCATTTTTGGTCCCAGCAGCCCACCTGTACAATATTATAATAGAGGTGGGCCATTTTACATAAATGTATAATCTCATAAGAGCACCTGGAGATTTGGTTTGGTTCTCACACTACACATAATGTGACCCATTAAATATAACTAAAAAAAGATGAATAATAGAGATGATAATATTATTGTACTTCACTTATTTAGTTGTATATATATATATATATATATATATATATATATATATATATATATATATATTATGCGTGTGCGATATATATTGTCTGCGATAATATCGTAATTGTTGTTTTAACGATGTGCCACTTCAGATGCAGCTTCTGTGTTGATTTCATTTGCTTGGTAACAGCCCAAATGTCTTCTAATTCACTGATTGAATGTAAAAATTTGACTCAAAAGATAATGGACACTTTTAGAAAAAATGGCTATACAGGTAAAAATAACTATAAAATGTAAAAATCTGTTTAAACTTATTGGAAAAGATTCATTTCTATCAGTGTGAACTGACCACCACACAGAATATGAAGAATATTAAAAACTTTAGGAGTCAACTGTCCACGGCCGTGCTTAAGATACAAGCACAATAACACACTAAGCAAAATATCGTCTAATTATCGTTATCGGTGAAATCCCAGAAAATATCTACATATAATTTTTTGTCAATATCGCACACCCATTACATATATATATATAAAGAAAAAAATTGCAAATGGTGTGTGTGTGTATATATATTTTTTCTTTAAGCAAGACAAGAAAGAAAGAAAGAGTACGTAAACATGATGTTTATTTGCTCTATTACACGCTGAACTGGCCTTAAAAAATCTGTAGCCATTAGAAATTAGAGGCAACCACTGAATCACAATCCAAAGATGCATGGGCAGTTATTTTTTATATAAATTAGGTTGTACAATTTCAAGATTTCAAGCAAACAGAATGGTCTGACTTCAGCTTTGTGAAGATATGCTAAAAATGCAAATTTACTCTCTGACAGCAGGTGGAGCTTATGGAACAGCAGTGATAAAACGTTATCTTGGTTACAGCGGTAAACAAAGCAACTGTGCTTATAAAGACATAAGATGAAAAGAAAATGCCTTCAAAACTTTTCTGAAGACAGTCTGTTAACAAAGACCAGAGTCGGGACACGAGAATAGATGCGATAGCAAAGAAAATTCTGTAGAGGCACAGCGAGCTCACTTTTCGCCAAGCTCAAAATGTGTGGGGGTTTATTTGAATGTATCAGTGAAGGGAACTGACTGTCTTTTATCATACTTTCACATAGCTGAAAAAAAAACATTGTATTTGACCAAAGTGTGCCGAAAATGCCTGGTATTTCAGATTGCCAATCCAGCAATGTAATGTACATCAAATGCAAAACATATAGATGTGATTTTCTTACCTTTCCTGCAAACCCACAGTTTTGACAGTGAGAGTGACAGGGTCAGCTTCGGTCTTCATGTCCATAAAGCAGTCAAACACGGGCGTCTCCGGAACAGCATCCAGCTCGTAGAAATCCTCCTGTTTAGCATCTGTCCATTCTGAATATGTAAAGGAGGGCTGCCTGCTCATGGACTGACGGCGGTCGTCAGGGAAGCAAGATGGGTTGCCAGGCACCAGGGTTTTAATGCAGAACAGCGTCTGTTGTGACAGCAAGTGGGAGGAGAAAGGAAGGTTCAAGCTTTACACAAAGGAACGATGCATGCTCGTTTTCAAATCAGCTGCAGCAAGACTATATATGGAGCACATGCTCTAGTGCACTTATACAAGTTATTGTTTAAATAGGTGAAACTAAATCTCTAAAAAGGCAACACCATAAAGAAAGTACTCACTCCAGTACCAAGGATGACTACACCTAAAAAGAGTGTGGCTATGAGGGGCAAAAAGCTTTCCACCCTCCATATCTCCATCTGCAGACAATGAACGACATATGATGTAAAATTCTCTGTCACATCAGAGAAGATATTTCAGTTCTAGCTCCATCACCTGTTGATCATAGGCATCACTGGTGGAGAGAAGGTACTGAAGGAGATCCAAAACTTTATGTGCTGCTGGAAAAGCTCTGTATCCATTCAGCATGTAAAGGACCCACAAACCCTGAACACATCAACAAAACACACTTACTATACACAAACCCTGCAAAACACAGCAGTGACTTACATATCAACAACTAGGGGAGGCAAAGAAAGATATGAGACATTGGATATGAATTATTAATTGTGTTTTGGCATTTGCCACAAGCTTAATTTCAAATTAGTAGATGATTATTTTTTGCAAATAGACTACCGTTCAAAAGTTTAGGATTGCCAATATTTTTTTGTATTGTTTTTGAAAGAAGTGTCTTGTGTTCATGGCTTCATTTATATCAAATAGTAAAAATAGTAATATTGTGAAATATTATTACAATTTAAAATAAATGTTTTCTATTTTCATGTTTTTTTAAATGTAATTTATCCCTGTGATGGCAAAGCTGAATTTTCAGCAGCCATTACTCCAGTTTTCAGTAGTGGTCGACCAATATTGTTTTTTGACAGCCGATGCCGATATCTTGGAAAGCAGGGTGGCCGATGGCCGATATAATTTTATTTATTTTAATTAATTAATTTAAGAAATTTGAAATCATTTGAAAATGGATTCAAAAATAAATGTGTAAAATAAACATACTTGTACTTCAGATGACAAAGTATTTTTCACAAATAAATAAATTTTTAATAAAAATATACTTAAAAAGGAAGTAAACACTGTAACCAACAGGGCACACCGTTTGTGTGCATTGGGAATCATATTTTTTCGAATAAAGCCAAGGTAACACTCATTTTACATACAGCACACAGTAAAATGATATGAATATGACAGTGGGCAAATGCATAAAGCACAGCATAATTTTAAATCACGATTTTAACGATTTTATCGCGCTGAACTCTCCTACTGTCCGCATTCAATTCGCACGGACCGACCATCTCGTAGAGAACACGAGATCATGCAGGATACAAATGCACACTTTATAAGATCTCACAGCTGAATTCGACTAAGTTTGCAAGGCTTGTGAAATAAAATGTTCATTAGACATTAAAAAATTTGTTTAAATGATATAAATGCGTATTTGCTAAATGCTGACGGCAAGAGAAAGTATTATAATGTTTGCCTTTCTATTACTAATAATATCAAAGCAATCGTTATAATACTCTTTTGGATACATTTTAATTCCGTTGTTTAACAGTTCTATCTGATCATTAGACTTCTTTCCGACAGAACGTTGACAGTGAACAAGAGGAAGTATGTGAGCACTGTGTGCTCAGACGCTGCCGTTCTCAGCGCCGTCAAAATAAAAGTCCTGCGTCGAACACATCAGCCAAACAGAAAAACTTATCGGCCGATGCCAATATTTGAAAAAATGCCAAATATCGGCCTTGGCGATATATCGGGCGACCACTAGTCTTCAGTGTCACACAATCCTTCAGAAATCATTCAAATATGCTGAATTTCTGCTCAAAAACAGTTGTGAAAACAGTTGTACTGCAAACATTACTTACAGCTTTTATGTGTAATGCATTATAAAAGTAGTTTTGAAACATTAATTATGCCTTGTAAAGCACCTTATAATGCATTGTACAGTCTCATGAATAGTTATAACCACAGTTAATACAAATATAACACCTATCAATTCATTGATAGGATTCTTTGATGAATAGAAAGTTCAAAAGAACACAGTTTATTTGAAATTGAATCCTTTGTAACATTAAATGGTTTTATTATCACTTCTGATCAAGTCAATGCATCCTTCCTGAATAGAATATTAAAAGTATAAAAGGTACTGACCCCAAATTTTTGAACAGTAGTTTATGTGTATATATAAGTCTTGCACAGCTGTTTGCCAGTTTGTCAGACAGGAAGGCATGCGGTGCAGTTATTGACTATAGGGTCAATCACAGCAGACCCCGGAACAGCCTGTTTTTCTATACTTATATGCACAAACACATTCAAACATAGAGACATACAAGCACACAGATTTTGTGTGACAAAAACCATGACATGACAAAAACCGCTATTATAAAATTAAAACATTCTTGATTTCATTATTTGGCTACACAACAAAATGATCAACTGCTTAATTACAGCTAAAAGCCAAATTTGCCACTTATAGACAAAACCAGAACATAGGCATAACTGAAACACACTCGCACAAACAGCAATAAAAATCAATGAATAGTTCATGTTGTGCACATCTGCATAAAGTGTGATATGTACGAATTATTTGAGAAATGTGCATAAACTCACTGTGAGTTGAGACAGTGTGTACAGCAGGAGGAAAGCACCAGCTGTAACACTTGCTTTCAATACTCTTTCCCATAGAGCAACCCCAACCTCTGGCAGGGGATCGTGGGTAAGTGGGGTGGCACTCTCCTTCTCTTTGTGTGCGTCCTCTCCAACGGGGGCTTCTGCCATGCTGCTCTTGAAACGTCCTGTCTTTAAACAGCTGAAACAGACCCAGAAAACCATGTTCTCTACTAGAGACAGAAGAGACCCAGCAAAAACAAAATGAACAGCTAATTTAATGCAAACAGGAGCAAGCAGCAATACAGCTGAATGTAATCACAGAGTAGTACACTACAGCTTATGCAGTAGTCTCATAATTCATGGCATTGCTGTGGGAGGAATGACACATTTAGAGGTGGACTATGCAAATGAGACAGTGCTGCGGACATAACGCTAACACGGGGTGTTATGCCATATACAGTGTGAACAGCACTGTCTTATCACAAGATCCATAATGATTAGCATTAAGAAAAGATTTGAAGGTTGAACAGCAGTGAGTAATGGTATTCTAATTACATTACATTCACCATCTAATTTTGCTTGACTACTGTTAGTCTTCAGCTTTATTTTTTGTTCATTAAACATAACCCATTGACCATATGGAATCATATTCATTTGTTGGGTTTCAAAGCATGTTAAGGAACGAGCTGAAGTCAGCTCATTAAAACCTGAAATATTTTCATATCATTTGAGAGTTACTGCTGATCAAATTTTTATCACTTTCTTTCTTTTTTTCATATCAGAAATGCTTATGACACACTGTGTTTAATATTTAAACACTTCACTCTGCACTGATAATGACTATCGCTTTTCAAAAATTAAAGGTGTACAATATCACTGCTTTGTCAAAGTTAAAGCAGAGATTCAACCATGAATAAACCAGCCAATATAATTTTGTTACATCCATGATCCACAAATCCATGCAAAAAGGAAAATGGAACCCAGTAATCAATTCACTGGTCAAAGGCTTTGTTGGAATATTGTATAGATACTACATTAAATTTAAAAAGTAAATGTAAAATATTAGTTAATTTAGAAAAATATCAATTTTTCAGTTTTCTTTGGTCATTGGTGTTTAGACTCTAGACTAGAGAATAACTATATCTGCTAGTAAATCTACTCTATATAGTTGTATTAAAAAAAATTAAAATGAATGAATTGTTATAAGCCATGTGTTGATTTTGATGTACATTAATCTTCATCCTAAACAGTGACCATTTGAATTGATAAAATATTATAAAGCTTTTATATAATTCATGTAATTCATGTACTGTGTGTAAAAGCAAAAAGTCAGACAGAGAAGCCTGTGTGTCACCTTTAGTGCAGAGTCAACATTCAGTGCAGGAGTGGATCACTCTGATCAATACTCCAGCTCCACACACACACACACACACAAACACTGAGGCTGCATTTACAATAAAAACAGTCACTTCAGCAACAAACACACCCGTCCCCCTTTCTTTCACTCCTTTATATCTCTCTGACCCTCATCTCATCTTATCTCATCACTTCTCTTCTCTGGATTTCTCCTTTTCTCTCTTCTTTTCCCTATTTCTTTCTGCTTTCATCTTTCTTTAATGTTTACCCCTCTCTCTTCATACCTCTGACTCTGTCCCTCATCTGCGAATGGTTTTCTTCCATCCATTTGACCTTTATCCATTTTACCTCCCCCTTCTTCTTTTACCTCTATTCTCTGATGAATATTATTAATTTATTTATTCCTGTACTCTATTCATGCTGCAGCTGGATGCTCTTGAATTATCAGAATGAGCTATAAAGAGAAGAGATCGCTGTGTTGAAGGATACACGTGCACACACACACTCATGCAAGTACACACCCTTCACAGATTGTCTTTCATCAAACCTAAGCATAATCATCTCATGCCACTTGCTCAATCAGCATTCAAACCCCAGCCACAAACTGTATAACAGAGAGAGATGAAGAAAAAAAGCCTTTGCAGGCAGGTATCTGAATAAAACAGAGGATGAAATGGGCCATGAACTAAATATTTAGTGAGGAAAACGACACTTTTTTTTTTTTTTAAATGATCTGATAGCATCGGTGTCCTCTACTCTCCACAAAGAATTCAATAGTAACTCAGTAAAAGTGTTTTTAATCACATATGATAAGCCTGAATGCTTTCATTTATTCTCACGTAATTGTGTCTTTATTTTTAGAGACGTAAAACATCAGAATTTAAAGTTACAACCAGTACTCATTTGTCAGTGACAACTATTATTTAAAGTTTGAAATCAGTAAGATTTTTTTTCATGTTTCTGAAAGAAGTCTCTTATGGCCAAGCTGCTTTTATTTGATCAAAAATACTGTAAAACACTAATATTGTGAAATACTGTTACAATTTAATATAACTGTTTTCTATTTATAATCTAATCAGTATCACTTGATCCTTCAGAAATCATAGTAGTATGCTAATTTGATGTTAATGAAACATTTATTATTAACATCAATGTTAAAAATAGTTGTGCTGCTGATTATTTTTGTAGAAACCTTGATACAATTTTTCAGCATTCTTTGATGAACAGAAAGTTCAAAACAACAGCATTTATCTGTCTTTAGTGACACTTTTGAGCAATTTAATGTAATCTTGCTGAATCAAATTATTGTTTTTTTCTTACTGACCATAAACTTCTGAATGGCAGTATATATATACAAATAATTTAAACGTATTACTGAATGAGCTGAATTAAACTTAGCTTAATTTATGTTAAGACTAATAAATAAAAAAATATGTGCTGGTCTTTTCATTTTCACAAATGTAAAACATCAGATTTTAAAATTACAACCTCAGTTCCTTTCTTAATGAACTACACTGCACATACACAATAATAATGAATTTGTTATTTAAATGAATATATTTTATTACTATTATTTATAGCTGTTTTTTATATTTAAATATATTTATAAACATATCTTAATTATTAAAAATTAACTTTTGTTAAGACAAACTAAAAACACTTGTGTGCTAGTGTTGTGTATATACAAAAGATTCATAAACCACAATCCAAAATATTCTCTCTGTGAAAAACAAAACAAAAACAGACATAATTCATAAAGAAACAATAAAGGACTTACTGTATAAAAAAGCAAAGTTAGGCTCACATGACAGTGACAAACACCTCTCTCGGGACCTAAAACAAACTAGGAGCAGTGAGAAGACAAATGAGGAAAATAGAAACTATTTGTATTGCATTAGAATGTCAATATATATAGCAGTAGATGATCATTCTTACTCATGCAGCTCTGTATGGAGCGCTACAGATGGCAATACAAGCAGAGGACACTGCGTGCCAAGTCAACCAACAGGAGTCACTGAGCAGTATTGAATAGATAGCCCTCCATGTGTGTCTATCACAGAAAAATGACAGGTGGTCAAAATATAGCAGGAGACATGATGAATCCAAGCAAGACATCCAGGAATTAAACGCAGTGTAAGCAATAGGCTAGACAAAAGGACAAAAAAAAAACAATGAAGAACTTAAGGTCTGTGGGGAACGTATCTAAAAGCCGAACACACATTCAGTCTTCTCCTCTACGAACAGTAAACAATAGCTGCAGAGGTCTGGTCTGGTGATGACGTGATCTACATTGGCATGGGGGTAACCATGGAAACAAATACACTCAGCAGCAAATGGTTTATATAGAAGCACAACCAACACCCCCCTCCACACACACACACACAGATATACACACTCTAACACCCACACACGTAGACACGCAAAGGGATCATGCAGCAGACACAATCCATAGTGGAATAAAAGTTCCCATCTGGCTCTTGCAACGTTTATAGGCATTTCCTGCCTTTGTGTTTGAAACAAATATGAAATCCATTTCTTTTTTCGCAGAGTTGAGATACAAATTCATTGTATTGAGCTCTATAAAGCTGTAATCTCTAGCCAACCCGAAACTCTACACACAAACACATATTAACCTAAACATAGACATATTCCACAGCCTCCACACTGTAAAATAAGGCAGACTCTGCATCTTACACACTATGATGAACTATAGTCTGAGATTAAAACAAAGTTAATATGTCAGCAACACTTTTAACAACAACAATGGACAGCAATAACTGTTGGCCTTTTATTTTGGATACATCAGAAGTCTGGATCCCTAAAGGAAACCTTTTTCCTCAGCAATGAATTAGCTAATGGAAATACTGATTTTTCTATGTTAATAGTTTTGATGAAAGAGAACAGAGTGCAAGAGAGAGAGAGATTACCTGCTTAACAGCAGCCCTACACTATAGGGCCGGTGTTTCATTGTGCCTACTCGTATGAGAGGATTACGCTTTATGCTGGATGAGTTAAATCAGTGTGTTTTTGTTCTGCAGACTGCACCTTTGGATTTCCATGAATGGGAGTTCCAAAAAACCCACCTCTCCGTCTCATTCTCCAACTCTGAAACGCATAGCTGATATGATTAACTGGTTGTATACATTTCAGAGAAAGACAGACAAAGACAGGGCCACAGATGGGAGAGAAAGAGCGAGAGAGGGAGCGAGATACTGAAATCATGGGCAGAGGATTATCTGGACCAGTCTCTTCATGCAATATAAATCTCATTGGCTTAATACATTGACTAAAAGCAAACCTTCCTTTCTAAAAAAATATTTCAGCACTAATAGTCACTATATTGACCCAAAGTCTGAATTATTCAAACAAATGCTCAAAAAAGCTTAAAATATAATAGTCTGACTGCAGCCCCCACACAAATAGGCAAGCACTCAGTTACACAGACACACACACATACAGGATATCAGGAGAATCTGGCTTATCTGGAGAATATCAGGCACATAGCAGAATGAGATAGTCTGTCTACACTTGTTGAATGCCATTTAAGGATCACAAATGCGTCCCATCCAATGGGTTCTGTGAAATTATCTTCTTTAACTATAAACATACTGATAAGTACATCTGTTTTTCGTCCCCATAAACACAAAGACCATTTCCTTCAATTGACCACCAGTCATTCAACTAAAGACCACCAAGTGTTTACTTGTGATAGTTTGAATGACACGTCCCAAAGGTGAGGTAGTTTTTTAAGAACGAAACAGCCAGTATAAATATGCGTACAGGCACCATACTGAAAGACCTGGCTCATTGACTCGCTTCGCTCTTCATTGATAACAACACTGCGTCGACTGAGCATCCTCAAAAACACGACGCGCGCTTCCACGGCATGAAATGGACACTGAATAATAATGCAAACCGCACCGTAGATGGCAAAATACGGATGTATACGGTCTTACCTCTCAGATGGGTGAAGGCGGTGGAAATGAGCGTGGAGATTCGCGCAGCATCATTAATATTCACATCACAGCGCTCGCGGAGACGCGCGCGGAGGAAAAGCAGGCAGCGGGAGACGCTGCAGAGCCGAGCTGCGGCCCTCCATATGAGCCCGCCTCTCTATACTGACAATCACAACGAGGAGGGTCTGAGTGCGTGCGTGGCTTAAAATACTCCGTCTCTCTCTTCCGAGTATATTTTTGTTTCTTGAGATCCCTTTTGTGTGTTTTTCAATAGGTGTTGACGTGTGACGTATTGTCTTTCGCGAGGCGGATGGTGCGATGCTTAGCTTCAGGTGGCAGCTGGAGGTGTAACCTAGGCAACGTGTCTCGGGGTAGAATGGGGTGGAGAGGGATGCGCTTTAGTGCCCTCACCTCTCTGCAGTCCCCTCAGCAATCACATTAGCAACTGCGTCATTTCCTAAAGCAAATGGAAGCACATACTGAATTTATTGCACCTCCAAAAAGAGGGTCTGTCACAGTTTGTGAATCTGACATCATGAAATGTTTTCATTCAGTTTCCGTTTCCTTTCTTTCTATTCCTTATTTCTTATTATTTTCAATGTTTTAAAATCCCAAAGTCTGCATATTCTACAAGTATCTGCTTCCCTCTAGTGGTGCTTAACTCTAGTCTGCATTGTTGATCACGTCAACAGCGCCACCCGTGGTCATCATACGCAAACGCAGCATGAGTTTTGGAGGAAAAAGTATTTTTGTTGCTTAGGTGATATTTCTTTACAGAGGTTGGTGCTACTGTTGGAGTGGTAGAAGCTGTGAGAATAAAGACAGATAGGCTGGTTATGGTTGGTATAGCTTCTGTTTCTGTGGGAGGGGTGGCATAGATACTGTCCTGAGAGAACCTAACTTTAGGCCTACGTAAATTTACAGACATACAGGTACATCTTAAAAAATTTGAATATCATGAAAAAGGTCAATATTTTTTGTCACTCATTTCAGAAAGTGAAACCCATATATTATATAGATTCATTACACAAAGTGAAATATTTCAAGTCTTTATTTCTTGAAATTTTGATGATTATGGCTTACAGATAATGAAAACCCCAAATTCAGTGTCTCAGAAAATTAGAATATTACATAAGATCAATAAAAAAAAGGATATTTTAAACATAAATGTCAGGCTTCTGAAAAGTATGTTCATTTCTATGCACTCAAAACTTGGTTGGGCCTCCTTTTGCATGATTTACTGCATCAATGCGGCGTGGCATGGAGGTAATCAGCCTGTGGCACTGCTCAGATGTAATGGAAGCCCAGATTGCTTTGATAGCGGCCTTCAGGTCATCTGCATTGTTGGGTCTTGTGTCTCTCATCTTCCTCTTGACAATAACGCATAGGTTCTCTATGGGGTTCAGGTCAGGCGAGTTTGCAGGCCAATCAAGCACAGTAACACCATGGTCATTGAACCAGCTTTTGGTGCCTTTGGCAGTGTGGGCAGGTGCCAAGTCCTGCTGGAAAATGAAATCAGCATCTCCATAAAGCTTGTCAGCAGAAGGAAGCATGAAGTGCTCTAAAATTTCCTGGAAGATGGCTGTGTTGACTGTGGACTTCAGAAAACACAGTGGACCAACACCAGCAGATGACATGGCAGCCCAAATCATCACTGACTTCAGAAACTTCACACTGGACTTCAAGCAGCTTTGATTCTGTGCCTCTCCAGTCTTCCTCCAGACTCCAGACTTTGATTTGCAAATTAAATGTAAAATGTACTTTCATCTGAAAAGAGGACTTTGGACCACTGAGCAACAGTCCAGTTCTTTTTCTCCTTAGCCCAGGTAAGATGCTTCTGACATTGTCTCTGGTTCAGAAGTGGCTTGGTAGCCCTTTTCCTGAAGACGTCTGAGCGTGGTGACTCTTGATGCACTGACTCCAGCTTCAGTCCACTCCTTGTGAAGCTCTCACAAGTGTTTGAATCAGCTTTGCCTGACAGTATTCTCAAGCTTGCGATCATCCCTGTTGCTTGTTCACCTTTTCCTATCCAAAATCTTCCTTGCAGTCAACTTTGCATTTAATATGCTTTGATACAGCACTCTGTAAACAGCCACCCCTTTCAGTAATGACCCTCTGTGACTTACCCTCTTTGTGGAGGGCGTCAATGTTCGTCTTCTGGATCATTGCCAAGTCAGCAGTCTTCCCCATTATTGTGGTTTCAAAGAACAAGAGATACCTGGAATTTATACTGTAGGGATGGTCATTAATTGAAATGTAAATATTCTAATATTTTGAGATACTGATTTTTGACTTTCATGAGCTGTAAGCTCTAATCATCAAAATTAAAACAAAAAAAACTTTTGAAATGTTTTACTTTATATGGAATGAATCTAAAATATATGAAAATTTCACTTTTTTAAATAAATTACAAGAAAAAATTAACTTTTTCATGATATTCTAATTTATTGAGATGTATCTGTACATCCTATGCTCAAGCTTAAGTTTGACTTCAAACAGCTTAATATCATTGGAAAGCAAGGATCCTCTGTTTTCAAGAACTGGTTCACTGTTTTCCTTAAATAACATTTAAAACTTTTCCAAATAATACTTAAATGGATCTCCAAACACACACTGTTATGCACTTTTTGCTGACACCATGAGTCCTCAAATTTTGCAGTGTGCTATTACTTATATAGATTTATACCTGAAAATTACATAGATGTACACTGAATGAAGGACCCGAATATCATAACTTAACTATTCTGTACCAGTAAATAATCACCCAGAACAAGCTACATCCGCTTAACAACTGAAAACAAAAAAACAACTCATACTAAAGCCAACCACTTACAATTGCTGTGGCAAGTTTTGCACCAATATTTATGTTTTGTTGTTGTTTTAAAAAAAAAAGTCAAATTTACACTTAGGCTTGAAACATATGTAATCAAACTTTTACAGACTAGTTTTAGCACTACAAATTGTCACCCATATTTTGCAAAGGAAGTTAGAGTTTACAAAAGTGTTTAGTGCTGTGATCAGTGTGGTAAAAAAAAGGCTTCTATTGTGAGCGGGGAGATAAGAGTTTCACTGTTTCATCCACCAGAGATCTGTATGTATGACCACTTCCTGTTTAGTCATTGCTTTTGCCCTACTCTTTATTGCTTTCTGTTATCCAGAAGACTGCATAATTCACTGAACAGGACTGGGATCCCCCTAAAAAAGAAAAACTGTTGCAACACAGAGAACAGTGAAACACAAAGCAGAGAAAACTGCGCCCACAAGCATGCACAATGCAACACTGTTATGGGGCTGATACCAAATCATCAAGACTGCTACTGAACTGTTCAGCTGAAACAAAAAGTAACTTACAGTTGTGGAAAAAAAGTTAGTGAATTCTTGATTTTCTGGATTTCTGCATAAATAACTCCTAATTTGATCTGATGATTGGAAGGGTCTTTGGATTGATATGTTATGAAGATTTTTTTTTTTAAATGCCTCTACAAATCATGTTTGATGACACTGCCTCTAATAACCCTGCGTGGGCTATTCAAAGACCCAAGTACTGTAAGTATGTCTACTATAGTATGTTCTTGAAACCGCTGTATTGTATGACCGAATGACACCTCAAACTTACTGGAATAGTATGGAAATGTAATCGTTCAGTCTAGTGCTTAGAAGCCGGAAATGCAAAAGTCCTAATTGACAAACAGGAAGGCTGAACTGCTGGGCTAAGTATTATGACACTAGTTCAATGAACCTTGCAACAAAACTACTGTTTAAGTTTGCAACACTGCTTATCTGACAATACTCAAACACAATGAACTAATTAAGTTTTTTGATAATGAAGATTTAAAGAACTAGTTAATAGAGATGGTTAGCAAGATATAATTTTTTAATATTTTGAAATATGTTTTGTGTGAAATGCTGTTGTTACGTGTAGTACTGGACAAGGAGCAGAAACGATTAAACAGTCTTTTAATACACAATCCAGGAACAGATACAAGGAGCCAACAGCACAACCACAAGAACTTCAAATAATAACCGACAAACTAACATTCACACGCAGGAACTTATAAAGGGGCAGATAATGAGGACCGACAGCTGAACACAATGACTAATTAGACAACACGGGGAAAACTGGTCACAAGGGAAGACACAGACATGTTACAGCTGTGAGGTGCAAATCTGTCATGGGAGGGTGCTACTGCTGCTAGTCTTGATTTCTTCAGTTACTCACAAAATTGCCACTAACAAAAAATTATTAACATTCCCCCGGTTTCACAGACAAGGGTCTCCCAAGTAGGCTCTCCAAGCCTTGTCCTAGACTAAAATGTAAGTCTGAGTTGTTTCAACTGAAATAAACTTGCACTGACTGATCTTAAAATATATCAGTGCCCAGTAGTTTTTTTTCTAAGAATGTTTATAAAAATGACTTAAATGTTACTTAAATGTTAAACCTAATTGAGCTATGGCCTAATCCTGGTTTAGTCTAAACCCTGTCTGTGAAACCGGGCCATAATGATATTGTAGCCCTGTCATTTTTCTACTCAGCAGTTAGTGGTTTAGGCTTAGGCCTAAGTCACTTAAATATCACAGAGTTCACACAGGCCAACTTTTTGACTGATGTTGATTCATTAAACCTTGTTTCATATGGCTTTGTAAGTGACTGATTATTGTGTTATTATTTGTGGTTATAAAGTTGCAGTTCCATGAAGGATTTTGACTTTGTTTGTTTGTTTGTTTTTGAGGAAGCTAATATGTAATTTAATACTGATGAATACAACAAAGGTTTTAATACAAAATAACAATTCTCAGTAACACAAACAATTGCTCTCTAATATCTTAAAATATTCTTGATAATTAATGATGTGTTAACATAATAAATATTTATACAGGAATAGTGAGCCCATTCTACTTACATATTCATATGCAGTTATTTCCATCATAACCTTCACTATGGCAACCTGTCGTTTCACTTCTTTTAAGATCCTTCATTTGCATTTTTTTTTTCTTGACCACAGTTTATATAGCGCTCTGACAGCTGGTATAACATTTCTATTTCTATTCAAACAGTAGGTTAAAGCATGGAGCTAGCAATTTTAAAGTCTTTTCTCATTCTCAGGGAATGCAGAAACTGATAAAACATATATCTGCAATTGCAATGTAAATTAAAACTTGACTAGGTTAAAGGGTTATAGAAAAAAGTTTTAAATGCATCTGAATTCTGGACAGTAAACTGATTAAAGCAAAGGTTAGCTACATAAGCACTGTTGTTATGTTCCATTTGAATGCATTTTTGAGAAGGTTCAACCTCCCTTGCCTGCTCTGACGCCTGCAACAGGATTTTAGAAAGGGTGAACGTCCGCTGGTGCTGTTATAAAAGTTAATGTCTGGTTACAGTCTGCAGCGAGGAGCGCTTGTGTCGAAGCCGAGAAAGACACCCCGGGGGCGGGGCTAATCGTTTCGTCCCGCCCCCATCACTCGGTGAAGAGAAAGAGTCAAGATGAGAAAAGTTCAGGAGCACCTGGAGTGAGCAGCATCGTATCTCAGCAGCGTGTTTACCTTGCACGATAGAAACAGCTTTTCTAGATAACAAAGTCTCTGAGAAATTAACCAAATTATGAAATGACATAAATCTTTTGGTTTGTTTTTTTGCCACTATGGGTCAACATTTTTTCCATCAAGCCAGTGTCTTCCGTGCAACTGTTTTGTTTGCTTTGCTCGTTTCGGTGAGTTCTCTTTTTTATTTTCTCAATTTTTCTTTCTTTTTTTCTCGTCTTGTAAAGTGTTAAGTGTTGATGTTTAGATTGCGTTCGTCTCCCTTTTTTAAAGCTGGTTCTTTTGCTACTAGTTTCGTGTCTCTTTTAAAATAAATCATGCTTGCTTGTATGACTGAACCTCATCAGTTTCTGAAGTTCTCTTAAGAGTTTTAACTATAATTTAACGTCGTTTTGGGACTGTTTTGTTCTACTTTTAAATATTATCACTCGATATGACGTATGTGCTGACATGCTTTTGTATGCAATAAAAAGAACAACACTGTTATCTTCAGTTTATTTCAAAGGCAAATATAGGCAAATTGACACATTTTCTCTTGGTTCATGTAAAGTTGTTAATAACTTCTGTTCCATATCCTACATACAAACTCTTCCCCAAAACTCTTGACCGCATGCACAGCTGCAGATTAGTGCACAAAAGTGATGTTAGTAAACTGATATTTCCACCTATCTACTTAATTAATATGACCGTTAAAAGACGTCTGGCATCAGCGGCTTTTTATGATTAATGTTGCATTTAGATATGTGCGACATTTTCCATTATGTTTCCCTTTAATCAGAAGTGCAACCATAGCCTAATCTATGCAAATGTCTTAGGTTCACCTCATCTCAGTTGGCTTGCGTTGGTGTGACAGATAGAGACTGGCAAGCTGACAGACAGCATGAATTTTTGGGATTGGTGTTGTTCTAATAGTGATTTATTGAATAAGTGTTCCTCTTATTTTCAATAACCTCACCCAGATACAGGATTCTGACCCCAGTTTCTCCATGTGTAGATGTGATAGTGCCATATGAAGTTATGCCTTAGTGCCATATGAAGTAGTGCCTTATGTGTTGTATAAAACCGTCGCCTTTGAAGTAGTGCATTTGTTAAACTTAACACCAATAACCTTATTAGCTGCTGCTGTAACTGGATGGAGACGTCATGGACAGTTTTGTCCAAACCTAGATAAGGCTTGTGATTTTAAGGAATGGGCTGCACTGATTCACAAGAAACCAAATGAGTAGCCCACTGCCTGATATAGAGAAAATCAGTTCTCTTCTCTCGCGCAAATGTGCGTGCCAAATGGCATTAATCCTTGATGTGAAGCAATTAACACCACCAGGAAAGTACAGTGTTTTGCATGAATGTCTCATGAAAATAATGCCCGGCCCATTTAGGAAGAATAAACTGCTGAGGGTAGTAGAGGAGAAAAGGGGAAACTGTGACGTAGAGCTGCGAGAACAAGGAAAAGAAAACGGTCTAGTTCCCCACCGTTCCCTTATTTCTAATCACTGCAGCCATCTATAGTGATAACCATTATTATGGGTGGTGTTGCTATTTGAAGAAGTATTTTCACAGAGACATTTTTTGGTCATGCACTAGGCCATTTTGGCTGTATGGATGAATAATTTTACATGCGTATTATACAAATCCTGAGGTATACACATGGATTAAAAATTAATAAATAAAAGTAGACGTAGGAGAAATATTCTATTATTGTTAATTATTTAGTGTATTAGTGAAGTTTATGCAATTTCTTTAAGTATCAAACATTTATACCCAGAATATTGAGCTGAACGTAATATTTCTCTTGATGTGATTGTCATGTTTTTCTTTTGTTTGTTTTAATATAAATACAAAAATTTTATTTAAGCAAAACTAATTCCTTGTATACTAACTTTATTATGTTGCGGTATTCATCTATCTGTCTTCCATACTAGAGCTTTTCCCATCAGGCCGAAACTTTAATTCAATTATATATTCTCACAGAATTTGGTGTGCATTATGTACAATACATTTTTTTTTTTAAAACTACACTGAAAAAAAGTGAAAATGTGAATTACAATAGATATGTTACTCCTAAAATTCTCACAGCATTACATTTACCCTGACAATATTTCCACAGTCAAGTTGTCTAGTATTTTTCTGTCAGCCGTTTAGAATCACAACAATGTTAAATTTGTGAATGAATTTGCTTCTTTTCAGTGAATTGGTGAAACGGTTTTGCAATTCAGTCTGAATTATACAGTTCACTTACTATATTAGATGATGTGGTTTCTGAGGTAGCAACTGAGTAAACCTCAGTGACCAGTCCAAGTTTATTTGTATAGCGCTTTTTACGATACAAATCGTTGCAAAGCAGTTCTACAGGAAATTAAGTTTCCACAATATATTTATATATTACAGAACCTTAATATATTTAACTTATGGCAAAATTTGGTAATCATGTATGTTGTCTGAGCTTTGGCATCCTCTGAGGGGTTGGCATTAACTTTTCTCAGGTGTTCGGTCATCTCAGATCATTTAAGGGTTGAATCCAGACTGAAGCTTCTGTAATTCCTAGTTACCATGGGATGTTAATCCCGTGGCAGAAACAGAGAAACAAATAGAGACATAATTAGCGTAGCTGCTGTTCCATCTAAGCAAAAATGATTTGTTCAACCCAAGCTAAAGAATAATAATAATGTACATTTGATCAGATATAACTGCAGTACAAGATTATAAGATGCATTATGTGAATGCTTGGCTAAAGAGATGTGTCTTTAATCTAGATTTAAACAGAGAGAGTGTGTCTGAACCCCGAACGTTATCAGGAAGGCTATTCCAGAGTTTGGGAGCCAAATGTGAAAAAGCTCTACCTCCTTTAGTGGACTTTGCTATCCTAGGTACTACCAAAAGTCCAGAGTTTTGCGACCTTAGGGAGCGGGTTGGATTGTAGCGTGGTAGAAGACAAGTTAGGTATGCAGGAGCTTAAACATTTAGGGCCTTATAGGCAAGTAATAATATTTTGTAAATGATATGGAACTTAATAGGTAGCCAGTGCAGAGACTGTAAAATTAGGGTAATATGATCATATTTTCTTGACCTGGTAAGAACTCTAGCCGCTGCATTTTGGACTATCTGTAGCTTGTTTATTTTAGATGCAGGACAACCACCTAGCAGTGCATTACAATAGTCCAGTCTAGAGGTCGTGAATGCATGAACTAGTTTTTCTGCATCAGAAACAGGTTGCATGTTTCGAAGCTTGGCAATGTTTCTAAGATGGAAGAATGCTGTTTTTGTAACATGGGAAATACGATTTTCAAAGGACAAGTTGCTGTCTAATATAACACCCAGATTTTTTACTTTAGAGGACGTAACAGTACATCCGTCTAGTTGCAAATTGTAATCCAAGAGATTCTGTGTATTGTTTTTTGGTCCAATAAGTAATATCTCCATCTTATCTGAATTTAATAGGAGGAAATTATTGGTCATCCAATCTTTTACATTTTTTACACAATCTATTAGCTTAGATGGTTTAGAAGTTTCTTCTGGTCTTGTTGAGATATATAGTTGAGTATCATCAGCATAACAATGAAAACTAATCCCGTATTTTCTAATAATATTACCAAGAGGCATCATGTATATTGAAAATACCAGAGGACCTAGGACAGATCCTTGTGGTACTCCATACTTTACTGGTGATAATTGTGATGACTCTCCATTTAAATGAACAAAGTGGTAGCGATCGGACAGGTAGGATCTAAACCATCTTAAAGCCTGCCCTTGAATACCAGTATAGTTTTGTAATCGATCTATGAGTGTGTCATGGTCTATAGTGTCGAACGCAGCACTAAGATCAAGTAATACTAGCAATGAGATGCAGCCTTTGTCTGAAGCAAGTTATTTGTAATTTTAACAAGTGCAGTTTCTGTACTATGGTGAGGCCTGAAACCTGACTTCATAGAGATAATTTTTTTGTAAGAAGGAGCACAATTGCGCAGACACAACTTTTTCTAAAATTTTAGACATAAACGGAAGATTTGAAATGGGTCTGTAATTTGCCAGTTCATTAGAATCTAGTTGTGGTTTCTTAATAAGAGGCTTAATAACCGCCAGCTTGAATGGTTTTGGGACGTGACCTAAAGATGAGTTAGTAATATTGAGAAGCGGTTCTTCTGCTACAGGTAACAACTCTTTCAGTAGTTTAGTGGGTACAGGATCTAATAAACACGTTGTTGGTTTAGATGCACTGATAAGTTTATTTAGCTCTTCCTGTCCAATAGTTGTAAAGCACTGCAGTTTTTCTTTGGGTGCGATGAATGAAGCTGAAATACTAGACGCAGTAGAATCTACATTTGATATTGTATTTCTGATGTTATCTATTTTATCAGTAAAGAAATTCCTAAAGTCATTACTATTAAACTGTGAGGGAATATTTAGATCGGGTGGCGTCTGTTTATTTGTTAGTCTAGCCACTGTGCTAAATAAAAACCTTGGATTGTTTTGGTTATTATCTATGAGTTTGCGGATATGCTCTGCCCTGGAAGCTTTTAGAGCCTGTCTATAGCTGAACATACTGTTTTTCCACGCAATTCTAAAAACTTCCAAGTTAGTTTTTCTCCATTTGCGCTCAAGATTACAAGTTTCTTTCTTGAGAGAATGGGTATAACTGTTGTACCATGGCACAGTACGTTTTTCTCTAACCTTTTTCAATTTGAGGGTGGCAACAGCTTCTAATGTATTAGATAAGATAGTGCCCATGTTGCTAGTCATTTCGTCTAGTTCATGCGTATTTGAATTTGTTATTTATTTAATACAGGCCTACAATAATTTATATTTTTATATAAAAATATGAATTATTGCTTTTTATACTACTGTATCTGTACATTTCTTGATTGCTTAACTAGCTACACTTTTGAGTTACTTTGAGGCTTAGTGGTGCTCACTGGTTAAACAAGACAAATAAAACAGAAGCTCTGCCAGAATTGTGCAACTTACTTGAAAGCGTGCTTCATTTCTAAAGTTTGGAACTTCAGTACATTTCCCCAAGTTTGGAAATTAAGTCATCTGTGAGATAAAGCTCATCTCTGTGCCTTCCCAAAAATGCTTGTGTCCAGTTGTATATAATGCCCTAATTGTAGAAGGATTCTGGCCTATTCCAGGGTGGAATAGATTAGACACACACACACTCACACAGTTCTGTGTTCAATGTAAATTTTGGTCCATTCATTCACATTCAATGGGTTATTGTATGTCACAGCTAGTTGAAATGTGCATAAACTTGAAATGTCAGGCGTCGTAAAATTGCGCAAGTCATAAATAAACAGATAATTTAGCATTTATGCTAATATGCCATTAAAGTTGAATTGTCAGATCTGTTGAATTTTGCTGTACTTTTTTGCAAAGAATAGGCAAGGCAATGTATAATTAATTTGCAACAATTATGACTATATTTTATGTGACAAGTATTGTGCACAACTGGTCATTAGATGAATATTGCATGTATTTCTATTCTTCTGTAAAAACACTTAGGTGGAGTTTCTAATCAGTTTTAGACTGCCATTCATGTAGTTGTCAGTCTGTCTATGTCTCATTTCCTGTCCTGTCTACACAACATGTCTCACCCTTCATATCTCAAACTCTGTCAAGAAAAACTCTGTAGTCTTTAGTAAAAAACATTTATACAGTAGTTCAAATATACTGTACATGCCCCTCTCTCTCAGGCATACACACACCGAAATTTAAAACACCCACTCGGAGGTGTGTTATGTGAGGTAGCCTTTCATCAAAGCTGGGGAAAGATTGTAGGTTTATCTGTATGTTTCCCAGATGGAGAAGTAACAGCAACATGCAAATATGGTGTCTGTCGCTGTGTATTTGCATGCATTTAATAGTCTGTAAAAGGCCTTGTAGCTCAATAGGAAGAGCAGGGCTCTTATACAATCTGTACTGTAGTGATGCAAATTGTGTTGTGTTTGATTTCTCAATGTTCTATGTACATACACTAGTACGTGTGACAGGCTTTACTGTATTACAGTAATGCTACCCTCTTTTTAAAGAGCACTCTAATAACACCCCTAGAGTGTTTACACTTGTTTCTACAGACAGATGTGATGATGATCTCTGTGTAGTGTGTATTTTGAGCTCTCTGACCCCCTTTAGATGGGAACAGTCTTAACACAGCAGGGTGTGTTGCTGAAACAGCTCTTGTCTCAATTCAAAATGAAGAAGTTTGAGGCTTTTGTTTTTTTAAAAAAAGTGATATTCTGACACATATTGGACATTCTTAGATAAATTCAGTTTGACTGCAGGAAAATTGCTGAAACATGTTTTAACCTCAATGTCGCAGCTTGCTTTCGGTATACTGAACTTCCCCATGCAGCATTTACATTATACTGACTTTTGAAACTACGTTTGTAGCTGTGTATTACCAAGCACAATTAGATCTCATTTGATCTAAATTTTAGTACCATTAGTCTGGTCACATGCAATTTAAAAGTTGGACCAAAATAATAACTTGTCATTTTAAAAAAATGGGCAAAATTGGTTGGTAGCACAGTTGACATATTCTTCTAGTTTGATTTCATAGTGTAATATCTGGACCAAAGCAGTAGGTATATACTAGAGTCATCGGAAATGAAGTGGCATTCTGGGTAAGGTCTCTTTCCTGCGGGTAGTGGAAGGGCTGATCTGTAGGGCTGCAGATAAGAAAAGAGTCCATGGAACACATGAGTGTGTGAGTACGAGCATTGCACTATCAAATACAAATGAAAAAAAAAGGCTATTTCAATTCCAGAGTTTGTCATTTTCATTAGTACAGCTGTAAGCTGCAGGTCTTAAGGTGTGACATATTGGGTATACTGTACACTGTAAAAATGAATCGTGGGTCTTGTCATTTTCATTGAAAAAAAAAAAGTGATTGTGCAGTCTTATTTTGGCGGTGATTGTTAGTTCCTAGCATGCTTTTTCATATGGCTGAATATGGATAGTAAATATTGGAATTAAGTGCTATGTATACATGTATACAGTCTTTTAATTGTACAAAATAATTTAAAGTCAAATACAAACAGGCCTTACTCAAAATCACAGGCTTTTGAGAATCAACTTAAAATAAATGAGCACATTTCATAATTTTAAATTCATTGTGTCATAGATTAAATAATTTAGGAGATTTTACATGATTTATTCCGGTAGATTCCTTTGAAAAATCAAGCCTTAAAAACGACTCAAAAATACTACGTGTAGTATTGTTACCGTAATGTTTAAAGTAGATTTACAGTGTGTACATATATTTATTTGGTGTGTTAAAAATATTTTTCTAAAAATATTTCTTTAACATTTTTAAAGATAATTTTTAAAAGTATTTGACGTTTTTAATATATAACGTAAAGCTCTTTTTTTCCTCTTTTGGGAAATGTACAAATGTTATCATGGATTTTATCTTTTGCTTTTAGAACAAATGAGAATGCAAAAATAATTTTTGTTACAGTTTCTGTTCGACATTCAAAGAAGTTTACCCAACTATGATGAACCTGGAAATGTGAAAAGGGTCCATTGGCTAGTGATGCGTGTAGTTTACATGCATCACTAAACATGTTGAAACTAAATCATTAGTTTCACATCTAGTTAGATATCATTTGCACACAAGTTTCTGATTCGTATTATTATTTTAAGTTTACATAACTTCCTTAATGGTTAACTGAATTTCCTTTCTGCCATGTCTGTTATTTTGGCTTTTACATGAAATCAACAATACTTGATGTCTCTTACCGGGAATTAATAAAGCCAAAGCCTAGATGGAACACTGTTTGTATACCGTTTCAGTAGTGTTTGAAGTCAGACTTCATAGTTCACCATAGACTCTGTATATTCCTGTCCCAACTAGCACACTCACTGTATTCTTGTTGCCTTCAATTGTGTTTGTTCAAAAAGACCAGCATCCTTTTTCTTGTCAATTGATTGTGTTCAACAATATAGGGGCGAGTGGGGTGAGTTGAACACCCCTGTATCTTGGACTGTGAAAAGGAAAAACACATGGGAGGAGTAGAAGGCACCCATTTACTTTAAAAACTGTTTTCTGGCTAGTCAAAGTAAAATGTGTGTATAACAGAAGTTATGGATGTTATATCAAAGGCAATTTCATCCAGGTCTAAAAATATTTATGATGCATATTGGTGATTTAGCAACATAAAACCATGCAAATCATTTAGCTAAATATTAGCTTGAACTGGTAATAATTTGCAATTCAGGGTTATATATATATATATATATATATATATATATATATATATATATATATATATATATATATATATATATATATATATATATATATATATATATATATATATATATATATATATATATATATATATATATATATATATATATATATATATATATATAATAATAAAGGTGTCTTTATCTCATTTAATAAAAAAAAATTGTATGTGTAGCGTCAGCAGGCATGCCACACTTGAAAGGTCTGTTAAAAGCAATATATAAATAAAGGTGACTTGACTTGTTTTAAGTCACGTGTGAATTCGGATGAGGACAAAGTTCTGTATTAGTTACACACTGTTAACACCATAACAGTTATTACAAACAAAATAAGCTGTCCAAAGTCTTTAGACTTAATCACTTAAAAAAATGATTTGTATGGAGATGATATAGATGAAACGTGTTTGTGTTTGTATTCTTTCTCTTCGTTCTTACGGTTTCATGTTGTTTAGTGCCTAGAATCTAACCATAGAGTTAAAAAATGTGTTTATTAAAGTATTGTTACAAATACGGAAGTTGTGGCTCAAGCAGAAAAAAAAGATCAGATTTCCTTTACAAATTTGACAATGAAGATGTCCCAGATAAGCAACCAATCATAGCCAGGCAAGGGGTGTCACTTTCATAATAGGCCAATGAAAATACTGCTCAGAAGTGGGAAAGGGAAATGGGCAGAATAAAGAAATGTAGTAGCATATCATGCCAGGCACGTACATCTATATGCTTTATACACCTACTCGTCCTTATTACCATTCCCCCACATTTTAGATTCATACTGAACGCGTCAACAATGTGAAATAAGAAATTCATGTGAGGGAATCAAGTGGTGACCAAAAAGTGTTAATCAAAAGTATTGCATATTTTAGCTTTTTCCAAGTAGCACAATTTGTCCATTTAGAAAAATTATATTTTAGGTTTATAAAGTACTTAATTGGCCTAATTAATTTCCACTAGTGGTAGATAAATATAGCTTATGCATGTGTTTCTAAATTCCCCGATGGCCAAGTAATCCACTTGAAAGCAAGAATTATGTTTTGATTTGTGGTTAGATTTAGTTGAACTTCAATGCAGGTAAAGAGAACTGTCAGGCCTGCTTGGTCTTCACACAGCATTGGCTCAACGTGCATTAATAGACTGTGTAGTTAACTTCAGTTTTTTTTTTTTTTTTTTTAAGTAACATTATACTACACTGTGTATACTTCCTCTTTTTTCATATAGAGCTCATCTGACGTCACTGTGGTGCAGATAATAGATCCATATCTGAAACAGATAATGCACAGTGGAAGTTGTCAAAGAAGTTGTGCTTTATTTTGTAGTTTAAAACTTGTTACTGCTGTGGATTCGTGTTGCTAATCAGCAAGCAAAATGAAATGGTAATACATCTGACAAAGTTATGCTGTTGTTTTCTTCCCCAGATCCCTCGTGGACACTCTGACTGTAAGTATAATCATCTCTAAACTCACTTTTCCTGATAAATAGATCTTTGTTTGTGCAGTCTGTATCATTGATATTTACCAGTACTTTTAAGCTTGCACACTTGATGTGATTTGCATCATCAAATAATGATGGGCATTTACCTACTGTATACTGTTATTTATTTTAATTTTTTTTCTTTATTTAGGTGCAGTGTGCCAATTTAAGACAAACACGACAACCTCAGACATCACTATTTTTGTAGGAGACAGCTCCTCCTGCAGTGTGCAGAACGCCAGCATTACAAGCACTCAGAATAGCATCACAGTAACTGGACTGCTGCCTGGAAACACGTATTACTTTAAGATCATCTGTTCAGTTGTGTGCTGCGCAAACCTGTCCACCAGTAAGTCTTTACCACTTCTAATAACAGCTTTGAACATTACTGTTGCCCAAGGATGAAAATAATATTTCTGCCTTTCACCCTCAATCACATTCACCATATCAAACTTTCACGCACTTTTCTCATTCTTTCAGTCACTCACCTTCTCAATATTTCTCTACTTGCACAACAGACTATTCCAGCAATCTGACTATCACGCAGCCCAACTCTAGGGATGCACCGATCCACATTTTTTCACTTCCGATCCGATTCCGATACCTGAATTTGGATATCTGCCGATACCGATACTATTCCGATACCAGAGCTCTATTTGCTTTAATATCACTATGATTATTATCATTATTGTTGATTTTATGAGGCTGTAATAAACTTCTCTACAAGCAAGTCTATGTATGTCCCAAAAAGCAACTTGAGGTAAGTATGAGGTTAGAAAACGGCAGAAATCCCATCCTGAAAACAAATATGCAACTTTAAGGGTTTAAATGGATATTTATTTAAATTTCAAGACAGGATTACTAGATACTAGTGCAATATACACCATCAAAGAAACAAACCCTGTCATATGAATTAAACAGCACAGATATAAATCACCACTAGGCAGCAACACAGTTTTAAAGTGTCAAACATGAAATAAAAGGGTAAACTTCCATACAACCACTCTCCAAATAATACAAAGGGCTGCTTCATCCGATCAACACAAATTAAGTACACTGACTCTTGTAGCATAAAAAAAGGTTTTCAAATATCAAATATTTGAAATAAAAAATAAATATTCACACTATCAATAGAACAATGTGCATCTGATCAACATAAATTCAGTAAATTCTTGCTTGTGTAGCAGCAACAAAATAAGGTTTTCAAATGTTAAACATTTTGAATAAAAGTGCAATAAGTGTACTGTAAACATCTTACACAAACACTATCAATAAGAGTGTGCATCTTAACTGCACAATTCAAGCATGGGAGATTTGGCATTGAAGGTGACCTGGATAAGCTTAACCCCAGAGTCTGTGTAACTATTCTTGAAAATAAAATAAAAAGTCAAATGACTGAGGGAGTGACATGGTTTTCAACAAATCTCACTTAAACATTGGCAGGTTCTTTTTGAGGAACCAGACCATTATCTTTATTTAATGAATAATAAAGATAATGCATTTCAAACGAAAGTGACTGACCAACGCAGCCGGCGGGGGCTGGTTGCCAGGCTGCAGGATGACTCAACCTCGCTCCACGGACAGTTTTTTATGTTTTATCAGACAATAACTATTTAAGACTTTGCTTCAGTATAATTTTCGGGACAATTAGAGCGGGATTCGGAATTCGGGACAGCAGCTTAGATTTCGGGACTGTCCCGAATTTTTCGGGACGTCTGGTCACCCTAGCTGGAAGTTTACTTTGCTTTTTGAATGATTCCAGAAGTGATTCTTGGCGGCTCTTCTCTTCTTTCTCCCCCCCTGGTTAAAAAGTCCTCGTGCTCTCTCGAGTGGTGCTTTTTCAGGTGTTTAATTACATTTGTAGTGTTGAACGTAGCGGCGGAGGTTCCACCTCTTGGAACAACGGCTTTGCAAACATTGCACGTTGCTGTCTTACTTTGCGGCGTTTCGACCGTAAAATATTTCCACACAGCGGACATGTTGTATGGCGCTCAATGCTTAAACTGCTACCTGCAAACTGCAGAGGATTTCCTGAAAGGAGGCGTGTCATCTCTCTCAGTGTCTCATTGGAGCACAGACACGTCACCTAGTCCACGTCACAGACACGTCATTTCAGCAGACAGCATTGTAGACATAACTCTGGATCGGTTTTGTGCGTTGATATTGTTGAAGTGTGTTCTTTCACTATTTTAATATTTTTGTTATTCGTAATAATTATTGTTGTGTTTTTAGTTTATTATTTTACATTGTAAACTGAATGTTCAAATAAAGCATTTAAAAAAAAAAAAAAAAAAAAAAAAAAATCATAACTCTGGATCGGACATTTCTCCTGGTTGGATCGGAAATTTCCGATCCGTTAATTAAGCTGGTATCGGAACCCGATACCGATACTGGATCGGATCGGCCCCATCCCTACCCAACTCCACCTCAGTGTGTCTGAACTGGACAGGCCAGTGGCCACTGACCAATCAGTCTTTTACTCTCCGTAAGTCCTAGCCAACCACAATCAACAATAAAAAATCTTTTTACTTTTATAGTGTACCAACTTAAAATAAAAAGACATTTGGATATGGCTGATTGGTAGCATTTTTGTTTAATTTGAGTAAAACATGAATAATTAAACATGTATGATCTGTGATATTGCACAGTGTTTCTAAAAACATGAATGTGTACAGTTACTGGAAATTGCATTAAAGAAAACCTGGTAACACTTTAATAATATATAATGCATTATAAAAGTGGTTTTAATGCATTAATTATGCCTGGTAATGCACCTTATAATGTACAATTTCATGAGTAATTGTAGCTAGAGTTAATACATAATAATTATATGGTGGCCGAGAGAGCGCAACGCGCTGCAACTTCAGAAAACGCATGCAAATAGAAAAAGCACCAGCAAATCAAGAAAACAACACCTTCATCAGTTCAACAGTGCATGTGCCGCAAATGCTTACAACACAAACAAATAAACGCACAAGTAGCACAGACCACTACAAAATTACCCCAACAAAACGAAAATTAACCTTTTTTTTTTTTTTTTTTTTTGGCTTATTGATTACCATTTGTATAACCAGTACCGTTTGTTGTACAAATACCATGGTTAAACTTTGGTTAGTGTAGTAAATCCATGGTTAATTTGTGCATACCATGGTTTAACTATAGTAACCATTTTTGGTTTTTATTTGTTTTTAATATAATAGAAATTATTTAATTTATTTTAATAGTAAAACCATAGGCTATGGTTATTTTTTTTAAGGGAAGAAGTGAAAGTAAGTTAGCCAGCTTACATAACCTTTCACAGTTACAGTAATTGTGTATTTCGTCAGCTTATTTAGGCTAATAATATCAAAAAAAGAAAAAAGCTATAAGGAATCGTATGAGCAGGATGTTATTACATTGATAAATATGTCCTAGCCATGTTGGTCATTTTGCGGTTCCCTTTAACATTTCCGTTTTGGTCTGTGCCTATTTGCAGCACGTTTCTGTTTTTGCAACATGCTTCTTTATTCTTTGTGTTGTGAGTGTGTGCAGCGCATGTGTTGTCAAATTGATGTAGATGTTTTCTTAATTTGCAGATGGTTTTCTGTATAATTTCGTATAATAACACTTATTAATTAATTGTTACACTATGCATTTTAAATTTGGTTATAATTATTTATGACAAGAAATAATGTATTACAACACACATTATGAATAAATACACTCACCGGCCACTTTATTAGGTACACCTGTTCAATTGCTTGGTAACAAATTGCTAATCAGCCAATCACAAGGCAGCAACCCAATGCATTTAGGCATCTAGATGTGGTGAAGACGACTTGCTGAAGTTCAAACCGAGCATCAGAATGGGGAAGAAAGGGGATTTAAGTGACTTTGAACGTGGAATGGTTGTTGGTGCCAGATGAGCTGGTCTGAGTATTTCAAAAACTGCTGATCTGCTGGGATTTTCACGCACAACCATCTCTAGGGTTTACAGAGAATGGTCCGAAAAGAGAAAATATCCAGTGAGCGGCAGTTGTGTGGACGAAAATGCCTTGTTGATGTCAGAGGAGAATGGGCAGACTGGTTAGAGAAGCTAGAAAGGCAACAGTAACTCAAATAACCACTCGTTACAACCAAGGTATGCAGAATACCATCTCTGAACACACAACACGTCGAACCCTGAAGCAGATGGGCTACAGCAGCAGAAGACCACACCGGGTGCCGCTCCTGTCAGCTAAGAACAGGAAACGGAGACTACAATTCGCACAGGCTCAAAATTGGACAATAGAAGATTGAAAAAACGTTGCCTGGTCTGATGAGTCTCAATTTCTGCTGCGACATTCAGATGGTAGGGTCAGAATTTGGCGTAAAGAACATGAAAGCATGGATCATCCTGCCTTGTCTCAACGGTTCAGGCTGGTGGTGGTGGTGTAATGGTGTGGGGGATATTTTCTTGGCACACTTTGGGCCCCTTAGTACCAATTGAGCATAATTTAAACGCCACAGCCTACCTGAGTATTGCTGCTGACCATGTCCATCCCTTTATGACTACAGTGTACCCATCTTCTGATGGCTACTTCCAGCAGGATAATGCACCATGTCACAAAGCTCAAATCATCTCAGACTGGTTTCTTGAACATGACAATGAGTTCACTTTACTCAAATGGTCTCCACAGTCACCAGATCTCAGGAATAATTAAGGCAGTTCTGAAGGCAAAAGGGGGTCCAACCCGGTTCTAGCAAGGTGTGCCTAATAACGTGGCCAGTGAGTGTATAATGCATTCTACCTAACGGGTTTTAAATGAAGTGTTACCGAAAACCTTCATTTCTAAATGAAAAATCTGTTGTTCTTTTATGGCTTTCTTTCTTCAGTTGAACACAAAATAAGATATTTAACCGAATGTCTGGGGAATTTTTCCATACAATGAATTGAATGATGACCAGAGTACGCCAAGTTCCAGAAAGGACGCAAAAACACCATATAACTTACATCTTTAAAAATCATACAGTATGATAGCTTTGTGTGAAGAATCAACCAAAACTTTAGAAATGTTTACCTCCGTTGAAACTCTCACATCTCACTTGTGCATATGCATATTCAAATTGTTGTGCATTAAGACAGTTCTAACATGACTGATGTCGAATTCACTGCTTATTACATGTGACCTGATTGATTGCTACAAATCATATTGGAATATTTACATTTGAAAACCTTTCCTTTTTGGAGTTTGACAGCTTTTGGTAACCATCCACTTTCATTGTATAGCAAAAAGCAGCGTAAATGTTTTGCTAAACATCTCTGTTTTATGGGAGTAAGTAAATAATGACTATGTTCACCTAAGCTGGATTTGCTTGATCGAAATACAGTAAAACTGTAATATTGTGAAATATAATTAACATTTAAAGTAAAGGTTTTCTATTTTAATATATTTTAAAATGAAGCATATAGCGTTAGTTCTGGCAGGTCACGTGAGCCAAGCTTGCATCGGCTGACTCTCAGCTGATCACATCTACCAATAGAAACGGCATCCCTATATTAGCTCGATTCAGTATTATTCAGCAGCTTTTTTGGTTGCTCAGGAGCAAATTATCCTCCTCCATCCCCAACTCCTCCTTTTGCCACAGTCAGGACTTGGCTTTCTGATATTCCTTGTTGAATCAGACTTCTTTTAGCTTGAATAATGTGTTACACTTATGTACATTAATGATATTGGCTTTGTTCTGGTGTGTTTACCCTTGGGGGTTATTATTGCTGCTCTCCATGTTCAGTTAAAAAGAACAGCATTTCTTTGAAATCTATTTTTTTTTCACATTATAAATGTTTTACTGTTGATCAATTCATACAACCTTTCTTTAAAAAAGAAACTTTTGATCAGTGGTGTATGTATATTAATGAAAGTCTGATTAACTTTGTGTAGGTCCAGCACAAGTGGAAAATATAACTGTGCTGAATTCCAGTAACAGTAGTTTGACCGTGGGCTGGGCAGTCCCTCTTGGTCATGTGGACTCATATATGGTGAACATATCTGGTGCCGAGCTGAACACATTCTTCACCTGTACCCCTCCCATCAACTCTTTAGTCATCAGTAACCTCACGGCCGGACGCGTTTTCAACCTCACTGTGACCACCTCCAGTGGAGTCCTGAAGAACAGCTCTGGCATAGTGCCGGTTGCCACTAGTAAGTCAGAAAACTTCACACACTCTCCATCGCCATCACCATAATATCAAACCCAATTCTACATCTTCAGAACCATTATGTATTTGTGTGTGATATTTCCCTTTAGAGCCTAACCCGCCCGAAGCTGTCCGAGTGAGCAGACAGACAGATGTGTCTATTTCATTGCTGTGGTTGAAACCCTTATTAATGGATGGAGTCACTGTGTCCTATGAAGTGTCATATAGATCTAACCAGACAGGGGTCAACCTAACTTTGAATCATACCAGCTCTTTAAATGTGACACTCACAAATTTATTACCCGGCAGTCAGTACGACATAACTGTGATCACCGTAGGAGTAAAAGGGCTCAGCAGCTCATATGTAAACCTCTCTGCATATACAGGTACTGCATGCATTTTACTGAAGCTGTTGATAGTAAAAACTCCAAATTAAATCTACAGTTAGCTTTACAGTATATTTTTACAGGGTACATGGTTGCATAAGCATGTTTGTGTTTCCGCAGCTCCTAATGCAGTGCAAAATCTGTCAGTTTCTGCTGTGAGCACCAATTCAGTCAGTCTGACCTGGCTCTCCCCTGTTGGGAACTTCAGGCTGTTCTCCTACAGTATCAACATCACTTCACCTGATCAGACTTTCAATACGACATCCAACAATTATCAGATTACTTCGTTGCAGCCTGGGACTCAGTATAATTGTAGCGTCATAGCACTCATAATAGCTGCCAACATATTTGGTCCCTCACAGCTCATACAATGTAATACCAGTGAGTGTAAATACTACACGTCTTTCTCCAAACTGTAGATGTTAAATGTTTTAGTGTAAGTTTTGTTTAATGAGGTTTTCAGGTAAGTAATAGGTATTTTGCATTAAGCTTCAATGTTACAGTGCTGCAATCCCTCTTTATGTGTTTGTGTATATAGACTATATATGAAGTGGTCACCTTTATAATATATGCCTAATACTAGGAATATACAATATACTGTATTGTTATCATATTGGTTATTTGTCGACACTACAGATTTTTTTAATCAATATAAACATTTATCAGGCGATTGTGGAATTATTTTTGTGCATGCTTGTTCTGTGCATGCGTATCTTATTTTTACATTTAGACAACCCCCCCCCCCCCCCCATCTAAAGCTCACCTTAAGTTTATTGGTCACACTTTATTAAAGTCCAATTCTTGCTATTAACAAACCATTAACTATGACTTTTGCCTCAAACTCCTAATTAATAGTTATTCAGGTAGTACAATACAGATAAGTACAAATAAACAGCCAATATGTTAATAATATGCCTGCTAATAAGCAACTAGTTAATAGTGAGAGTTGGTCTCTATACCAGATTGATACAATTAATCTTTAAAAAAACTAATAATGTATTAACAGTGAAAAGTAGCCTATAGTATATCTCAAAATGAATATTCATTATTTTATACTACATATCATAATATCATAATACAATTTTAGACAAAATAGTATTCAATTTGATCTGCTATTTATCGTCTTTTAACCAGATCATTAAAATAATGACTTATTCATATTGTCTAGAATATTAATATTAATCTTTAACTAATAGACTTTTGTGAAGGTAGCAGCATAATTAACTTTTGACAGAAATGAAAACGAGGCTATCAGGCGAAAGTACAGTGCATACAATGGATTGTAACATCTTTGAAAAAAACTTTCATTAGACACAACTTCCTAAAACAGTTTCAAAGGTTGTGGAAATTACACATGATCTAGAACATTTATGCAGTTCACGACATTTTAAAGGCAGCAAGTCTGTCCCTCAAAAGCCTTGTTTTCATTCACTTTAAATTCAATATGGCTTCTACCTTGACTAAGGTCTTTAGTCTTTGCTTACTTTAATTCACACGCATTAATATGTAATAAGTGCAGAATATGATTGTGCATTCTCTTTCAGAGCCACTGCCAGTGACTGATTTAATAGCCTCTTCTGTTGGCACCAATGAGATGCACCTTTCATGGTTTCGTCAGAGTGACTACAAATCTTCATATCAGTATAATGTGAGTGTAAATGGCGAACTAAGGATACAGAGTATCAGTGAGACCGCAAATGTCACTAACCTGATCGCCGGGAACAATTACAACTTTACTGTGCAAACTGTAGCAAATGGCATGAGCTCCGATTCTGTAGCCATCTCTGCATTTACAGGTATTACAGTTCACATATTACTCAAACTTGTTCCTTTTATTCTGAAACCCATTAATGGCTTTGTATCATAACTTTCCATCTGTGTTGCTGACAGTTTTGTCTGTTGGTCTGTACTGTTGAATAGTTTTTCCTCCTCTCTTATTTGGTGTTATCAGGGCTTGGCAAAGCATCCAATATTTCTGCGGTTGGCACTACTCAGAGCATGAGAGTGGAGTGGAGACCGCCTGATGGCACTGTGAGTCTCTACAACGTCAAAATCCTGTTGAACGGAAATGTTTTAAAGACAGAAAACCGAACGAATGCAACAGCTGTGGTGTTCTCAGACCTACTACCTGGAACTCAATACAATGTCATTGTCACAAGTATCAGTGAACCCATAAGGCAGGACAGCAATATTGTATCCAATGCCACCTGTAAGACCCTTCACACACCCCAAAACACACTGTGAATTATGTTTGTACAAGCCCTACACACAAATAAAACACACTGCATACTGTTGTATCAGCATATACTGATTTGTATGCACTTTGAGTGTGGGAAAAGGAAGTAAGGCATTTGCTTTCAGAAACAAAGAGCTGACAAAAAGAAAGGGTATTGCACATGACTGCGGTTTTTAGAAATTGCGCAAGTTTCCTAATACTTTTGCACAATATATGTTCATAACGTTTTGACGTTTTAAAGTAAAAGTTTGGAGTTTTAGGTCACCATTAGCTGTTTGTGTTACAGCCGCAAATGTTTATTAAACCATTAATGGATTTCATAATTTTATAACATATATATGAGTACATGACAATGTCTCTTGATGGCCTGTAGGTGGTGCTCTATGCCTGAGTGTGTGTATCACAATTGTGTTTTGTATTGTTGTTATTCCAGTGCCCACTCCTCCTGGCAATTTTGTGATAGTGCGGAGCACAAACTCGCTGAACATCAGCTGGGCTCGACCACTTAACATGAGCTCAGTATCACACTACTTCCAGTTGTCATACAGCAACAACATGCTGAACTGCAGCCAAAACTACAGCTCTCTGACGGGACTCAGTGCAGGTGTCCAGTACAACATCAGTGTGAGGACTGTTGGTGCAATGGGATATTTCAGCTCTCCTCAGTATCTCACTGCATATACAAGTAAGCAATGCACATTTGTTTGTTTTGTTTTTTAGGGGGGGGGGGGGGGGGGGGGCTGTATGCAAACATTTTGTCATTGAATTAAAATTAATGGTTCTTTGGAAGATGATGATGATGATAATTCACCTAAAAATACAATTCAGACATGTTCTTTACTCACCTGTCGTTCCAAACCCGTAAGATCATATTCTAAACTCAAATAAAGCTATTTTTAATATTCTCTTTTAAGATTATGAACAGATTTAACTTGGTGTTATTCTGGATTTATGCATGCGAACCAATTAGGTTCTCACATGCCAAGCAAGTTTGATTGATATTCTATTTACCAAATTTGATTCTCTCTATGTATGTGTTGATCAATGTTTATATGCCTAAATTAATTATATTAAAGTGATCATGTCCTTTCAGAAGACTTGAATTAACCACTCGATTCATATGGATTAGTTTTATGAAGATTTGATTAAATTTTGGTTGTTATTGATGGATAAAATTATAGTATATAAAAAGAACTAAAATATCTTCATTTGAGTTCTAAAGAAGAATAAAAGTCTTATGGGTTTGGAACGACATGAGTGAATAAACGATGACAGAATTTTCTTTTTTTTGGTGAACTGTCCCTTTAAGGAACTTGTATGTTGGAACTTATTATTGCATGCTGTTGTTGTTTAATTCAGTTTTTTAGCGAATAGGACCCTTGGTGCTGTACGGCCCATTTTTGAACTGAACGTTGCTGATGTGTATGTGTTTTTTTTTGTGAATGGTTTTCAGATCCTACTGCTGTAAATAATGTAAGCGTGATTGAATATACAGAGACTAGTATAACTCTGAGGTGGCAGCAGCTTGATAGTCAGCAATCCGGTTACTCCTACCTGCTCACCTTCACACACCCTAATGGCACAGTTGACCAGAAGACTGTGAGTAACACCACGGCGCAGCTACTGTCACTGAAGTCAGCTAGTCAATACAATATCAGCATTATCGCACAGACAGCTGGCAGCACCAAGTCTGATCCCCAGTTTATAACTGCCTGCAGTGGTAAGTAACCACACTGAATATGGCAACACAGTACTTAAAACATATTTGCTACATATATCATGCCATCACATCTGCTCTACAGTCACTTGTATGTTTGTTTTTCAGCGCCGTTTCCGGTTTCCTCTGTAAACCCTGATGTTCTGAATGTTTCTGCCGTGAAGCTGAGCTGGTCCCGTCCTCAGCAGTACCACAGTGGCTTTTCCTACCAAGTTTTCGTGTCCAGCTGCACAGAAAATACTCGGAACTTGTCGACTTTCTCTGAAAGCATCACAGTTCCAGACTTGCAGCCTGGCGCCCTGTGTCAGTTCAGTGTGTATAGTTTCGCCTGCGGCATACTGGGACAACCAGTGAATGTCTCTGTCTTAACAAGTATGTATTCCTACACATACTCACCCCTCTTATACACTTGTTGTATCACTGCCTTTGGGAAGACAATACCGGAGTATTTCTAATATGTCTTATATATTGAGTTTATTGTCGTCTTGTCTGATTTATTGTAATTGTACTTGATATACTAATCAGTAATCATAAATGTACTTGTATATTGTTAATGCCTTTTATATGAATTATCAGACCTGTGAGAGAAACATAATTTAATTCTCCCATGTCGGGGCTGAATGACAATAAAAGTGAACTTGAACATTCTCGCTTTCTGACCACTTTACTTTCTTTGTCTCTCTCTCTTTTTTTTTCCTCCAAAGAGCCCTCTACAGTGATTCCCAAACTAGATAATCAAGGCTCTAATCACTCGCTCTTGGTGATGTGGGATCATCCTGTTGGTGGGCTGGACAAGTACATTCTGAACATCAGCAGTGAAGGATGGAGCAGCTCTAAAGGTCTCAATAGCAATGAACACAATCACACCTTCAGTCAACTAACAGCAGCAACTGTCTTCACAGTCACACTCACGATTGTCAAAGGAACCTTCGAGGAATCATCTAGTTCAGTAAAAATGGCGACTTGTGAGTATTCAACTCCAAACCATAGTTAGGAAATCATGTGTTAGGACATCTCATGACTTGAAAGTATGCACCATAGTGGATCGTAGCATTTATAGATCTAATTGTGTTGCAGATCCAAACAGACCTGGAGAGATTAAGATTTTGTTGAAGAGCAATCATTCATTATTGATTCAATGGGATGAAGCTGAGAGCATGACAGCTGGCAGCTTCAACTACAGCCTGACCGTCTGGCCCAGCTATAATACCAGTCGATATCTCACTCCTAATAACACTTTCTTTTTGGACTGCTTGCGATCTGGAACACCCTATAATGTTTCTGTGGCTACTGTAGGCCCGATGGGTTTCCACAGTGACCCTATCAGAGTTTATGTAACCACCAGTAAGTTCTGCACTTTCAAAAATATTGAACCGATCAGTTACATTGAAATAATATTACAAGATATACACATTTTGTGGTTAAAAGATTTTCTTCTTCTCTAAAGTCTTCATCCTTCTCCCCACATCTCTTTTCAGAGCCTGATCCTGTCCAAAACCTACAAGTTGGTTCCACAACAATAAATAGCATTTCTGTAATTTGGGCAAAAGTGGAAGGGGTCCCAAAATATGTTGTAAGAGAGTATAGTGAGAAGGAAGGGAAAAACACAACCACTATAAATAACAATATGACTTTACACAGTCTGATGCCTTCAACACTCTATAACATCAGTGTGCAGAGCAGCACTTCTGACAACACAGAAGGAGAAGCTGTGTGGCTGCAAGCATGCACAGGTTAGTACCAGCACTATATACGGTTATACATGGTTTTAAAGCAGAACCGTATGAAAAAAGCCATTCTTCAGCGCTGAGTTATTTCATGTGCTGTGTAATTGTGTATTTTTCCAGCTCGCACAGACATGTCTACTTTAAAAATGCTGATGCAATAATCATGAAACTCTTTAGTCTGGTGAAGTTCATTCATATTGTTTTAAATGTCTTAATTCAAATAAAGGCCAAATATTATTGCCTTGGGTGTGTTTTACCGTGTGCAGATGCAGCTCCAGTGGAGAATGTGAACTGTATGGGTCCTAATTTAACCTTTCCAATGCTTAACGTTTCATGGAGCCCCCCTCCCGGTAGATACAAAGGTTTTGAATTTAAGCTGAACTCCTCTGACACAAAAATTACCTTCAGTCTAACCCACACCTTCACTGGACTTAAGTACAACACTATGTACAAAGTCATGCTCTGGACAATTGGTTGTGGGAAGAAGAGCACTGTGGAATTGATCACCTGTATGACTGGAATCTCAAGTAAGGAAAGTTACTTCTTTTGTATTTTGTGTTTATTTGTGGGTGCATATCACATATTTCTTGTTTTGCGTGTGTGTGTTTGTAGAACCTGTTGTACCTAAAATAACAGCAGTGAGTATATCTGAGCTACAATACAACAAGTTTACTTTGAATCTTCAGTCGGACATCTTTAATGACGCAAACGGTCCTGTGCTCTATTATGGTGTGCTTGTCTACTCCGGCACTATTGGTATGTCAAATAAACCTGAGACTTTTATGTTCTCTGAATTCATCGATTTGTATTTGTTACATTTTAATCTGCAATTTTATTTAATCTTTACATTTTAAAGACCTCCCAACTCAAAATTGTCTAGTGACTGATTACATCTAAATATTTCCATTGGCCCAATTGAATTTCTGCTCACTGAATTTTATCAATTGTGGCAACAGTCTGTTAACATTGGCTCAGTGAGAAATATGTTGAGCCAATGGAAAAATTTAGATGTAATCAGTCACTAGAAAATTTTGAGCTGGGAGGTCTGAAATTTTTTACAGTGTTTGAAAATTGTAAAATGTATTTTATTCCTTTGATGGTGAAACTAAATGTTTAACAGCCATTACTTAAGTCTTTAGTATCACATTATCCTTTAGAAATCATTTGGATAGGCTGATTTGGTGCTTTTTCTTTTAGCAATGATAAATATTTGTTTTTGTGGGAAAGTGATCCATTTTGAATGAGTTAAAAACCGCATTTATTTGAAGTAGAAATCTTTTATATACTGTATATTTTATGTGTATATTGTTGTTACTTTTTGCTTGTCAATATATAATATAATATGGGGGAATTAAAGTTAATAACTTATGCAAATAAACTTATAAAAATAAAAAAAAAAGAGTTGGATTGTCAAATCTTTGGTTTTGCCTCCTGCAGATTGCTTGGACAAGAGTAAAAAGTTTGATCAATGCCTGTTGAACACCTACGAGAACTGGAAAGCAAAGCGGTGCAGCACATTCCTGGCTGTTGTCAGGAAACGGGGTCAAACAGGGTCTAGAAACGAACAGACACAAACAATCATCATTGGAGATGAAACTATGTGGGAAGGTTACAAAAATGGAGAACTAAATCCAAAAATCACTTACAAGTAAGTCAATATACTTTCCAAATTTTGAATTAACTTCAGTGCTGCATGCATTAAAATCCATTATAACAATGTAATGGTTATTTCCATCACTAAATTAAACTGAACTACTGCTCTTTGTTCCTAATACTGCCTTTCACAGCTCCATCAGCTGCACTACTGCATTGGTTGTTGTCTTCTGCATTATGCAGTTATGTGTTTGGCTTTCTTGCAGTTTTGCTGTCATTGCTTTCACTCGTCTGGAGATAAAGAACAGTTTAGTGGATGTTTCTAATTCGTACTACTCCATGTCTGAGTTTTACCAAAGTCCCGTCACACTGCCAGAGAACCCAGGTAAAGACTGGGACACTTTCTCTCAATATTTAACTTAATTGCAATGGAGTTTTCAAAGTAACATGAATTTTATTGATGTTTCAAATACCCAGAATTCTTCAAAAGCATACATTTAAATCAAATGTAAAAGGGTCATTCCGTGTCAACTCAACCTGAGGTCCCCGGCTCAAATTTTTGACGTTGCTAATATTTTTTCTGAAGAAAGATAAACGTGTAGTGAAAGCCAAAATATTAAATGTTAAAAATATTAATACAAAGTAATCAACATTTGGTTTTCAACCACTGAAAATGGATATTATTCAACAGTCTGAATATGGGGCCTCATTGAGGTCCCCATATCTCTGGGACTGAGTGATACAGGGCCTTGGAAAAAGAAAAAAGGGCCTTTCAAAAGAAAAGTTTATTAAGAACTAGAATCTAAAATTATATTGCTATATCTTTAATAATTCTTGAGTTATAGCCACACAAACTTTGGAAAAAGGATGCTTATGGCACTCAGACAGGTATGTTCAATGCAGTTGTTTTGACAGAAGGAAACAAGGTACATTTCTTGTATCAACATTATTTGTTCTTCAGACATTCGTCTTTAAAAGAAAAGAATTATCATATTTTTGCAAAGTGACCCACATTTGGTTTTTGACCACTGAAAATGTGTACAATGTATCGATTTACTCCTGGAACCATATTGAAATTCCATTATCTCTGGAACTGAACCATATATAGGGCCTACAAATTAAGATGCCAAAAGGGCATTAAGATATCTTTAATACTTTTTTTTAAAGTGCTCTTTCCCCATTTTTGAATGGTCACCATTGGCACATAATACAATAAAGATTGCTAAAGTCAACATATTTTACTAATAGACCTACCAATCTCTGTGTAAAAATAACATCATGATGCATAAGTCATGTATAACTAAAATATTAGCAAAATCTAAAATTTGAGCTGGGGACAAGCACATTTTCATCCAGAGCAAACATTTAGATAGGTTCTTGTGAAAGTGAAGTGACATGTAGCCAAGTTTGGTCACCCATACTCGGAATTTGTGCTCTGCATTTAACTCATCCAAGTGCACACACACACACACACACACACAGCTGTGAACACACACTCCAGCCAATTCTGCAGTGCCCTGGGAGCAGTTGAGGGTTCGGTGCCTTTCTCAAGGGTCTCACCTCATTTTAGGTGGAGAGAGCACTGGTTATTCACTCCCCCAACCGACAATTCCTGCCGGACTTGAGACTCGAACCCACAACCTTCGGGTTACAAGTCCGACTCTCTATCCATTAGGCCACGACTGCCCCACTTTTTAAGATCTTGTATTGTTTAAAAAAATTAAAAAAAATCTAATTTTTAAATTAAATTAAATTTTAAATTTCAATTAATTTATTTTAGCTCATCATTTGGATGCCTTTACTTATCCTAGATTTATTTCTAATGGGTGCACCTGACTTGAGTGCACCAGCAGTTTTAGATAAAAAATATTTCAATCTGCATTTCTAGAGTGTATACATAAATTATATAAATAATTTTTGCGATAACGTTATTCTTTCTCCATCTTTCAGTGGTAATTGGAGCAGCAGCTGCAGGAGCCGGCATTGCTGCTCTTCTTGTTTTAATCATCATCATGGTTGTGGTTTGTAGAGGGTAAGACTTTTTATAGATTTCATACATAATTCTTGACGTTTGGAGTGTTTTCATTGTTTGATTTTAGAGTTAGTGATAGAGATGTTAGATTTAGAGGATTTAAGATTACCATTGTGTCCCCACAATTTTACTAATCTAACTTAGGTGTGTATAGATATGTATTGCTTGTTTACAGAATGTTCCTCAGTTCTGTTTAAGTATTAATAGACAGTGGCAACTAGACAATTACATGTGTGCTCTCAATATCACAGGAAGCAAAGAAAAGATGATTCTACGAGTGTTCCTATCCACTCTTTAAGGTTAGTATACAGGTCTCCTCAAAACAGCATAATACACATTGAAAACAAACAATAGAATAAAAACAAAATATTGAGCCATAAAAAGTAACCTTTTAATATTTTTCTTCTTTTGTTTTCTTACAGAAACAAGGTGTAAGTAATCATTCACGTTTGTCCACAAATTTTCATATGCATTTATGATTTGGCTGTAAATTATGACTAAATGGCTTCAATAAAAATGATTTATGATATGGGAAAGAACATGAAATATTGTCTCATAGTAGCAATATAATGATATCCCAGAATAAAGCCACAATGTCTCATTTTTTAACATTAATAAATTAACTAACAGCTAATAACAATTAACTAATATTTTTTTATTAACTTTTTCATGTTCATGTTAGCCTGCAGTGCAGCAACTTATGTTAACAGATACAACTTTTGATTGGTAAATGCTTAGATTAACATTTAACTTGGATTATTAAATGCTGTAGAAGTATTGTTCATTGTCAGTACAGGTTAACTGGTGTAATTAACATTAACAAATAAAACCTTATTGTAAAATCTTGCCCTTTTTCTGTAAAGTGTATGTTTATATAATTTTATTTGCATTATGCTACTGAATTTTGAATAAATACAATGTTATGTGGTGTATTGCATAGTTAAAATACATATTTTTTTATCATGTGTTATTCAATGGTGTCATAGGAGTGATCCAATAAAGGTGGAGGATTATGAGGCTTACTATAGGCGCCAAAGAGCTGATTCCTTTTGTGGATTTGCTGAAGAATTTGAGGTGATTTATATCTTTGGCTTCTCTGTATATTTACAACTGATCAACTCTAAATAATAATTTGTATTGCAAGTATTGCAGCTAGATTCCATACCACCAATATGCCATTGTTTCCAAAAACTGTAGGAACAGTGTGTTGTGTTCCTCTTCATTCATAAATATGTAACATGCACTTGCATCTCTTCTTGAATTATTTACATAGAAACAAATACTTTATTACAGATATTTAATATTTGTGATGTAAATGTAATAACATCAATAGAAACAAAAGAGACTGTTTAAATAAATGTATGTGTGTGTGTGTTTGTAGGATCTAAGGCCAGTTGGAATAAATCAGCTGAAGACTGTTCCTCTGGCCCCTGAAAACAAAGCCAAAAATCGTTATAACAATGTGCTGCCATGTAAGAACCACAGGACAAGTGTTTCCCTTTGTGAAGTTACACAACACTGCGTTTCCTCCATTCTGTTCTAGACACGTAGCCCATATTCATAATAATTCATGTGTTCTTGACAGATGATTCATCTCGTGTCAAGCTTTCTGTGCTCAGCAGCCCATTTGATGACTACATCAATGCCAGCTACATGCCGGTAGGAAGGGGGAAAACTACATATAATATGACATTTAGCTCTTTACACAATTGTCACACTAACTGAGTGATATTTCCAGGGTTATACTTCAAAGAAGGAGTTTATCGCAGCCCAAGGGCCACTGCCCTGCACTGTCAATGACTTCTGGAGACTGATCTGGGAGAAAAACGTACACACTATTGTCATGCTCACCAAATGCAATGAGCAAGGACGGGTACAGTATACATCCATGCTTGGCTTTCTCTGTGATCTGACCTGTTAGAGACTTCATTCCTTTGTTTGTTAATTTTATTATCAGATTATGCTACATATCAGGCTTTAAAAGCCTAAATCACTTGACCGCTACATATTCAATGTTCATATCCTCATTCAGCATTTTGAGATCATTTGTAACACCTCATCTCAGGTATTGAACTAATAATGAGCTTATATGAATGCTGCCGCAATCATTTGCCCTCAGGTAAAATGTGAAGAATACTGGCCAACACAGACAAAACATTTTAACAATCTGACAGTGATGAATATTTCCGAGATCCCATTGGAAGACTGGACTTTACGTGACTTTGAAGTGAAAAATGTAAGTCTATATTAATGTTACACTTAGACCCAGGTGCTATTTAAACTAACTCTAAATAACCCATATTTTACATTTAGTCATTTAGCAGACGTTTTTATCCAAAGCCACTTACAAATGAGGAAATTGGAAGCAATCAAAGTTGAATCTCTGTTAGCTTAATGCAGTACACGTAGCAAGTTTTTTTTTTTTTTTATTATATATTAAATAAAAAGAAAACCAAGAATAGAAAAATAATAGATCAAGCTAGTGGTAGAGGCCTTTATTGCTTTGTTTTCTTTTTATTTATTATAAAATTTAACAAAAGATCGAATGCAAAAAGATTAGAGAAGCTAGTATTGTTTTTTTCTTTTTACATTAAATTATGACTAAAAACAGGAACATACTGCAACTGTTATAAATTGCACCGCGTTTTTTTTTTTTTTTTCTACTGCATTGGTGCCAATGCTTTTTATATATATGCATTTTATTTATACACATTATATATTTAGGCTAGGAAATTATTATACATTTAATTAAAATTGGAACAGTAAGGCCAATTCCTTTATTTTTGCTGTAGACGGAAAACATTTGGGTTTGACATCAAAAGATGAATATGAGATGAGAGATTAAGATTTCAGCTTTTATTTACAGGTGTTTTCATCTGGATCTGATACACAACTTAGAAGATAGCACCTTTTGTTTGAACCCACCCATTTTTCATGTTATCAAAAGTATTGGAAGAGATCGAATTAAATTAATTAATTAAAGTGAAAAAGACTTAATATTTAGTATTTCAATAACTGCATCAAGCCTGTGACCCACTGACATCACCAAACTTGTGCATTCTCCTTTTGTGATGCTTTCACCGCAGCCTCTTTCAGTTTTGGGGGTTACTCCCTTCAGTCTCTTCTTTAGCAGGTAAAATGCATACTCTACAGGGTTTAAGTGTGGAGACTGACTTGGTCAGTCTAAAACCTTCCACTTCTTGCCCCTGATGAACTCCTTTGTTGTTTTGGCACTATGTTTTGGGTCATTATCTTGCTGCACGATGAAGGATCTCCCAATAAGTTTGTGAGTTGCTTGCATCTTCTGGTGTAGCCTCTGTACTTTTGTTCATGAAGTCTTCTGCGAACAGTAGATTGTGATACCTTCACTCCTGCCCTATGGAGGTTGTTGCTGATGTCACTAACAGTTGTTTTAGGGTCTTTCTTTACAGCTGTCACAATGTTTCTGTCATCAACTGCAGATGTTTTCCTTGATCTACCCGTTTGAGGTGTTACTTAGTACACCAGTGGTTTCTTTCTTCCTCAGGAGATTCCAAATGGTTGTACTTGCTTTTGCCAGTGTTTGTGCAATGGTTTGGTTGATTTTTCATCTTCTCTCAGCTTCACAATTGCTTGTTTTTCACCCATAGACACCTCTGGTTTTCATGTTGGTTACACATCTAACTAACTATAAATGCAGTCTGCACGGATCTGAAACTGAGCGCAGACATTCAGTGCTATTTATTGTTTGAATAATCAATTAATAGGACACACCAGGGCAACAAAACACACCTGTCAGTCACATGTTCCAATACTTTTGATAACATGAAAAATAGGTGGGTTCAAACAAAAGGTGCTATCTTCTAAGCTGTGTATCAGATCCAGATGAAAACACCTGTAAATAAAAGCTGAAATCTTAATCTCTCATCTCATATTCATATTTTGATGTCAAACCCAAATGTTTACAGTCTACAGCAAAAATAAAGGAATTGGCCATACTGTTCCAATATTTTTGGAGGGCACTATATATATTATTTCATATAATGTATAATATATTATACAGGTGTTACAATATTTTTGAAAGTCAGAATTATCTTTTTGGTTATATGTTTGCAATATGTCTCGATTATAACGTTATGCCTCATGCAAAGTGTCAACAAGGGAAAAATGATTCCTGTCATAACAGGTGAAAACAGCAGAGTCCCGATCTGTTCGTCACTTCCATTTCACTGCGTGGCCAGATCATGGAGTTCCTGAGACCACTGAGCTTCTCATCAACTTCAGACACCTGGTCCGAGAACACATGGACCAGTACTCAAGGCATTCACCCACACTTGTGCACTGCAGGTACTTGAATATTTCCTGAACTCTTCTTCAATATATACAAACAGGTCTACTCAACACCATTATATTATTATACTCCCACAAAGAAAAAATGTAATTTTCATCATATTTTTTGTTCTAATATTACAGTGCTGGTGTGGGCCGCACGGGAACCTTCATTGCCATTGATCGGTTAATCTTTCAGATTGAGAGGGATGGTGTAGTAGATGTATATGGGATCATACATGATTTACGCATGCACAGACCACTCATGGTTCAAACAGAGGTACATTCATCACCAGTTTTTGAGTTTTTCTGTATATGTGCTCCTATGATTTGTAAGCCATAATGGGTATTTTAGTCTCTAACAGTGCAGGCCTTTACATTCTCTGCTTTTGCAGGATCAGTATGTGTTTCTTAACCAGTGCGCCATGGACATCATCAAGTCTAGGACTGGAAACAACGTAGACTTGATCTACCAGAACACAGCTGCACTTACTATTTATGAGAACTTTGAACCCTCAAAAAAATCCCAAAATGGCCATAAGGCCTGAACGTCTACCTTACAATTTGCCGCACTGCTGTAAAAAAAACTTTTTACCATTTTGTTTATTTTTTTTAAAATTGAGTTTTATTTAAAGAGGAAAAACTAAAATGTATTTAAATGTATTTAAAAATTTTAATTACGTTTTTATCAAATACAGAAATGTAGCTGCAGAGATGTTTTGTGAGAGTTGCTGATAACTGTTCAAGGATCCAATACAACATTATAAAAACTGCATTTCCTCAGACATAGACTACAAGTTAGGCATGAATAGAAATATAGACATGTGAACATGTCACATGGGACTTTATCATTAGACAGTAATATGTAGCTATATCACTGCAGCATTATTAAAGACAAGATGGGTTTTCAAAACACCTGTCCTGTGATTTTTACATAGCAGCTAACCTTGGTATGAGCCAGTAGGCTGTTAAATTGCTGACAATGTGCAGTGGCATTATTAAGAGATATGCTTATGCTGCAGGTTGTGTTTGAGCTGTTGTGCCAGGTTGCTGTTCTCAGGTCTTTGCTTTAATATATCTATTATTTCCAGATGTCACGGGCCAAAGTTTGACCTTAAATGGACCATAAGGACAATACGTTAGCATTTAACAGAAGCAGTCTCTTTGGTTATCTCTGGAATTGTTTATTTTCAGTAAAGATACATGCTGGCCTGTCTATTCCTGGATTGTAAATGTTTTATTTTTTTCCCTTTAGAATGAGGTCAGTCAATGTTTAGTATAAGCCTACTGATAATTTATTACAAAATGTTTTGACAGAGTATGACGCTGTATCATGTTTGTGCACTTAAATATTTGTACATAATATATTTTGTTCAGACTGAACTTTCAAACTATTTTTTCACAAAGTGTTGTTCCAGGGACTTTTTGCTTGTGTGGTTTTAATATTCAGAAATTTTCAGCACATTTGTTTTTGTTAAATTGTTAATTGATACTCTGCTGGTCATGATAGAGAACCATACAGATGAACTCTGTTATATTGAGATTAAAAAGAAGCACTTTATTTCACACTACTGTGGTGATTTCTGTCTGGGAGAGTCGGGGATTACATGTAATAAGAAAAGAAAAAGAGTTAGCTCTGTATTAAAAATAAAATAAAAAATTACAAGTCAACTGAAAGTCCCACTTTAACAGAAAATCAAACATTTGTGTGTTATAGGCTACTATAACTTGAAGCCTACAACAAATTGGATCGTTCTTTGTTGCAGGACATGACATGTGACCAAAATGGTAACACTTTATTTTTAAATCAGGTCAACAGCAATAGGCAATGAATGAGCTGTTGTGATATGGAGTAGTGCTAGCTCTCTGTTGGTCAGTACCTCTGGTGTCGGTTCATCTGCAGTTGTTTTTCAGTCACAATAGATGTCGATTCATTGTAACGTTAGTAAGTTTGTTGACCGCTAGTCACGCCTCCAGTGTTCACGACACAAGAGGAGGAGGAATTTCCTCGATGTGCGTTATCCACAACAAAAATGGCGAAGACTGTATTAATGGTTTTATTTTAGCACTTTAGACACCTTTATCCGCTTTACACTTCATACGCTTTATAAACCTAACCTTGTTATTTGTAACAACATGTAGTCGGACATTACTCACTCGCAAGGTAAAAATGATCCGTGGTCTTGTGCGGAGATGAAACGACCGCAGATTTTTATATCTTTTATAAATGATTACGTCTATATAAATAATAATAATATTTGTATATTCTATTTTAAACCCTTATAAACTCCTCCTGTCCCAGCTTCGGCGAAACTGAAACGGCTCATAGTCTGTAACCTGTTGATAGTCTGAGGACTGGTTAAAGTTCAGCTCTGCGCGTTTCTAGCTTTAACCTTTCCCTCACATTAAATATATGCTTTGTCACCGCTACTACAGCCTTAAAGCGTTATTGTTTATAATTTGTATATTCGACGGAGTTTCAGTGGAAGCAGATGCTCTTAATTTACCCGTTTAAGAGCAGATCGTGGGGAAGGAGAACTACCGGGGAATAAAAACCCAAAACTGAGACCTTATACAGCGATTAGATTTGAGTCATGGAGCCGGCAGCGAAGCAGAAAGTGATTTACATCACCTACCTCATCGCAGCTCTCGACATCACCTGGCTCTTCCTCCAGTTCTCCATAACACCGGTTCGTCTTTGCTTTCAACTTAATTTGGGATCAGATGTTAAATAAAAGCACCTTTTAATCGATTTTGCTGAGCCCAGGAGTGTATATCTGCAGGGGTTTTGGCTATGTTCTCACATTTGACTCTGCAGCAAACTATTTGATCATGTGAACAAATTATATTACACTTAAATTTGATATTTTTAATATAACATCTATGATAAATTATTATAATATACTTAATATGATATCATATATATATATATATATATATATATATATATATATATATATATGAGAGAGAGAGAATATATATTTAATTATTATTCACCTGCATTACATGTTTGTGATATTCTTCGCTTTGGATACAAGCAGCTGGTAAATGAATGTAAATGCAATGCATAGCAGATTAAAGCTGGCCATGTTGTTTGGCCCATTCTAGTCTAATCCAGGCTCTCAGCTAATCAGACAGCAATAAAGCTGTTATAACGGATGGATTGCCTTGCTTGTTCAGTTTTGTCTTCTGTGGAACAGTATTTGGCGAGGAGGCTCGGGTTCGATACTATTTGGTTCGGTTATCTGCAGACCACAGTTGGAGTCATTCAGCTGCTTGGAGGCCCTATTTATGGAAGGTAAGCAGTCAGAATTCATTTGTGTGTGTTGTGTATAGAAATAGGATAGATGTCTGTAATTAAGTGTGCCTAATGAGAATGACTCATTTATTAATGTCTTCAGTTATAGACTTACTGTATTTTATTCATGTGTGTCTTGTGTCTGATTTCAGGTTTGCAGATGTGTTTGGAGCACGTGCAGCTCTCTCTGTGTCTTGCTTGGCGTCAGTGGTTTATTTCCTACTGTTGGTGGTGGCAGACAACACTTTTATGCTTTTCGTGCATAAACTGCCTGCTGTTTTCATGCATGCACTGCCAGGTAACACCTCTTCATACACGCTTATATGTAACTCAATCAAGCAATATACAGGTATGTCAGTGCATTTGTATTTGTGTGTAGGAGCTCAAATGGTGGTAGCAGATCTGTCAGAAAATGAGAAGCGAGCAGATGCTCTTGGGAAACTTGGCATCTGCTTTGGCATTGGCATGATTGCAGGATCATCACTGGGTGGGACCCTCAGCACACGCTTTGGGTAGGACACACTACACCACCTGCACTACGCTGCCATTACTCCAGTCTGTAGTCACTCATGATCCTCTGAAATCACTCTAATATTCTTATTTAGCGCTCAAGAAACATTAAACATGAATGCAGTTTCTCATGAAAACAGTGATACAGTTTTTCAGGATTATTTGATGAATACAAATTCAAAAGAAACTGAGTACTTTTTTCCACTAGTACAAAACTTTACCATTTGTACTCTGGAAAAACGGCATTTTTCTAACAAAATCTAATCATGTTGTGTATCACATGAAGGTAAAATAAAAGCAGCACTGATCCAGTTAAACAGGATTTAAGTGCCAGTGGTTATGTGTTTTTGTGTGGTTTGCAGGGAAAAGTTTGCAGCATCTTTTGCAGCTGTCGGAAGTTTTGTTTCTTTGCTGTTGGTGTTGAACTTCATCCCTAAACAGACCAAAATACAAACCGTGCCGGAGAGTGACAGTATGGACATAAACAAACACACAACTCAGCTAGACACAGAAGGAATGCTCTTACAATAGCATTTGTAACTTTATTGTGTAAAAGTCTTATATTAAGAATCTGATTATCGTATATTGTTAAATGGAGTTTGCATTTTTACAATAATTTTATGTATTACTAAAATTATATTCTATACAATATATATGTATATATAATGATTACGATTTTTATGTGTTTAGAGAAGGGATCATCAAATTCCGTGTTTAATCTGGGAAAGATCACAAGACTGATGAAATTTCCAGGTGTTGCAAAGACTTTCACAGTGAAGATTATTTCTGGATTGCCAGCAGGTGAGCAATTTAAATTCTATTAGCATTTGTGTCTTTAAACATACTGAAATACCCCTAAATTGGAAGCATACTTAAAGTGGACATGAAATGAAAATTCACCATTTATTTCTAAATGCATTGTATTGATCTTATTGTGAACGATTAGTTAATGAATACAATGTTTAAAAAAAAACTTAATTTTTAAATTAAGTTAATTTTTTTAATTAAAATGTCAAAACTGTTAAATCTCTCAGTGAAACGACAGACTTCTCTCTAGTGATGTATGCTGTACTTGGCATATAATTTAGTCATTTAGTTATCTTGCATTCATACGTATATGCCTCCATCCAATCAAATAATCCATGAATAGAGCCCCCACATTTGACAATCTGTTTTCTCAATGTACAGAATAAAATTTGACTTTAAATGTTGCCTTGTGTTTTGTTTTACATGTTTTTATTTGTATATAGGTATATTTCAAGTTATGTTCTCCATCATTGCCATAAACTTCTTCCAACTGAAGGCAGAGCAGAATGGCTATCTGATGGCTTACTTTGGCATAGTACAAATGGTATAAACACATGCACACGTCTTATCAATAAAATGCTGTATAAGTAGGTTTGGATTGCACTTCTGTGCTGAGACGATAAGTGACACTGGTGTCTTGCTGTTTAAGGTGATCCAAGGTGCTGTAATTGGGCGTCTTACGTCTAGATTTTCAGAGTCTTCTTTACTGCTGGTCTCTGTTGGGATATCCAGTTTAGTGGGCCTTGCACAGGTAAGCTGATATTGCAAACAATAAAAAAATTTTGTTCCAAAAAAATTAGTTGCATAAATTTTTGTCAGTTAAACATGGAAGCTGGATTATGTGACTGGTCTCACGGTGTGTATGTTAAATATGTGTTTTGTGTGTTTTTCAGGCTATGATGACCAACGTGTTTCATTTTTGTTTAATTGTGATACCGATGATGTTTTCCCTAAGTGTCTTCAATGTCATCACAGACAGCATGTTGACCAAGAGTGTGTCTCCATCTGACACCGGTAATCCACAAACACACATGCTAGAACAAGATGCCCTTGTGAATGAATACAATACATACATATGCATATACATGTTTTCCATGCAAATGTTTTCATAATGCACTAAAACAATGTACAAAATTGTTTGTGTGGTGTGTTCAGGAACCATGCTGGGTCTGTGTGCGTCGGTGCAGTCTCTTTTACGAACTGTTGGCCCAACCATTGGAGGATTCCTCTATGAGACATATGGTGTGCCATCCTTCGGATACATCCAATGTATCATTAATGCTGCTGTCTTTAGCTTTCTGCTAACCACTGGAGGGCGCTCACAGCCAAACAAGCCATAAAAATTGTGAAAGGTGTTGTTTATTACTGTCCTGTTCATGGCCACATTGTGCGAGAGAGGGCAGTTTACAACAAACCATGGGCATTTAACTTGCCTCCTCACACACTGGGGATGATCTCTTTTGTTAATACCACAGACATTCAAAATATCTTACGTTACTGTCAAATTACTCCACTTTATTTCACAAGTTAGCTCAGGATCGTTTTTATGAAGTTTCTTATCTTAAAAAGGAGCTGGCTTGTAAATGTCTAGGTCAGTACAAAGAAAGAAGTGCAGTATGCTTTTATCTATGTGGCATTATAGTCTAGTTTTAACAATCCCATATTATACAGGAATTATTCTTTATGATGATTTTGCAAGTTATAAGATGTCATGAAAAAATCCATAATTTTGTATCTGAAACTCCTTTAATGAATATAAAGTAATGTTTTAATTTTTTCTCCATATTTATTTTTTGTCTGCACTCCAACTCCTGCTAAATTATTCAAATTGCTCAAACTGTGAGATTAAATATGCACATTATATTTTGTGACACTGCTCTAATGCTAGACAGCATCCCTTTTCACATCTTTAGTGAAATCTGTCCACACTTTTCCATGTTTAGCTGCACAGCACATGCGTATTAGTTCAGCTGCACGTTATGTTCCTATCACTGATTCCAAGAATGTTCTTTATCAGGCAGAACCACCTCAGTTACCATTCACTTTTGTTGCATTTTTTTCATATAATTAAAGTCAATGACGACAAGTGTTGGGTGTAGTTAGTTACTGTAATTTAATTACTTTTCCCTTGAAAAAGTAAAGTAAGGGATTACTCTTATTTTTTTCTGTAATTTAATTAGTTACTTCTTATGTAATTGAACGTAATACTGTGTATAGATTGTAGAAGATTTATATACAATAGTAGATTTAACATCAAAATTTTAAGTCTAAACTTAAAATGCATACTTTTTATGTACTCTTCTCACTTTAAATAAGGTGAGTTAATAAGAATATTGGTTACACTTTAGTGTCCAATTCTCACTATTAACTAGTTAGTTATTCGCATGAATATTATTGTTTATTATTACTTAAAAAAAATACACACACACACACACACACACACACACACACATATTAATGTCTTATTCTTCAAGACCGTACTCTATATCCTTAAAGGGTTACTCCACCCCAAAATGAAAATTTTGTCATTAATCACTCACCCCCATGTCGTCCCAAAGCCGTAAAAGCTTCGTTCGTCTTCGGAACACAATTTAAGATATTTCGGATGAAAAACGGGAGTTTTGTGACTGTCCCATTGACTGCCAAGTAATTTACACTGTCAAGGCCCAGAAAAGTATGAGAGACATCGTCACAGGGATGCGCTGTTTGCGTTCAAATCAAAGAGTAAATCGCCTGCTGTGACGAGGCTGATACAGAAGAGTGTACCCATTTTGCATCCAGGGGATAATCTCCAAAATGGCGCTACGCTGACCCAGAGGAGACGTTACTATGCCTAATTGTTGAATAAAGTTATTTTTGTATTATTTCCATACAAAAAGTATTCTCGACGCTTCATAATATTACGATTGAACCACTGATGGTAGATGGACTATTTTGACGATGTCTTTCATACTTTTCTAGGCCTTGACAGTGTTAGATACTTGGCAGTCAATGGGACAGTCCCAAGCCTCCCGGTTCTTATCCAAAATATCTTAAATTGTGTTCCGAAGACGAACGTAGCCTTTACGGGTTTGGAACGACATGGGGGTGAGTGATTAATGACCAAATGTTCATTTTGGGATGGAGTAGGCTAACCCTTTAATTCTTAAACTTAACAACTACTTTACTAAGTATTAATAAGCAGTAATTAGGAGTATTAAGGAGTATCAGAATTGGACTCTAAAGTGTGACCAGAATAATTTATGTAGTTATATTTTAAAGAATTAAAATAACCATTTCATGTCTTTCCTTGTATCGACTTGTCAAGGTTGATATAGGATTTAGAAAGTAATTAGTAGCCTAATAAGTAATTAAATACTTTTTGGAGAGAGTAATTTGTTCCACAGAAAAAAATGAAATTAAACTGTTTTGTCACAACATGAGGATGAGTAAATGACGACAGAACTATTTATTTATTTAGGAAAACGAATCGTTTAAAATCTTCATTAACTATTTCTCAGGACTCATTATTTTCACTATATCATGAAAAAAAGAAATATAATAGAAAAAATATATAATATATAGAAATATATTTCTGTCCCCAGTTCCCTCGCTCTCCCTGTAGTTGTGGGTATGCATTAGTGCTGGTCATTAGCATATAGCCTATTATGCTAATGAAGGGGAGCTCGAGGCTGGTGTTATCCTCAGCACCTGAGATGCGCGCGAGGAGCAGCTGCAGTCAGACGGGAACATGCGTCGGTAGTGTCCATCGGTGGAAGACTGAGAGGAGAATCTCATTCCATTTCAAGTGATTCACATGAGTCACGGATGGATCCTATTTTAACTCCCGGAAAGAAACTTTTTTTACTCTATTTATTATTCTTTATCCTAATATTTCAAGGTAAGCAGCATGACGATGGACTGATGTGTTCTCCGTTTAACTGATCATTATATAGAGGAAAAATACATTTAGATAATTATATTGTATAATTAAGTTATATATTGTTGTCAAGGAAAGAGTTGTATTGCACTAGCCTACATAAAAATAAAAATGGGGGGGGGGGGTCTAAATGACTACGTTTCTTATCTGAAATTTAAGAAATTTAGGCGAGTAAGATGTTCTGTTAATCTTTTTTTCTCGTAATTTCTATTTTAAGAAAAAAAAAATCGATTAAGATAAAAAATAAAAATAATTTAATGTATTAAAAAGCTTGCATCAAATATAATATATAATTTTTTTATTTTAAAGTGTTGTTATAGTTATTATTCTTATTATTATCTGAATAGTCCATGCGTTTATTACATTTTTGATACAGAAAAATCTTATAGGCTACGTGGGAAAAAAAAAAACTAGTAATGAACGAATAGTGCAGCACTAATGTGATTGTAATTTGTTTATTTTCAGCACATATCACGTGGTGCACTGAAAGTCTGAATTTAACACATCAGCATGATTTTGAAAAGTGAGTATTATTTACATTTTTATATCCGATGTGGGTCATGCATTTAATTTTTTTCATGTAGGCCTTTTATTATTTATTTATTTATTTTTATAAAGGATTTGTTTGTTTGTTTTGTTTTATAATCTACATCTGTTTGCTGGTAATGGTAAACATTATGTGCACATTCTAAGCATCTTTAAAATGTTGACATCCTGACTCAACACTTAACTCTCACCAATTTTACGCATGTTTGATGAAATCACATGAAAGGTCTTGAGGTCTGTAACAGTTGTGAAACAGGCTGACAAAGCTCAGTCGAAACGCCTGTGAGTCTCTGGCTTTTCGGTCTAACACAAGTGCTGATTAGCTGTGTGTGAGGAACAAACCGCTCCTTGTTCTCTGTGTGTCCCAGCAGCAGCGAAAGCAGCAGGATAATGCTGGAGAAATGGGATCCCGCTTCCCAAACGGAGCAGGTAGGAGAGCTGAAGCGATGCATTGAGAGAGCACACAGGAAACCTGCGCTAAATGCAATGCCATGAGGTTAAATGCATAACATTACAGAAAAACAAGGTGTTTGCAAAAGGCATGTTTTCTTGATCTATGATTAAAGCGAGTTTGAAAGTAGAGTTTGTTAAACAAGTTATGGTGAGAATAGCCTGCCTGAATGAATTAGGATCTAATTAAAGTGGAATATGCTCAAATTGAATGCGGTTTAAATTGCAATGTGATATTACAATTAGCCTATTAAAAATGATTATAATAAAAAAAATTAAAAATTTCTCCCCTTGCTCAGTGAATTTTTCAAGAGCCTATGATTTGAACAACAATGGCATCAGTCTACTACCACCGATTCACTGATGCTATGTGTTTAATAATTGAAGAAGAAAAGGGAGGTGCAAATTCTGTACGGATTTAAGACTTGAATCCCTGGGTTATGGAGGGCCAGATTGCAAGCGTATGTAGGCTACATTTAATTTCTACAGGGGTTTCAAGCGTTTTAGTACTAGCCACAAATGTTAGAATGGCTACACGTTTGTCAGGGTTATTAATATGAAAACTAAAGTGCTCGAGCACTTTGCATTTGACATTGACAAAACAGAAATAGCTAGGCCTACTGTCATACTGTTTCTGTTATAGATTATAGGTCTATCAATAGGCTAACATAAAATTTGTATTTTTTGTTTGTTTTAAAGGTATTTTGCATTTGGTTAATTGTGTCAGGTGCACAAGGTGAACGCGACAGATTGCGCCCTGAGAAATTCCTTTCTCTGACCCCCCCTGAAATTCATTGTTTAATTCGCACACTGAAAACACATCCCCCAGTGCTGGCTTTGTTGAGCTCTTTGGGACAAAAGCCATCATTTCGGAGGCAGTAAAGCGGTTTCAGGTGTCTGCTGGGCGCTCAGGATTGGTAAAGCTGTTCCCCAGAGCCACTATTCACTGAGACACACTGGCCCCGTTCATTATGTCAGAATACATCTCCCTTGCAGCCTCGTAAGCTACATAAAATTATTGAACTCTCAGATATCAGGTGTGATGGGGGAAAAGCAGGCAGAATAGAGACGGTTTCGGTCAGATAAGAAAATTATTTAGTTCTGAAGTGAAGTGAATCGCTAATCGCTCTCATGTACCCCCTCCGGCGGTAATAATAAACTCTTATCCATGCTATGCGCAGCACATGCTTCCAGGTTCTGTACAAGCGAACAATGATTTATTATTAGATGAAGACTTTGATTGGAATTTCAGATTTGCCCTGTGGCGTCCGGCTTCTGGGTCTCTGGATAAATTAGTTCATGGAGGTCTTAATTAATCTGATAGCCTATATGAGAACAAATTAAGGTGGCTGAAGGATAGACTTTGCATTTTTCACCTAAGTTTAATTAGTCAACTAATTAAAGCGAACAGTTAGAATTACATAATACACAAAATTCTCACTGCCTTTGTATTTGATCTTAAAGTTAGGCCTATGTCTTTTTGACAATTCAGTACTCTTTCAGTCTAAAGGCCCGTTCACACCAAGTACGGTATCGATATAAAGATCTAGTTTTAAAAATCGGTCTAAATTTAAAAGAATAGCGAATTGAATTTAAATAGAATAAAGTCCATGCCACAACTATAACGATAACGGCACATAGGAAGGATATTGTTGGAATCACTTTCAAAATGTTTATTTATTTATTTGTTTTTTTCCACAGCAGATTAACTAAAAACATTGACTGCAATTTAGGCTGATGATACACTGGGCAACATTTTGAGCAATGTTGCTGGGCAACTTTGGGAAATGTTGCCGTCAACGGGCAACCAGGTGAGACACAGGGCCCACGACCAATCCAGATAGAGATTTGTTACCCGTTCTCAAATGGGAAAGTGCCCAAGCAACACTGCTAAAAAAAAAAGTTGCCCGGCAAAATTGCTCAAACATTTGCTCCGTGTATCATCAGCCTAAGAATCTTTCCTGCATTAAGGTGCTCCAGCAGAATGTTACTGTCTGCTGGTGTGTTCACTAATGTAGTAATTGTTATAGAAATCTTCATAGTTATCCTTCTTGTGAACAGACTTTAATACAGGGGTTTTTCCAAGGATCCCCTTGGTGGGTAGAGCTACAGACCAGGGGCGCCCTGTTACATACTGTAAATAAAAGGGCATTGTATGCATACTACAACTTTAATATTCTTATATGTATGAACATTTCAATAATCATTTTTAATGACCCATACACATTACATTGTAATTGCACTTAATGCAGTTGTAATACATTTGAATGTAGTATGAATATTTAGCTGAACTTCAGCTTTGCCTGGCAATAACTTTTCAGTTATTGACAAACTCCCTGGACAACTCTGTGTTAATTTAATTTTTTTATTATTTTCTCTTACAGAGATCCTTAGAGAGCAACACAACAGAACAAACAGAAGCACAGAAGCCATCACCCCGCAGAGCCACCGGTAAGAACTGAGCTGAATGTTACAATACTTCAGGAGGCCCGGTGCTCTCTTTGTGTATATTTTGGGTCTTTGTGCATACTCCCCCTGTTGAACAATGTCTTTGTTTCTTTTTTTTGCCTGCATGTTTTGTTGTTGACACCTGCACATATGTTTAGGGCTTCATCTGTAAAGGAATTGTTTGTTGATGTGTGTGTGTTAATGTGGGTGTACAAGAATTTGCTTGTGATGCTATCTTTATTCGTGCATTGCATATAGTAATAATTATAAGCTATTATATCATATTAACAATTACTATGTGTGCAAGCTTGTGATGCATAAACCTAATTGATAAACTCCAAAAATAAGAGTCATGCTCATTTGAAATGTGAGAAAGGGGCTGCCCCCTCTTTCACTCGACATCTGTTCAACAGGCTGATGAGTGTCATCATTACACACAAGAGCGGGATTCATCTTAATGCTTCAATGACCACTTCAGTTACCAGATACCAAACACGCGCTTGAATGCACTGAAACACACACTATTTAATGAGCTTCATTTGTGTCATACAGGTGAGTGTATATCTCCTTGTCTGAATGGGGGTTGGTGTGTCCATCCAGACTCCTGTAACTGCACTTTATACCAGGCCACTGGAACACACTGCCAGACAGGTACTGTACTGTGGATCATGCAATTGAATCTCATTTTGAGATTCTTCTCTTGAGTTTTGGCATGACAAATAATAGATAAAATGTTTCAGTTCCCAACCTAGGATTTGAGCGAGAAATGACGTGCCGCTCGTGGGGACAATACAACTATGAAACCTTTGATGGACTTTATTACTACTTCCCTGGAAAATGCAGCTACACATTACTGAGAGACTGTGAAGACAGCACTCGGTCAAGTGTACATATACAGGTGATCTCTTATTATTTTTATAAAAGGATATTTGTTTCACTTTATTTTTGATCATTTTCTGTATAATAATGATAACGATAATCAACATGTGCTACAGTATACTTTTGTCACCTATAACTATTCAACAACAATGAAAAGAGTGGTTGAGCAACACTTGTGGTGAAGAGCTTTTTATTATATTTAAAAAATATCTACCGTGGCGTTTCAGCTTAGAAGCCTTCATCAGTGAATATCTACAAAATAACCACCTATAGCTGTTTACCAGACAATATGTCCTTTACCAAATGGTGATTTGTTGCCTTTATTGTCACCTGACTGTATTCAGCTGCACTCTCAGCTGGGGCTGGGGCAGCACCTTTTCGAAATGTACTAAATAATTTAGGTACTAATACTCACCCTTTAGGGGTAAATAAGATACAAAGGTGAATCTTTTGAAAAGGTACTGACCCAGTGACAGCTTTTGTACCTTTTTTTCTTAGAGTGCATTAGCTTTAGATGTGGTTTGTTTTAAGCAGGCTGCTGTTCTCTACTTTGCATCAGTGTGTGTGTGTGTGTGTACTGCACAGCTCTTGCCTGAGGAAAATATTTATTGGCATTCATAGAGAAAGTGATCTCATTATTATGGTCATTTATTCCCATTACAGTTTAATACAGTAATTACGGCCAGGGCCAAAACAGAATTGGCTTTGTTCTCCCAGACTCACTGATGGGAATCCAGAGGAGGTGAGCTAACTCAGCCAGGAGTTTCTTTAGGCCATTAGCTTAAGTGCCAATATCATTTATCAATGAATTGAAAGGGATGGCCGACAGTAATGCAGAACTTAAGCAGGATTGGCCCAGCTGCTCTGGATAAGAGGACTCCACTCTTTGATGGTGGAGAGGAAGCGTCTTAAGAGCTGCACACTTTATTTGGAGACACTTTATGTTAGTGATAATCTGGTTTGCTTCCGCTCTGTTTTAGCATTGGAATTCTTTAAATTTAGCTTCGTTTGAGGTCTTTTTTCACTTCTTAATATGGCGAGATTCTTATATCATGCTTCATTACTTATTCATCTGCAGGTGCATAATGACCCAGACTGCAGTTCTTTCCCATACTCCTGCACACGTTCAATTAGCCTCTTCCTGCAGTGGGAGGGGGAGATTAGGTTACAGAAATTCAGTGTTACTTTCAAGGGTCAAAGGTAATGAACATTCACATTCAACCACACCCCCTGTCACTTAACCTCAACCTGACCTGTGCTATCTCAGTGATTCTTTTAAAGAATCTGTTCAATGATTTATGTGTGTGTGTAGTTCTGACTGAACATCCTCTCTCTGTAGAGTGCAGCTGCCCCATCACATCCACGATGTTAATCTGGAGCGCATCTCTGACTACATTGTAGTCTCACAGCCACAGGGTTTCACGCTGGCCTGGCAGGGGCTCACTGGCTCCGTGTACATCAAGATGAGTCCTGAGTTTGTAGGACACACCTGTGGACTTTGTGGCAATTTCAACGCTGACACTCAGGATGACCTGAAGACCAGCTATGGCAAGTTTTACTTGATTTGTTACAGACTCCTGGCATTTGAAAAAACAAAAAAAAAACTGTGTGATGGGAAGGGACAACATCAGCAAGATTAAATGAATTGTCGGATTTTATTTGGCAATATATAGTGCCCTCCAAAAGTATTGGAACAGTAAGGCCAATTCCTTTATTTTTGCTGTAGACTGTAAACATTTGGGTTTGACATCAAAAGATGAATATGAGATGAGAGATTAAGATTTCAGCTTTTATTTACAGGTGTTTTCATCTGGATCTGATACACAATTTAGAAGATAGCACCTTTTGTTTGAACCCACCTATTTTTCATGTTACCAAAAGTATTGGAACATGTGACTGACAGGTGTGTTTTGTTGCCCTGGTGTGTCCTATTAATTGATTATTCAAACAATAAATTGCACTGAATGTCTGCGCTCAGTTTCAGATCCGTGCAGACTGCATTTATAGTTGGTTAGATGTGTAACCAACATGAAAACCAGAGGTGTCTATGGGTGAAAAACATGCAATTGTGAAGCTGAGAGAAGATGAAAAATCAATCAAACCATTGCACAAACACTGGCAAAAGCAAGTACAACCATTTGGAATCTCCTGAGGAAGAAAGAAACCACTGGTGTACTAAGTAAAACACCTCAAACGGGTAGATCAAGGAAAACATCTGCAGTTGATGACAGAAACATTGTGACAGCTGTAAAGAAAGACCCTAAAACAACTGTTAGTGACATCAGCAACAACCTCCATAGGGCAGGAGTGAAGGTATCACAATCTACTGTTCGCAGAAGACTTCATGAACAAAAGTACAGAGGCTACACCAGAAGATGCAAACCACTCATTAGCAAGAAGAATAGGAGACGAGCCTCAAAAATTCTGGGACAAGGTTTTTTGGACTGATTTTATGGACCAAAGTGATGGAAAGGCTAAAGTTTGGAGAAAGAAAGGATCTGCTCATGATCCCAAACATACAAGCTCATCTGACACACTGTGTACACAGGTGTACATTATAGTACACATTACACAAGTAATGTAATGGCTTGGGCTTTCATCACTTCTTCTGGGACAGGCTCATTAATCTGAGTTAATGATGTAACACATGATGGCAGCAGCAAAATTAACTCAGAAGTCTACAGAAATATTTTGTCTGACAATTTACAGAAAGATGCAACCAAACTGATAGGGAGATCCTTCATCATGCAGCAAGATAATGACCCAAAACATAGTGCCAAAACAACAAAGGAGTTCATCAGGGGCAAGAAGTGGAAGGTTTTAGACTGACCAAGTCAATCTCCACACTTAAACCATGTAGAGTATGCATTTTACCTGCTAAAGAAGAGACTGAAGGGAGTAACCCCCAAAACTGAAAGAGGCTGCGGTGAAAGCATCACAAAAGAAGAATGCACAAGTTTGGTGATGTCAGTGGGTCACAGGCTTGATGCAGTTATTGAAATACTAAATATTAAGTCTTTTTCACTTTAATCTATGTTAATTCTATCTGTTCCAATACTTTTGATAACATGAAAAATGGGTGGGTTCAAACAAAAGGTGCTATCTTCTAAGTTGTGTATCAGATCCAGATTAGTTTTTTACACTTTCACATCATGCCAGTCTTTACCTGTGATATGCAGTGTTTATATATAGCAATTAAAATTAAATCATAATGAATTCTTTGCTCAATTCTTTAGTCAGACAAGTAATATTTGATGAAGATTAATATAGCTTACATGAAATATTTATAGAAAGTTGGAATGTCAACTGTGGTATGACATGCTATATTGCATCTAAAGCTATATAAAAATTATATATATATATATATATATATTCTTAATTCAAAATTATTTATACAATATTTTTTTCCAAAAAAGCATTTGTCACACCACAGGATTTATTTTTTCAAAGTTGTAAGTAAAACAAAGATTACTGGAAAGTGTTTTACAAGAAAAAATCAATTTCTTGCCAAATTTCACATTTATTTCAGTGTTTTAATGGGTTTTTTTCAATTGTGAAAAGTATTAGCAATTTCTGTTTGAAAATTGCTTCTACGCCATTTGTTTTTTTTTAAATGTTTATTAAGAAAAGCAGATAAACACATTATGCATCACTTAAATGCGTTTATCACTGTTTTCTACAGGTGTTTTCATGCAGGATTTAGCTATGTTTGGAAACAGCTGGGCAGAGGAGGAGCCACAGCTGGGCAGGTGTCCTGTTGTTGCCTCTCTTTACCCATCGCCATGTGCCATGCAGGATCCTCGGGTCTTATTGGTAATGCACACAAAAACACACACGCATACTGTATATTATTTTCCCACACCAACCAAAGCCTCATTTACCATGATACACCTGGTGAATAAGGACTCTGGTTCTTCACTGCAGAAAGTGGAGGAAGTGTGTGCCACCCTACTGAAGGAACCGTTCCAGTCTTGCCATGAGTTTGTCAGTCCATATTCATACATGGCCAGTTGCTCCAATGACCTCTGCCTGTAAGTACTGACACAACACTGAACTACTGACATTTACTGCACCTACTGGAAAGTTATAAACTTACATTGCAAAACCACTGACATTACTTTCCAAGGTGTTATCCTAAAGATATATATGCTCTTGATGTTATTGCACTATATAACCCTTGTGTGTGTGTATAATCGTTTCACATGGTGCAGGTCTGGTCCCAATGGTGATGTTGTGTGCCAGGTTTTCACAGAGTATGCCAGGTCATGTGCCCATGCTGGACATCCACTGCATAACTGGAGATCACACTTTCCTGTTTGCAGTAGGTTACGTTGCAAATGCATAAATGTTTGAGATAAATGAGTATATTTTGTCTAGGTGTTAAATGTACTGTAACGCGTATATTTCTGAGTCTAAATTCTTTCTAAATGAGTATTAAGATCTAAAATAGCCAATATACACACACCTGTGACCAGTAACCACATAGACTTATACAATATTTATGTGAATTAAATGTGCATTGTTTGACAACTTAAAAAAATCTAAAGTTTGTTAGTGAACAATCGGTGTGAGAATTAAGTATCTCACACAAATATATTTAGACTTTAATACTTTTTTTATTAATAATATGTTAATACATTTTTAAAACTGTAATTTATTCCTGTGATGGCAAACTTCATTTTTTTTTACCAGCCATTATTCCAGGTTTCACTGGATCGGTGCACAAGTACCATTTATGTTTATTATAAATTTCGAAAACAGTTGCGCTGCCTAATATTTTTTGTGGAACCAATGATACATTTTTTCACTATAATTTGATTAATAGAAAGTTCAAAATAACATAATTTATTTGAAATATAAACATTTTGTAACAATAATAAATGTCTTTACTGTCACTTGATCAAGTTATACAGTATGTCCTTGCAAATAAAAGTATTAATTTCTTTCTTTTTCAAATTGTTTAACAGTTTATAGAGTGCTTAATCTTTTTTCTGAAGATATTCACGTTGTTTAGTTCATTCCAAATGTATATAAATGATAATCATATAAATATAAATAATGATAAAAATAACAATGGAGTGCTTCTGCAGTTTGACCATTTAAGTGTAATTTTTTTTTCTTTCTGTGAGATGCATATTGTGAGAGTATGTGTTGTTCTTGTTTGTAGGTGTTGATTGCCCCACCGAGCTCGTTTTCAGAGAGTGTATCACCTGCTGTCCCATGCACTGCAAGATCGAACACATGTGTATAGACAGCAAGTTGCAGTGTTTGGATGGCTGCTATTGTCCTGATGGTAGTAACAACACTAAATGAACTAATCACAAGCTGTGTTCATATGTGAACGTTCGAAGATAATGAAATCATTTCACTGTCTACAGATTTAATCTACGAGAATGGGGTGTGTGTTAAGGCATCAGACTGTCCCTGTGAGCACCATGGCATGCTGTACCCCTCTGGACATGTCATACAGGAAGACTGCAATAACTGGTCAGACACTAAATTATCTTATGCAATGCATACTTGGTTGAATGAAGAAGCATTGATGCTTGTGTTTGCGTTAACATATTGATTTTTGTTCTTGTCTCAGCACATGTGTTGGGGGCATGTGGAACTGCACTGAAAACAGCTGCCCTGGTGTTTATCTTTTTTTATTTATCTTTTTTTATATTTACGTCATGATGTCTATTGTAATTGTTTCACATTTGATTCATTTTCCTCTTTTGAAACCACATTTTCTCACTTCAGTGATACTAACTGTATCTTTAACTGTATCTGTGCAATTTTACTGTATCTGTAACTGTATCTGTGCAATTTTATTATATTTTGATTGCATAGGTTTAAGTAAAGCATACATTCTCCCGTCTGCATACAGTGCTTGTAATTTAATGAAAGACCTTATTCTAGAAGAAATACTTCTCTTTAATAACTCATTCCAACCATTTACTCTGATAACAGAACAATATGTTAATGGAAGACTCTACCATTCAAAAGTTTAGGATCAGTAAGAGTTTTTAAATAAAAAAGGTATACTTTATTTAGCAAGGATGCATTAAAGTGGTTAAATTATTATTATTATTATTATTATTATTTAACTTTATATTAATCAAAGAATCCTGAAATAAAATGTCACAGTTTTCACAAAAATATTAAGCAGCACAACCATTTTCAACATTGATAATTGTAAGAAATGTCAAAATCAGCATATTAGAATCTTTGTCATCCAAGGAGTAAATTGCAAACAATATATTACATTTTAAGAACATTAAAAATCTTTTTGACCCCAAAACGTTTGAACTGAGAGATACTTTTTTTTCTACAGGGGAGTGTTCTGTGACAGGAGATATGTTCTTCCAGTCGTTTGATGGCCGCATTTACACATTTCCTGCTACGTGCCAGTATGTTTTAGCCAAGAGCAGAAACTCGGGCAAATTCACTGTGACCATTCAGAATGCACCCTGTGGAGCCGTAAGTCCCTGTGCACTTTCATGCTCTCCGCACTAGCACAAACCCTCAAGTATTAGCACACAACAGAGAAAAGATTTAAGGCATGCCAGATGTAGCATGCCAAAGCTTTATTCATCACGTTCCAGAATTGCTTTAGTGTGGTGATCTAAAGAGTAATCTGGGGGCTGGAACACAGCTTCAGTAGGCAGACTTAAGATTACTGCTTCTAGATTTGTGTGATTATTCAAGCTATTGGCATATTAGCAGTTAGAGTAGCTGTTCTTGTTGGTCTGTTAGTTAAATTAGTTGCTAGAATAGTTCAATTAGTCAGTAGATTAGGCACACCTAATTGCACAGCCTAAAGTTTCATTTTTTGGGTTGAGATGAAACAAAGTCCTAGATGTGCTTGTACTGTGATTAGACCCTGCTTAGCTTTGACAGATAAAACATGAAACGATACAAAACATGAAGAGATTCTCTCCCTCAAAGCCTTCCTTTCCTGAAGCCCAGACCTGCTGATGCTAAAACTCAACACACGGAGAGCAGTCTGGTGTATAGTGTCACTGTCTGGACTCTGAACAAGCTATTCTGCTTATCTGAGCCTCTGAATGACAGAGCCAGAGACTTTGTAGTTGCTGATAGAGAGAGAAGAGAGAGCAAGAGATGTATTTCAGTAAAGCGACCAGTGAAAGATCCTCACATAGGCACCTGTTGGTAGCGCCCATCATTTCCTTGAATGGAGCAATTCAGAGTCCGAGTGGTTTATCTCCTGTGAACAGCTCTCAGTAACTCATTCACAAGCATAAATGCATAATTCCTAAATGACATGATTACTGAATTAGTCCAATTTGAAACAGATGGACCGATAGATTTGTGTCCCTGTGCAGACATTCATCCATTGTGTTCAAAGCAGTAGTTCTATAGCTGCTGATATTGTGTGTTCTGGTATGGGACGTTCCGACTCTCTGATTTTTTTTTTTTTTTTTTTTTTTTTGCTTCATGTCTGCAGAATCTGGATGGTGCTTGTATTCAGTCAGTCAACCTGATGGTTGATGAAGATCCACATACTGAGATCACAATGAGCCATAGTGGAGAGGTTTTTCTGGCCAGCCAGTTCAGGATCTCACTGCCGTATTCAGATGGTAATGTACTACAGCTGATGTTGGCATGGAATTGTGCTACAACAACTACAAAAATGTACTAAAAAGTACTACCATGGGTTTTAGACATTGACATTGTAGAAAGCACCTAGGAGTACCATGTAAATACCTAGGTACACGAATTTCGGGTATAATTTTTAAAATGACTTAATATTACCATGTGATGCTACTCCTTTACCATGCTACGCTCTTAAAAAAAAAGGTACAAAAGCTCTCACTGGGGTGGTACCTTTTTAAATAGTACACATTTGTACCTTATTTATCCCTAAAGGGTGTATATTAGTACCTTACAGGTGCACATTAGTACCTACAATAAATGGTATGTTTTAACACTTAAGAGGTGCGATTTTAGTACTTTCCCGGTGACAGCTTTTTTATCTTTTTTTTCTGAGAGGGTACTGCCACATACTCTTAAATTAGTAGATGAATGTATTTCTGTGTTTTGTGCTATTACCTTAAAGCTGAATCTGCATACAGTGCAGACTACATACAGACACATATCTACCACACTGATGTCCATCCGTAATGCCTGATTTTGTGTTTTGCTTTTAAAGTAGTTCTCTAAAGGGATAGTTCACATAAAAATGTTGTTATCATTTATTCACATTCATGTCTTTCCAAACCTGCATGACTTTCTTTCTTCTGTAGAACAAAAAAGAAGATATTTTGAGAAATGTCTTAGTGTTTTTTGTCCATACAAGGAAAGTCAGTGGTAACCAAAATTGTTTCGTTACCAAAATATCTCCTTTGATGTTTAGCAAAAAAAAAAAAGAAAGTTGTGTAGGTTTGGAACAAAATGAAGGAAAGCACTGTAAATGATGACCATTTTAATTTTGGGGTGAACTATACACAACAAAACCACATGCTAAAAAGTTTCAAATGTGTGTCTGTTATTTATAGTCCTTCATCTGTTTAATATTGTGATTACTTCTCAGATGTGTTTCAGATCCAGGAGCTGTCATCCATGTTTGTTCAGGTGAAGTCATCGCAGGGTCTGCGGCTGCAGTATAACTGGAGGGAGTTCAGGCTGTACCTGCAGCTGGAGGAGCAGTGGAGAGATGATACTGTGGGGCTCTGCGGAACCTTTAACGGCAACATTCAGGATGACTTCCTGTGGGTTTCACTCTGCTTCCTGCTTTCTTTCTCCCTGTTGTCTGTTTTCAACTTATTCTCCAACATTTCTTCAATTTGTAAGTTGATTTTGTTGATGTGTTACTCTAGTGCACCCTCTGGCATGATTGAAAGCACACCATTCTTGTTTGGAAATGCATGGCGTGTGTCTTCAGCATGTGTGCCACGGCCCAGCTTACCCCAACTTGACCCCTGTGACACACACCAGCAAGCAGGTGGCACATTCACCTTGTTATGCATAACCTTTTTAAGCTTTAGGTTTTGAGGGGATCTGTGTGGCTTGAACGTCTGTCTGTGTGATTTCAGCCGCTTATGCAGTGGAGAAGTGTGATGTGCTGATGCAAGAGGTGTTTTCTGCCTGTCATGAGTATGTAAGTCCGGTGGGTTTCCAGCTACAGTGTCGAGCAGACGTCTGCAAATGTGGATCGCCGTGCCTTTGCTCCATCCTCGCTCACTACGCCCGCACCTGCAGGAGACACGGGGTCATCATTGAGTTCCGCTCACACCTCCCTGAGTGTGGTCAGTCTAACATTTACACATGCATTCACTACCATTCAAAAGTTTAGTGTCAGTAAGATTTTTTTTTATGTTTTTGAAAGAAGTGTCAAATACTCACCAAGTTTGCATTTACTTTATCAAAATACAGTAAAAAATAATATTGTGAAATCCCAATTAAATATAAAAAATAACAGTTTTCTATTTTAATATATTTTAAAATGTAATTTATTCCTTTGATGGCAAGTTGAATTTTTAGCAGCCATTACGCCAACCTTCAGTCACATGATCTTTAAGAAATCATTAAAATATGTTGATTTAGTGCTCAAGAAGCCTTTCTTATTATTGTCAATGCTGAAAACAGTTTTGGTTTTTGAGTAAATCACAATGCATTTTTGTGATTTTATGATGAATAGAAAGGTAACGTTTCTATTTGAAATAGTCATCTTTGTAAACGTAAAAATGTATATGTCCTATGTGTATGTTTTTGCAGCCATCACGTGTCCGTCTTCTATGGAGTATGGAGTCTGTGTGTCGTCATGTCAGCGTCGCTGCCTGTTTCTGTCTCTCCCTCAGCCGTGTGGTGAGGAGTGTGAGGAGGGTTGCGTGTGCCCGGAAGGAACATACTTAAACATGCATACACACACCTGCGTGTCACGGTAAAAGTTCAAATATATTCGTATGGACTGCTTTATGGTGCTTTACAATGCTTTTTTGGAGCTTAGCAGACAATCACTACGAACCGTTTCAAAACTCTTCTTTGGGTTTGGAACAACACATGGGTGATTAAATTATGACAGAATGTTCATTTTTAATGAACTGTCCCTGTAATGAACATTTAAAACAGTGCTTGTCCATTATATTTGTTGCATAGTTAGAACTGAATGGAGTTCTGAATGAAAGTGTATGAGGATCATATTCATCTAATTCTGTCAGTCAAAACACAATGGTATATAAACGGCTTCTGTCCAACACTTCAACTCCACCTTTTTTCTATTCACATCTGTTACGTACATAATATTAAATAGTTTTTTGTTCACATAGTAGAGGTTATCCATTGGACCGTGTCAAGAATTATGAAAGTAACTCTGAATTATGAAAGAAATTCTGAAAAATATGGAAAATCAACACCCTCCTAATTTTCTAACACAAGCTCTGTGACTTAGACCTAGATTGAGTTATTTAGAGTGTGTGAGAGTGAAGCTATTTGCAGTCCTTGTTCAAGCAGGCTGTAAAATGTTATGGACCTGACAACCTCAGGTGTTGTATAACGCTTTTAGCCTCCTCACCCTCACATGGGTTCACTTCCCTTAAATGTCCCATGTCCCACTGCCACATACTCAGCATGTGCTAGAGTTACAGCACTTACGCTGGCAGAGGCTGAGAGAAAGTCAGGGACGCGATAGAGGAGGACTTTGGCCTCGTACTCTACTACAGACTGCACTGTGGCCTGAAGTCTCTCACCTCTAACCCAACTACTGTACTAGTTCAACTCTATAAAACAGCTCAGAGAGAATTTATTGTCTCATAGACTATGTGAGGTGAAACATTGCCTCCTCACTCCTTACAGCTGTACATTAAACATCTTGTGGTTGGCTGTGCTGTTATGCAGCATTGTGGCTTTCAGCGTTAGGTTAAGACATTGTGTTAATTAACTAAATTGTACAGAATTTCAGTTAGATTTTCTCCTTGCATATGACATAATTTATTGATTCCGAGTCAGATATTTTTCTAATATTTTGTGGTACAGGAGTGAATGTCCATGCAGTTTTCTTGGTGCTGACTATTCTCCTGGAGATGTGATCTTGACATCATCGGGTGTACAGTAAGATATCATATTAAATGTCACCACACTGTCAAACTTTCCATTATATCACATTCCCAATAAAAACAAGTGTTTTGTGTTTTATCAATGTTTTATCTATATACATTGGTTTGGTGTGTGTGTGTGTGTGTGTGTATATATATATATATATATATATATATATATATATATATATATATATATATATATATATATATATATATAGTAAGGTATCACAGAGTCTATTGCACTAGGCAGTGAGTCTATTGCCTAGTGCAATAGACTCACTGCCTCACATCAGTTAAAATCTTTTTTTACGATCTGCAGAATTTGCCAAGATGGAAAACTTGTTTCCCAGAGCTCAAATATTGGTGAGTGTTGTATTTCAGCCTGATGTCATTTATCTGTATGAAACTCTTTGAATGTCAGTAGTGTTTGCAGTTTGTTTGAATTTTCATATCTACAGTGCTGGAGTTCAGTGTGTGTTCTCTCTTCTCTCTCAGATACCCTGTGTCCGCCAGGGCAGTTTTATGAGGACTGTGGGAAGCGAGTAGACAGCCACTCGGCCAGTAAAGGTTTAGCCTGTGAACAGACCTGTGAGTCGTATTTGCTCAATCTCACCTGCTCCACTCATGAGCCATGTGTGCCTGGCTGCGTCTGTCCTGCAGGGTGAGTGAGGTCTTTGTTGTCTTCATTCTTGTGTCTGTTGTCACTTACAAAAACATACTATGGTAGACCATATTCATATACCAGTGGCAACTGGAGCGTCGCAATATTTACAAATGACAGTAGACAAGAGACAAGATTATAAACGCTAAACCGAATGCATTACGAAAGACTGTTATTTCAAACACTTTCAGTTCAATGGTTTGGAATCAGTCCCTTTTTTTTTTTTAGTAAAACTTTTATAATGTTACAAAAGATTTGGTCACACTTTATTTTAAGGTCCAGTTCTCGCTATTAACAAACCATTAACAATGACTTTTGCCTCAATAAACTCCTGGTTTGCTGCTTATTAATAGTTAGGTAGTTGTTAAGTTTTAGGGATGTAGAATATGGTCATGCAGAATATCTGCTTTATAAGTACTAATAAACAGCCAGTGTTATTAATAGGTATGCTAATAAGCAGCTAGTTAATAGTGAGAATTGGTTCCTATACTAAAGTGTTACCAAAGATTTTATTTCAAATCCTGCTGTTCTTTCACCAATCCTGAAAAATCACATTTTCCAAAAAAAAGCAAAAAAAGAACTACAAGAGTAATAAGAAATTTCCTATTGTTTTTTAGCAATAAGAAATGTTTCTAGAGCAACATATCAGTATATTAGAATGATTTCTGAAGACTGAAGTAATATCTGTTCTGTTGAAAATTCAGCTTTGCTATCAGAGGAATAAATTACATTTTAAATTATGTAAAACTGGAAAATAGTTACTTTATTTTAATAATATTTCCCAATATTACTGTTTTTATTGTTTGAAGAACTGGCTGTTTGTTGCAAAGTCTTGCCCATTTGAGAGCTCACCCAATCATCACATAGAGAAAATGGGCTTCCAGACAGGACAAAAATATCTAGATTAAAAACAAGCATGTCCAATAATCAATCAAAAGGGACTCAAAATGACAAGTTTAGAGCCTCCAATTTACATTGATTTTTCTCACTGAAATAAAAGATACAAGTACTGTATATGTAGTGGATTCCTTGTGTCCATTAAATCCGACACACATATTTAGATCAAATTTAGTGTAGATAAAACATTATACATAGACATAAATATAGAAGTGTTAGTTAAACAAATTCATGCTGTATGTGCTTTTGATGTTATTTATTGTGAAGGCACTTGAAAGTGTACCATGGTACTATGCTAGCATGTCTAAAAACATGGGACTATCATGTTTTGCTTTTTGCAAGTGTGCTGCTATTGTGCCAACTATTACATTTGAGTTTTACTGAGTTTTAATGTGTAATGTGTTAATTGCTTTTGGTGTCATCTATTCAATGTTTCCTAAATGCATTTTGCACTTTTACAAGACTCTTGAAATGTTCCTAAGTTTGTTTATTTTTCGTCTGTACTGGTAGTTTTATTTTTATATATTTAAAAGGTTAGATGTTTCCGTGTTTGTGTGTGATGTAGAGGATTTAGCAGGTGAATGGCTGTATGTGTATTTACGTCTGTGATGGGGCAGTGATCCATGGTTAAGCTTTGTGGGTGGAATCGCCCGAGTAGCGTCAGGAACTACTCATTTCCATTACACGTGCATACACTGGGATTGTTTAGCTTATCTGTGTCACATAACGTTCTTAATCAAATTCCATTCAAATATTTTCTCCACTTAATTACAAAACCGGGCAGATACAGACCACTGACATTCCAAGCAAAGTACTGTAGATTTTCTGAAGCACACAAACTCCCAGACGCACTTTCACGGACAGATGACATTCTGCTCTACATGTTGAGGTCTCACTCGGATGGTGTCTGCCGGAGCAGGTGATGATGTCGATACAGATCAGTTAAAGGGTCTCCGCTGACTCAGTGGGAACCTTTGCTGCTGTCTACCGCAGGTGAAAAGAGTTCTTTGTCGTTCAACTCCACTTCCCTCTCATTTCTCCCCCTCGCGTCACGTTCCCACTAAAGGGGCCTCAGAGAGCACGACTCTTGCTCTATAGATGGATTTTTGTCATCTGATACATTTAATGCCAGTGTCTACACAAGCAAACTGAGGTTAAGTGCCATATCACAAGCTTAACTTCCTAAAGCCATCCTCAGCCATAACAGCATGATAAGACCTCGTATTTTGTTCACAACCTTTTTGATTTTGTTGCTGCGGTTGATTGGAGTGTGTGCTGAATGCTTTCTTCTTTGAGATTAATTGCTGTTGATTTTCTCTTTCTTTTGCGAATTTGATTAGATTTTTTTTAATTATTATTTTTAGACTGGTTTCTGAGGTTCGGGTGAATATAACACTTGGTTTGTGAATGCTCAGACATTGCCAGCGCTGAATTACAAAGGCAATCTAATACTCTCGCTACAAAGGGAAAAACTCATGAACATTCATCAGTCACGTAGTGAAAGGGCTGTGAGGTCACAGATGTATCTTGAGAGCAACTAGAGTGTCCACAGCACACAGAGGGGATGTGATATTTTAGATGGCTGTGTGTGTGTGTGATTCACCTTCTTCTGACTTATTGACCTTTTAAACAGAAAAACATTAGTCAAGAGCATCATGGGAAAGAAATACCATGGCTGAGATTCTGTCATGAGTGTTTAATAAATTCCTGCAACTCGATAGTTTGGCATCTGGGCTGGTGTAAATATGGCACAAAGACCCCTTATGCCACTATGTGAAGTAGTGATGAGATTATTGATAAGTCTGGAAATTATTAAATGTGCCATATTTGAACTAACATCATTACAGTTGAGTGCTAGTAGCAGCAGGATGTTGAATATAGGATATAAATTAACAAAAGCAATGTCCACAATGGGTGGCAAGCTCATATTTGGAAAGAGAGTCGGACTTGTAACCCAAAGGTTGCGGGTTCGAGTCTCAGGTCCAGCAGGGATTGTAGGTGGTGGGAGTGAATGTCCAGCGCTCTCTCCACCTTCAATACCACGACTGAGGTGAGACCCTTGAGCAAGGCACCGAACCCCTAACTGCTCCCCGGGCGCCGCAGCATAAATGGCTGCCCACAGTGCTCCAGGTGTGTGTTCACGGTGTGTGTGTGTGTGTGTTTGTTCACTACTCACTGCTGTGTGTGTGTGTGTGCACTTGGATGGGTTAAATGCAGAGCACAAATTCCGAGTATGGATCACCATACTTGGCTACACGTCACGTCCTTTCCTTTCACTGCAAAAAATAAAAAATCTACAATCGACACATTTATTTGAGAAGCAAAATGAAAAAATAAACATGTTTTCCCTCTGAATCAGTTTTAATTTTAGCTCTATATTGTTTCATTTTTTTCTTGTTTTAGGTGTAAACTCACTTTATTTTTATTAAATTTTTTTCAGAAAACAAGACTGTATATCATGTCATTTTGCATATTAAGTAAATGCATCTTGATTTAATAATGTTTACATATTTTGAATTGGACTACAAGTTGCCTCATGTGGGCAATTTTTTTGTGTTGGTCAAACCTTAGTATACAGTAAGTTACCAATACCCACGTAACTGCGTTGTGCACAATAATTGTTTTCAAGGTTTTCAAACAGTAATACATGGTTATTGCTCTGAGCCCCAAGTCACTTCTGTGAGCCATTAAATTATTTGACACATTTAGCATAGATTAGCTAAAACCAAAAAGAGATGTGGAAGGAATCCATTGCTGATCATCTGTCTACGGTAATACGTACATCTGAAAGCACCTGGAGTGACTGTAAAAGGGAGAATGTAAAGTATTTGATTGTTTGCCCTTTGGAACACTGTCATGAGTCTTCTGACGCTCTAGACCTTTTACGGGGACTTTCCAGCAGCCATGCTCTTTTACACACAGACACATACATACACAGTTACAGCCGTCTCATTCAGAGTGCAGTGTCTCACTACCAACAGTATAGTGTGTGTGCGTTAGCGGTGTTTGATACGTGAGCTAGACCTTACAAGCGGGTTGAATTCCTCAGTGCACCTGTTCATGCCCAGAAAATTAGTCCGCTAATTATTGAAGATATGATTTTTTTCTTTCTGTTATTATACATTATCACATCTCGGGTATGCTTCTACCTTGTAGTCTTGTACTGAAGTTCTCGCATTAGTTGTATTCATACGTTTTTCACTTTAGAAATGTTAAAGTCTGAAGAATGCGTGTTGATGCATTTGAATGGTACAAACATGTGTGCAACAGTGTAACTCTCTGCTTAATTTTTGTACTATGAAATAAACTAGCTAGTCATGACGGTTTACCAATACCAAAGTAACACGGTCCTGAACCAAAGGTGTTGAAACACTGATTATTTGCAGGTTCCCTAGCTCTTACATCATACTCTGGGGTTTCCTTGCACATTCATGCACGTGCATTCTCCAAAAATGCCACTGATTTGTAAAATTGCTCAAATATATAGATTGAAATGTATTTAAAAGTATGTTACACTAACAAGATACTATGCTATTAACCACAGATCGAGAACTGTAGTTCCAACCACATAAGTTTGCAATGCTGTTTGAGAATGTCGTTTGGATCAGTGGTTATGAGAAATGCCAAATTGTTGAACTTGGTACCAAATGCTAGTACAGACAGAACAACCAGAGCTGGCTAATGATGCTTTTAGCAAACATACTTCAGGCTGGCTAATGGCCACAGAGTGGAATTTGTTTCTGTAAAAATGTTTCAGCATGGGTCGTCGACTCACCCTGTTTATCTCTTGTCCATTATGCTAAGGGTGATGCTGATACCCCTGTCCCTCATGGGAGCAGCAGGTATAGGAGTGTTTTTGTGAGCTGGGGAATTCCTGCACTAATGAGAGCGAGTAATTACCCCTCCTCCACCCCCAAGCAAAGTGGTTAATGGCAGCAACGCTTATTTACGCAGTAAACAGGTGCACAGCTGGATCAAATAACTGATAAGCTGCTTAAAGACATTCCTGTAGTCCATACTTCAAAATCAGCACATTTTCATTTGTCAAGATGAAAAGAAAAGAAAGGAAACTACAAGAAAAGAAAGGCAGCTTTATGTTTCTATGGTCTTGCTGTGCTATGCTGTAGACCTTTAACTTGTGTGAATACAGAGGTTTTCTGAACAATTATTTTCTCTCTTAGGGTTAGGGTCAGGTTTAGGGTTAAGGTCAGAGATCAATGCAGATGACCTCTACTTCTTCTCAGGTGTAATGCATCTGAGTGGGTCTGAGATCAGAGCTTCCACAGTGAAAATGATGCCACAGTTGAGTCTATACATAGCTATACAATGGTACTTGCTGCATTTTCACCCTGAGATTGTGCTTTGATTTTTATCAGTGCACTTCCAGTTTTGACTTTGAACTAGCCTAGTTTGAACTGAATTGTCTGCTGTCTACCTTTTTTGAGTTTGTTTTCAGCTCATAAAAAAAGATTGGGTGGTCTGTTTTAATCATTTAATGTATGTAAAAAAAAAATAAGTTGTTGAAAATAAGAAGGTATTGAAAGGAGTGAACATATTTGATACTCTGCAAAAACATACAAGTTGAACATTTGTTTAATGGTATTCAATATATGAGAATGTGGCAAGTCTCCAGTCAGTGGTTTGCTCGGAGAACGTTTGTGTGTTTGTAGGGTTTGTATGATATCAGTACATGTGATGCTTGTCTCGAACCAGACTAGACGTTTGATATTGAGCCCACAAGAGATCCACAGACATACACGTGACCTAACAAGCACAAAGGCAGGAATGTAAACACAAAGATAATGAAAGAGAAAGAGACACAAAGACAAGAAAGAGAGATAGGAGGCACAGACTGAAAAATGAATGAATGAAAAATCACATCGGAATATTCACATCGCTGATCCAGAGAGAGCAGCGCTCATCATATGCTTTATGTTTGAAACAGCTTCACAAACAGTCTACTTACACAGTAGGCTACATTTCTGTGTTGCAAACATTAAATAATAATAATTATTAGCATGCACTACGTTGTGTCGTGTGAGAGGCCTGGGTTTGTGTAAGGATGTACACACAGCTGGTGTATGTCAAACCATGCACATACAGTAAACTTATCCACAGAAACATCAAAATATTCATCTGTTTGCTGGAGTTAAAAGAAACAAGCAATCTAGGCTGTGTGTGCACTGAACTTTGAATATTGTCTGCCCTGAAATCTATGACTCCTACTCGATGGACTGACTGTTCGCATTCAGAATACTCAGTACTGCACAATCTAATCACTTCAGCTCCTTTTCCATCCAATTTTCAATCTAGTAGAATAAAGAGAAGTTAACAGTCAATGCATTTTAATGACAGCCACTTGTATTCATGAAATTCTACCTCATCAATTGTACTCAATCCAACACAAGGCATTTCAGTTTACTCATATCGCAATGGCTTTTTTTAAAATTAGTAAATTGAAAACAATTATTATAATTATGCACACACAAAACCTCCTTTTCAGTGTTTTTGTAATTTCATCCCTCTGAGTTTTTGTTTGAGTCATGGATTTATTTTCTCAAATCTGCTTTGTACAGAGAGAGAACAGCGTCACTGGTGCATGACGATAATTGCTGAGCAATGGAGTGCGTGGTTGTTTAGTTATGGATCCATCTCTTTGTCTCTTAATTAATGCATGCAGAACAGGAGCATGTGATCACGCATTCTTTGATGGCAGTAAGTGATCCAGCATTCTGGCTGTGGGATAAAGAGAGCTGTTAACGCCTGTCTATCTGGGGTGTAAGTTTACTCAGTTCTAACGGACAGTGTGCTGGGAACTCTCAGAGACCCTCAGGCCAATGGAAATGATTCACTGCAATATTACAAGATCTTTATCAGAGCGAAAGAAGCTCTTTGGATCTGTGAGAATGAGAATAGGCTGCTTTTCTCATGTCACCAGTCAGATTTTTCTTTCATCCCTTCACCCATCCAAATATTCTTGTCTCAGGCAGAATCTCTTGCATTATACTTGCATGGCACACTTACATGCATAAACAATCAAACACTCACATGCATTGTGTGCTGTTTCAGTATGTTCACAGGCATGATACACTGTGCATGTGTGTATTTCAGGCTTCTCAAGCATGGTGATGAATGTTTCGAGCCACATGCATGTCCGTGTTTTTGGAAAGGGAAAGAATATTATCCAGGAGACAGAGTATCGTCCCCCTGCCATCAGTGGTGAGATTAAATTAATTCACATTCTGTGCATTCATTTCTATGTGTTTTTACACCAGTCAGTTTGCTATACTACATCTTTACATACTAAAATAAATATTATATCAAAGAAGATTGTGTGGTCACTTGAATTTTGGTACTTCATTGTTTTAGATTATGAATATAAGGAAAATTATGCATAATGTAATTTTCCGATTTTTTTTTACAGATATTATTGAAGCAAATTTGGTAGAGACATACAGTGTCACTGAAACTCAGCACAAACCTATTCACTTGCATCTCTAAAGGGAAAAGGGAAGAATAGAAAATGTGTATTGAAATATTCAGGTCTGAATGATATTGTTTTGCAGTGTGTGTCAGCATGGCACGTTTCGGTGTGAGTTCCGCCCATGTCCGTCAATGTGCACGGCTTATGGAGATCGACACTACCGAACATTTGATGGGTTCCTGTTTGATTATATTGGTGCATGCAAGGTGTACTTAGTCAAGGTGAGCTTTTGGCAACAGATCCAGATATTCCCATATCTCATATTCTTATAAAAATGCATTGTTGTTGACTGCTAATGTGTGCTTCCGTGTGTGTTAGAGCTCATTAGATGCAATGATGACTGTGACAGCAGAGAATGTTGACTGCTTTGAGAGTGGTGTGATCTGCAGGAAATCTCTCCTCATCTCTTTGGGACGCTCCTTCATTGTGTTGGATGATGACACAGGCAAACCTGTGAGTGAGCTTTTCTCTTTCTGTATAAAACCTTAAACTATAATTACACCATAAAATAGTGTAATTATGCCTGAATTAAAAGAAATGCCTACAGTTGTCACCTAATAAGTTTTTTGTGCCCCAACCATATTCAGCTTACATTTACATTTATGCATTTAGCAGACGCTTTTATCCAAAGCGACTTACATTACATTCAAGTTACAGTTTTTACATTTTATCAGCTCTTGCTTTTCCTGGGAATCCAACCCATGACCTTGGCGTTGCTAGCGCCATGCTCTACTATTTGAGCTACAGGAAAGCTCATTCCTTTACATCCCCGAGAAGGAGTGAATATACTTTGGCAGAATATTTAATGCATCAATGTGCTGATGGTGTTGCATCTGTAGTCTTATGTTTCTTGAAACATTGGTTTGGTGTGAAGCGATTGAGGTACTTTAACATAATAATAACCTGTGGACATATTTCACATGCAGAACCCATCCAGTGTGATCGACAGACAGAAAGTATATATCTGGCAAGCAGGATACTATACCATTGTGCATCTGCTTGGGGAAGACCTCACAGTGCTGTGGGACAGAAAAACCACTGTACATATACAAGCTGGACCACGCTGGCAGGTAAAAAAACACACACAAAGAAGGTGAAACTGATTCCTGTCTTTGTAGTAAGTGTAAACTTTTTAGTAGTTTTGCGAATCAATCATTTCCAGATCAATTTTGATTACTTTACAAGTGTGTGTTTTTGCTATTTTTAGGGCAAGCTTACTGGTCTTTGTGGGAACTTTGATCAGAAGACAGCGAATGAGATGAGAACACCAGAGAACATTGACTCGTCAACACCCCAGGAGTTTGGCAACAGCTGGACAGCGGCAGAGGCATGGCAAACAGATAAACTCACATACACTACCAGTCAAAAGTTTGGAATAATTAGGACTTTTCTTTTGTTCTTGAGAAAAAGTCTCTTATGCTTACCAAGGCTGCATTTATTTGATCAAAATAATAATGTAATTTAAATACAGTAAATACAGTAATATTGTGACATTAACATTTATATCCCAGCCAAATTACTACAATTTTAAAGTAACTTTTCTATTTTAATATATTTTAAAATGTAATTTATTCCTTTGATGGCTTCAAATAGAAAGCAGTTGTTTTAAATTGTAATATGTACTGTTACTGTTTGCAGCCTTGGTGGGCATAAGATACGTTTTTCAAAAACATAAAAAAAATCTTAATTATTCCAAACTTTTGACCTGTTGTGTATGCAAAACACAAATGCACACTTTTCTCTAATTCTCTTCGTTAGATGACTGAACGTGTGTTTTTGCCCTTCAGAATGTCTCAAATCTGGTGATAGCTACAAATCAAAAACTCTTTTACACTGAATGTGTCTGTTTGTGTGTGAATGTCCCATCAGTGTGTGAACAGTCCTGATATAAGGCACCCCTGCAATCTGAATCCTCTTCGAGAGCCCTTTGCTAAAAGACAATGTGGGATTTTGCTCAGTGAAGTGTTCCAAGTCTGCCACCCTGTGGTAAGCTGATCACAGATAATCAGCAGACATTAATGCTCACATTCACACTGAGTCAAAATGTACATGTGAGTGAGAGAGGATGTCTGTGTTTAAAGGTGTTTGATGCTCTGTAGGTAGATGTCACATGGTTCTATATGAACTGCCTGGTGGACACTTGCGGCTGCAACCGTGGAGGAGACTGTGAGTGTTTCTGCACGAGCGTTGCAGCGTATGCTCACCGCTGCTGCCAAAAGGGTGTCACCATTGATTGGCGCTCCCCTTCTGTCTGCCGTGAGTGACACTTCAGCCCAGTCATATTCCTAGAATCAATCATTGTGATAATAACCATTAACTGAACATATAAGGCTGAATATGCATTCTTCTAAAAGATAATGATAGTCTGGAGGAAGAAGGAACTGAGCAATCTACATTACAGTTTTTCATCACATGATTAGTATTTATGGTACTGTATAATGAGTAACACTATATTCTTCCTCTCACAGCTTATGACTGTGAATACTACAACAAAGGTACATCTGTAGTTTTTTTTATGATAATATTTGTGTTTGTCTGAGAGATTTTTTTTAATTTTGACAGTTGTGTGTGTGTGTGGAAATACATGTCTGCATAGCTTTAGGGAAAGGGCCACTGAAGCTGTTGACCTACAGAGAGAGAGGAACACTGTTGGCAGCCAATAAGACAAGTGGACTGGTGTTTCCAAAAAGAGAATTGACCAGTACTGATGACATCCTGACATTGTTCATGATGACTCCAGGCATCAGCAAAGCCAGACCACATGGTCAGTCCGACACACAAAAGCCCGCAATCGACATATAAAAATGCTCATGTCACTTTTGGAAATATATATAGTCATGGCCAAAAATATCGGCACCCTTGGTAAATATGATCAAAAATGGCTGTGAAAATGAATCTGCATTGTTAATTCTTTTGATCTTCTATTTTAAAAATTCACAAAAATCTAACCTTTCATCGGATAATAAGAATTTAAAATGGGGGGAAATATTATGAAATAAATGTTTTCCTCTAACACACATTGGTCACAATTAACGGCACACTTTTATTCAATACTTTTTGAAACCTCCATTTGCCAGTTTAACAGCTCAAAATTTTCTCCTATAATGCCTGATGATGTTAGAGAACACCTGATGATGACAAGAGATCAGAGACCATTCCTTCATACAGAATCTCTCCAGAACCTTCAGATTCACAGCTCCATGTTGGTGCTTCTTCTCTTCAGTTCACCTCACTCATTTTCTACAGGGTTCAGGTCAGAGGACTGGAATGGCCAGCAGAAGCTTGGTTTTGTGCTAAGTGACCCATTTTTGTGTTGTTTTTGAGGTTTGTGTTTGGATTATTGCACGGTTGGAAGATCCAAACATGGCACATTATAAGATTTCTAACAGAGTCAGTCACTTATTGATTTTTTATCTGTTGGTATTTGATAGAATCCATGATGTCATGTATCTAAACAAGATGTCAAGGACCTCCAGCAGAAATATAGGCCCACAACATCAAATATACAGCAGTATATTTCATTATACACATGGGGTACTTTTTATCCCTGTGTTCACCAAACCCATCTTGAGTGTTTGCTGCTAAAAAGCCCATTTTTTAGTTTCATCTGACCATAGAAGCTAGTCCTATTTGACGTTCCAGTCGTGTCTGATAACTGAATATGCTGGAGATTGTTTTTGGATGAGTTAGGAGAATTTTTCTTGAAACCCTCCCAAACAACGTGGTGAGATAGGTGCTGTTTGACCATTTTTTTCTTAAGGTTTTCTGACCCGGAGACTCAACTATTTTCTGCAATTCTCCAGCTGTGGTCCTTGGAGAGTCTTTAGCCACTCAAACACTCCTTCTCACCGTGCATTAGGACGATATAGACACACGTCCTCTTCCAGGCAGTTTCGGAAACATTTTATGTTGATTGGAAATTCTTAATTATTGCCCTGATGGAGGAAATGGGAATTTTCACTGCTCTAGCTCTTTTCTTAAAGCCACTTCACTAATCTGTGAAGCTCAATTATCTTTTGCTGCACATCAGAAATATATTCTTTGGGTTTTCTCATTGTGATGGAGGGAATTTGGGCTTTGTTTTCCCTCCTATTTATATTTCTGTGAAACAGGAAGCCATGGCTGGATAATTTCATGTCCATAATCACCCTGGAGTGCTCAAAATTGTCAATATGAATGGGAATATACTTCAGAGATATTGTACTCATAAGAATTTCTAGGGGTGCCAATAATTGTGTCCAACGTGTATTTGAGAAAAACATTTATTTCATAATGAGATTTCCCCCCATTTTAAATTCTTATTATCCAATGAAAGGTTTGATTTTTGTGATTTTTTTTTTTTTTTTTTTTTTTTTTTTTTAATAAAAGTTCAAAAGGATTAACAATGCAGATTAATTTTCACAGCCGCCTTTGATCATATTTACCAAAGGTGCCGATATTTTTGGCTACGACTGTATAGTAAAACATGCACATTTCAGACCAAATCTAAACATTTTGTAGCAAAAACCTTCCAGTTTAGATGTATTATTCTATGTATATTCTGTATATGTTGCTTTTCTTAATGGGTATGTTGTTAATGCTGCAGACACATCTCTGGTGTCATTTGAGGCGACAGACAGACCCAACTACTTCTTAAAAGTAGAGCGCAGTGGCCAGCTGAGACTGCAGAAGTGGGAAGAAAGTGAGGCATTCTGGGATGCAGCTACATTTGTTGTTCATAGAGACACCTGGATCTCAGGCTTTGATTCGCTAGAGTCCCTGGCAAACCCAGGGTTTTTTCTGCATTTCATGCTGTCCAGACTCCAGCTCATGAAATACAGTCACTCAGATCGGTACCGCCGAGCTACTCTATTCAAACTGACAGGTCAGCATGTGGCTACATACGCGCACAACCTTGCTTATAATCACACAGAAATTATGACTTGCTTTTTTCAAATCATTATTTTTACTACAGGTGCCATACCACAGTATCCAGTGGGTCCTCGATGTCAGTGGCGGTATGAATCATGTGTGAGTCCATGCTTCAGGACATGCAGTGACCCATCAGGTCTGAGTTGTGCCAGTATCCTGAAGTAAGAGCACACACATATATGCATGCAAACATACACACATTTGTTTTCTGCAAATATTTACAAGTATATAAATTGTGCAAAGTGATATGGCCAGCATGTACCTTTCTGTAGGGTTGAGGGATGCCTGCCTCAGTGTCCAAGTCACATGGTTCTAGATGAGGTCACTCACAGATGTGTCTTTATGGAGGACTGTAAGCTACCCTTTGTGCTACTTCTATTACTAATGCTAGTGTAAAATAAAATCACTAACATTTTTTTATTTTAATGAGGTGAATGATAGGTTGAGATATACTTCCACAATCATTATCATATGATTTGATTAAGGCAGCTTATGTTACCTTTAAGTTACAACTTTCGTAAATGCCATTTTAACCAGCACTAATTCTAACAATCTTTGAGAAAAAACATTTCTTACCAGTAGTTGTAAAAGGAGCAATTTAAAAATAATTTTGCTTTTTGTCTTTTTATTGCCATAGTAAATCCAAGATTTAGTTTAGCTATCTTAAAGTAGCACAATTAGCTATATCAGATATTATAAATGAGATATTTTGTGCAGTGTCTAATAAATATTGTGTTTGTGTTTAGGCATTAAACCTGCTGTTGTTCCTCCATTCACGCCACCCAGTACTGCCGTATCATCAACATCCTCTTCAGAGCATTCCACCTTGAGTGGTCCAGTGGTTTCTATATCATTCACTACTTCAACAGTGGCAGGGTTTAGCACCACTGCTTCCACACCTACAGCACACATGCCAAGCACTGAAAAGCTTACATCTTCTCCTATCAGCCCTGGGGTGGTGGAAACCATTACCACATTAACAACATCCACTTCCTCCCCAAGCCCTCTGGCTGCCACTGAGAGAACCACTAAAGCACCAAGCATCATCCACAGTTCCACTTCCTCCACCACATCGCACACTAGCCCAATATCTCTCTCAGAAACACTCTCAGAGACCTCTACAACAAGCAGTCCCACAGAGTCTTTGACACTTCTCACACGTACCACAGCTATCCCCTCACCGTCTACTTTTAGTCCCATTCTGTCATCTACCTTAAGTAAGGAGCTGACCAGAGTAAGCACTCTACCCGTGCTTCCAGTCTCAACCAGCATAAGCTCCACAGACGCCACTTCCCCAACAGTCAAAGTGTCCTCTCCTCTCACCTCTAGTACTGAGACCCCCAGAGTCACAGAGGCCTTTATATCTACTGAAAAGACCACAACACACTCTGTGACTTCTAGTGGCAGTACACAGTTTCCTGTTGAAACCATCAGCACAACAAAGTTCACCTCACCATCAACTACAACACCTATATTAGAATCAAGTACCTCTGTCACCACAGAAAAATTTACTTTTTCAACATCTTTACACACCGTGAAGATCCCAGAGAGCACCTCTGAAACACAGAAACCTTTAGACATCTCTACCATTTCCACTTCCCCTACAGATATTGAAGCATCACCCACTCACATTACAGTAAAATCCACAAGTTCTGCTTTTCCAACACCAACTTCAACTCAAACGACACCTTTTATTCCTTCAACGTCAACCTCAGAGCAACCTGAAACTTCAAAAACAACAGTGCCTTTGCCCACAGCTGCTCCAACAGCCTTCATCACCACAGTGTCCTCTCAAGCTCCTGCATTTGTGCCGACAGAAACCACGGCAAAAACAACCTATCAACCAACATCTGTTATATATCCTTATCCTGATGTTGCAACAACTGATACAACATTACAGACGGATTGGAGAGTGATCCAAACCACATCAACTCCATCACCAGAAAAAACCCAAACCAGTGCCAGGATAGCAGAGACACCACTTACCACCTACACCAGCATCCCATTCACCTCAGCACCTACAGAAGAAACATCAACACTGCTTACATCATATGTGTCACCTCCTGACAAGACGACTTTTAGAGATGTCTCTGCTTCTACTATGCTGAGCCCTACAGAGTCTCACTGGAGTTTAGTTTCCACCACTGCTCTCCTTTCAGACAAAGTCAGCACATCACCAGTTCATCCTCCTTATTCTATGACAACTCCAACCACCACATCTGCACTGCCTCAGATTTCTCCAGCTTCACCATCCATACTTTCAATGGCAACATCAGTATCTCAAGCCCCAACAAAAACCACAGAAACAACTGTCACTTCTGAGACACCTCTGCTAACATCTACTGTAGCTGAGAAAGAGATTATTTCTACCACTCAAACATCTACAGCTAGACCTTTGAGTATTCGTTCTGTCACTGAGACAACTAGGGTTTCTCTTGACACAGATAGAGCTGTGCTGTCAACCACCGCGACAACCCAGACATCAGCACTGGTCCATGAGACCTCCAGCACCTTTCCTTCCATAATGACTCCAAAATTCACAACCCGTGTCACACCAGTCCTGACCTCACGGGTGGCTGTGGCTACCACTCGACGAGAAACTCCACGAGTTGTTGCCACAGCCAGCATCTCACCTCCAACTAGGAATGCAACGTCATTGACAACACCTGCAACCACTTCTACAGATAAAGTGACCACTGTTTCCACAGACACAACTACTTCTAGTATGCCTGTTGCTACTTCTAGCACTCTTCTAACACACATTCCTGATATTACTGAATACACCTTTGGATTTACAGAGTACACCACTGAAACTGGTCCGACCACAACACTGCTGTCATCAATCGGAACAACTCCAGTGCCTAGTGTGGCATCGGTTTTTACCCAGACTACCATTTCAACACACACAACACAGACCCCTACTTCCTCTACTGTCACTGAAAGTAGTCCTGTAACCAGTGCAAGTGCCTCTACTGAGCACCCTCTGGTGGATGAACATACCATAGTCACAGCCATGCCACCTGCTCCAGACACTGCCCGAACAACACTGAGTTCATCTGTGATGACTAGTCTGCCCTACACGATAGAAACAGAGCACTGGATGACGAGCCAGATGTATGCAGTTCCAAAAACTACTGCTCTCGAGCCAAGCAGAGTATGCACTGTAAGTCAATTATAAAATATGTTTATAAAGTATTAGCCTTTAATTTTGTGTTAGTATGAACAAATGTTTATAGATATGTTTATATATATATTTGGATAACCAAAGTCAGCTATTACATGCTAAACTAAATAATATGTGTATGTGTCTGTAGTCTCCATATTCAGAGGTAGTGGATGAATGTACAAAGCTTATTTGTGTCAGTGGCCAGTTGCTCCTCTTCAATAAGTCTCAGAGCTGCCCATATGATCCTACACCTCCAAACTGTGGTCTGCTTGGCTTTGCTGTACTGGTCAATGGTGATAAGTGTTGTCCACGATGGGACTGTCCATGTGAGGAACACCTGCATTATAAACATCACTATGATCTTTTCTATTCTGTCATTTGTTTAACTACTGAATGTTTATTAAGATATTTATTTTCTTGGCATGTAGGTCGTTGTTCAGTGTTTCCCGATCTTAATCTGATCACATTTGATGGGAAAAGTGTCGCAATTTATAAAGCTGCTTTATATGTGGTGGCTCAGCTTTCCAATGAGACGGTCAGCATCCTGGTACAAGAGTGTTCTGGACCAGATGACACTGTAAGATAAGCACATCTCTATTGTTTCGACTAACCTTCAGGATAGCTCCTCAAAACTGTAGTGCTCTTTATGTGTCCTTTTTTAACCAAAAATATATATAAAAGTCATAATATCATTCTATTTGATTCCAGCTTGTGTGGAACTTTACAAATTTGTGTCTGGCAGCTTTAAACATTACTCACAAATCCAACGACGTGCTCATCAATCGTCTGCAGAGACGCGTGAGTATCCATTTGCAATTATTGAAATAACTTTTGTAGTGGTAATAGATTATAAAAAGAGGTTTAAATAAAACTTGAAAATTACTATTATTCCAGCCTGGCAGATATATATGAAGGAAATATAAATGGGTTGTTTTTTCTAGCTATATGTGAACTCCAGGTATGCAAAGCCACGTTTTAAGAAGTTTGGTTTTGAGATTCTGGACACAGGAAACATGTATCTAATCCGAAGTCCAGCTGGTCTGAAGATTCAGTGGTTCCACACTACAGGCATGATGGTGATTGAGATGGACAGCTATAACAACAGACTCCCCACAATGGGCTTGTGTGGTACGAAACCAATAACCACAGATTAAACGTACTGGAAAATTGATCATATCCTATTTTAATGCCATCTACTTCCTTCATGTTCCTCACTCTCCACCTCTCTCATCTTTCTCTTTGTCACCTTATCCAGGTAGTTGTGATGGTAATCCTTTGAATGATCTGACTCTGTCTAACGGTACAGTTGTGCCTGAGCAAGTGGATCCTGCCGTGTTCATCGATAGCTGGCAGATTCCCAACACCACCAGCTATGTTAGCCACAGCAGACAGAGGGAGGTTAACTGCACCACGGGCGACTGCTCCCAGTGCATGAGCATGCTCAGCAACCGTACCTTCACCATCTGTCATCCTTATGTACGGCACACAACATGCACATCCCACCAATATCAAACCTGCATACACACCTGTGATCATGCACTACATTTCCTGAATGTTTTTTGCACTGCAGGTCCCTCCAGCAATGTTCTGTGAGATGTGGGTGAGAGATGTGAAGTATGTGAATAATCCATGTGTTGCTTTGGCTGCTTATGCTGCTTCCTGCCACAAATTCAACATCTGCATGGAATGGAGGAGCTCTGACTTCTGCCGTATGTAGTTACCAAGGCATATCAACACAACTTTAGGGAACAATGGTTTCTACATTTGTATATGGTGTTAAATGGCATTTATTAGTATGTTCTCTAATGTTTTCCTGTGTAGCATTCATGTGCCCAGAAAATCTGCGCTACCAAGCATGTCTGCCTGCCTGCACTGCCCCATCCTGTCCAAACCAAGAGTTTGAGTTTGTCCCAGAGCAATGCACAGGCCTTTCAGAAGGCTGTGTGTGTCCAGAGGGAACTCTATTACACCAGCCCTATTCTGCCCTATGCATTCCACCCAGCAAGTGTGGTATGCTCCTTGTCTGTCTGTCTCTTTCTTTTTAAAGGGGTTCTTGTCATTCATTTATTTGAGTCATGATATTTGTTTGCAGCATGTACTGATAGTTTTGGAATCCCACGAGCTCTTGGGGAGGTTTGGAAAGCCTCACTGGATGGCTGCTGCATGTATAAGTGTGAGAACGACAGCATAGTTCCGGTGGAGTATAACTGCAGTAACATCCCTCAGCCAGTCTGCACGCGTACAGGAGAGATTACAGTCAGCCTGGCAGATGACAGCAGCTGTTGCCATCAAAAAGCCTGTGGTTTGTTACACAATCATTTCACATGTATTTACTGAAGAACTGGGCAAAATCACTGTCCATTCATAAAAACACACTGTGTTTAAATCCATCAGGTAAAAAAAAAAGATATTATTGCATGGTGATGGAATTTCTGAAAACATTCTGGAGTTGAATTTCCAGTCAAATTACTAAATCTAAAATGAAATTTGTCATCACTATTTAAGATTGTATGTGTTGATGCATATAACTCTTATTAATGTAACTCGTATATTAATAATGTATTATTTTACCATTACGTAATAAGTTTAGATACTTTGTGGGACAATTTACTCACCCTCAAATATTCCTTTAATTGTTTTGTGACAGTTTGTAACCAGAGTATGTGTGAAGCAGCTCCTATGGATTGTAAATATGGGGAGAAGTTGGTGTCGTATCATAGGCAGTACTCCTGCTGCCCAGAATACCTATGTGGTGAGTTTGGACATATTTTGTGTACTCTTTTGTTTGAGTCTGTGTACTTGTGCGTGCATGCTAATTCATGTATGCTTATTGTTTTTTTAGAGTGTGATCCTGATCAGTGTGTCTTGGACATTCCTGTGTGTCACGAAGATCAGACATTGATCGCCACTCGTGCTGAAGGCAGCTGCTGTCTTGCACACATCTGCAGTAAGTCATTACGATTAATGTTGAAATTCTGTTGTTCCAATCCCATATGAGTGACATTCTTCCATTGAATAAAAAGAGAGAAATTATTAGGACTTGTACAATAGACATTATATAATATACTGTAGCAGTATATTATACAATAGTTATTTTGAATTGTTCATTACATTCCAAGTCTTTAGAAGTCATGTTCTATGAGTAAATGGTTACTAATAGTTTGGGTAAATTCTTCCTTTAAAATTAATTTCCACCCTGTCATCATTATTTGATTTCAGCCTACCTAATGATTTTTTTATTGTGTGTTTATTATTGTGTTAGTGTGTGACAAATGTTCTGAGGCAGCTCCGGTGTGTCAAATTGGAGAACTGCTGATTGTGGACACAAACAGCACAGAGCGCTGCTGTCCAGTTTATCACTGCTGTGAGTACAAACACATGATTAAACACACCGACATTTGCCATTTTCATTCCCAGTTGTGAGCTTATAGTAAGCCAGTTACAGTAGAAAAATATAACAACTACCATTATCCACAGAAGGACAAGTAATCTAAACCTGCATGTATGTAAATGAATAGTCACATAAAAATTGACAACCTTCAAGCTCCACAAAACAAAATACCTTCGAAACACCAACTTAACTGAAACAGTGAAGTGCTATTGTAACTGTGTTGTGTGTATATGCATGCAGTGTGTGAGACCTCTCGATGCTTAGACATCACATGTCCAGTTGGCATGGCAGTAGTTTCCACGAGGATTCAAAATCAGTGTTGTCCATCACAGACATGTGGTAAGCCCACCAACCCAATGATAATGTGTTTGTTCATGTGATATCAGTGTGAGGGTATGTCAGTCTGTTTGTGTATTGCTTGTCTGTGTTTATGAGTTTCTGTGAATGTGTGCTAAAGAAACAGAATGCAAATATTGAGTGTGTGTTTCTGAAAAAGACTAAAGATCCTCTCTCTCTCTTAGAATGTGCATGTGAGAAAGTCCTTCGGCCTAAATGTGCTCTGGTGAGTCACCAGAAATGACTGTATCGAAATGACTTTGTATAATTGCATATATTTATTATTCTATTATTTGTCTGATCAGACTTAGTTCATATCTAATATCAGATGTATTGTGTTGTAGGGGGAAAGTATGCAGTTAGACAGAGCATTTCTGTCTGGTCCGGAAAACCCGTGTGCCTGCAAAAGATTCATTTGTGGTAAGAACACAAATGTGTCTGTTTGAAATGCTCTGAAAATACATTAAAATGTTATCAAAAAATCTCTCTACATACGTATATGTAATATTTATTGGTATTTGTACATTTCTGTGTGTCTGTGTATTTGTAGTGAGAGAGGAAGTGTGTGTGGATGGTGAACGGGGAGTGATGCGGCCCGGGCAGACACTGGTCGAGCACCGTGATCAGGGTGTGTGTTACACCACACAGTGCACACACACACTGGACTCTGCCACAGGTTTCTATCTCCTCAGAGCTGCTGGCACTAACTGCACTGCACGCTGCCAGCCTGTGAGTATTTAAAAGACACCTATATATACACAAGCCAAACACAAAATACCTCCTAACTGTGTTATGTGTTCTCCAGAACCAGATATACATTCCTCCTAAAGACCCCAGCAGCTGCTGTGGCGTGTGTAAGAACATTTCTTGCCTCATCCGGAGTGAGAATGGATCTGTAACTATGCACAAGGTGATGTTCAGCAAAAGCTCATGTTCTCCACTCAAAACCCTGCAGAAAATCTGCACAAAACTAAACGGCTCTACCACTTGTTTAAAAGAGTTTTTACTGCTTAATATTTTTGTGGAAACCATGATACATTTTTTTATGGATTCTTTGGTGAAATTTTAATAGAACAACATTTATTTGAAAAAGTGTCTTTTGTAATATTACACAGTAATCGTCAATGTTGTCACTTTTTGCCAATTTTATGCATCCTTGAAGAATAAGATATTATAAACCAACATGTTGTTTTGAAGCCATTATTACATTTTAAAATTTCATTGAAATATTTTTTTTGTCTCATATTTTTCTAACGGCTCTCTTGCAGCACTTTGTTCCTGTTGGGTTTGTTCTGCTGTGATGTAAACGTGCAGTATTTTGTGTGTTCCCCTCTCCAGTCAGGGCGCAGCTGGGTGTCTGACTGCATGCGCTATGACTGTACAGACACTCTGTCAGGACCTGTGCTCGTCTCCCACCCTTACAGCTGTCCCCCCTTTAACGAAACTGAGTGCATGAAGGTAAATTCTCTCGTTTTGATAAACATAAACCTAAATAATACATCAAGGTACAGGTAAGATACACAAACACATGTACGTGACGCAGAGATGTAATATACTATATAAAACTAATACATAATGCATTTATGAGACATTGCTTGTCATGATTCAGTGATTAAGCAGTGGTTCCATACTATACTGACAGCTTCCTTCGTGACAAAAGATATAAAACAATAAGTACTGTAATAAAAATTTAGCAAAACATGTCTAGCAAAAAAAGGTCCCTTCTGTTTGAACCCTACTGCATTTTTTCAAAATATTCATCTTGTCTTAGATTGGGGGCACCATTGTGAGTTACATGGATGGGTGCTGCAAGACATGTGAGTACAGAAGTTACATATCTTTGTTCATTTCTGCTCTTGTTATAAAAAGAAACATGGGCAATGTTAACATTTAAAAGCTCCATCTGTTTCTTCCACAAGTCCATTGCACTCATTATGTTTGAATGAAAACAACAAACAAGACACAGGACTTTTGTTCTGTACCGGCAAGGTAAAGAGCAAAATTCATAGACCTAAACACAAAAACAATAAATCCTGGGAACAATCGAGAATTGTTTAAAAGCACTGATATGCACACACAAAAAGTTAATTTCTTGCATCAGGCTGAGTGTAACGTTCTGTAACAATCTCTCCAGGCGCTGCGAACTCCCTGTTCCCCCTCTCTGTTAGCCCTTTGAAACCCACAGTTAGCACAAACTGTGAACAAGGTACCTGATACTAACATCAGACCTCAAGGCTCGCCATCACCATTGTTGATTTCCAACAATGTACTCCCCCTATTCAAACAATATAGGAATCTCAACAGATTTGAAGATAACTGCTCATTGAAGTCATTTATACCTCTAGTCACTTTTCTCCCAGATGTTTCTTGGAGGCAGCTAAATCTTTCCCCATTTTGCTCTGTCGGGCAGTGCATTGTTGATTGCCAACAATGTACTGTTGGTAGTGGCCAGTTAGAGAGTTTCTGTAGCTCTGCATGATTCAGAGTGCTTAGGCTGTAGCTTCTGATCACATAGTATGTGTAGTTTGTGGTAATGGGGTGTTTGGTAATGTTTTGGGTGATATGGCAACATTAGCAATACAAAGAATTTTCCAAATCTGTTGTTTGCTTCCAGTGTTGTTGCCTTCTCTGCCACATTACTCAAACCATTACAGCTTCTGCTCACTAATGATCTGTATGTTTTATTGGAAAATCAAGTATTGGGGCTCATTTGGGTCTTTTTTTTTACTTTTGAGGTGGTGGAATGACACTGATGTTGAGTACAAGTAAATTCATATGTATCACTTATTTTCAGTAGATAAGTAGTTTTATAGTGATTTAATTTTTTATCAGCTAAGTGGGGAAAGAGTAGTATTATTTCTACTGTCGGTTATTCATCACAAGAACATGTTATTAAAATCCTGTGAAGTTAAATGTTAAAACTTTCAATCTTAGGGGAGGATGAAAAACTGTTGAATTGTTTATTATTATAAAATCTTTTTTTTTTTTTTTTTATACCGTTCATACTATGAATTTTTATAGAGTTGGAAAATTCAAAAGTAAGCTGCGGCGTTAAACCAGATTAAAATAGTCCATCAGGATTCATTTTAATGCACATAAAGGGCATGATGTTATTCAGCTTCATCCTTTTCAGACAGATTATGCTTTTTTAATAACACTTTCACAATCAACATTATCTAATGCATATTCAAGCATGTGCTGAATGCAAAGATTACTTTATAACCAAAAAGGCAAAGCCATCCAGTGATATCACTTAAAGTGGCATCCCAGCAATGTTCTTGAGCAATAACTTTTCTTCACCCAAATTGACGGTAAGCAGTTCAGTCGTTTAAACATCATCTTAGTGACAGGAAGTCAAACAATTAACAAGCAATTAAAGGGGTCATGAACTGCCCTTTTAATTATTTATTAAAAGCATCATAATTTAAAGCAATAGGCTATTTTCTGTTCTGTTTTTGACCTCCCCTCATCAGAATGCTCTGTTTGAATGGCCGTGTCGGATTGTAGACCTGAAAGTAAAACACGTACTGCTGTGATTGGCTAATACTTGTGTATGCTTGACATACTACATTCCTCATAGATGGTCGCTGCTGTCATTTAAGTTAAAAACGCATAAATACTCGTATCAAATTATCTGTAATAACAGACAAAGCAATAGTGACTATATAAAAACAGCTACTCACTTGTGTGGTGCAACATTACTGTTGGATGCAAAAAAGTCGGCAGAGCATCAGCACAGCGATCTTTCTGAAAATCCCACGTCAAATCGTGCCTTTTTTGTAAATGAAGTGAACAAAGGACCAAATTCTTACTGATATTGTCTGAAATAAAGTCAATCCACTCTTTCCTTACGTTGGGATCAGAAGGAAGGCAATGCAAAGACTGTTTTTCCACAGCTTTGCTCTGCACAGCGTCTTGTATTGGAAGCGATCTTTATCGTTTGGTTTCTGCATAGACCTGCTTTCGCCTCTCTTGTTTTACACTACATTTGCGAATCAGTGGGCGGGGCTAGACAGGCACTGATGTAGAAGCAGGCGTTGATCTTCTGCAGAGGCAGTGTTTATCCACACTATTACATCATGGAGTGGCACATTCCAGAATCTGTCGTTTTGGCAGACTATCTTCAATATAAGCTGTTTTTATACTAACAAGAAAGTTTTGAGTTCTGAAAGTTACAGGATGTTACAATGACCTCTTATATGTCAAAATATCAAGGGAATTTTGTTTTCTCAGTTCATGACTCCTTTAAATTAGTATCTACATCAGAAGATGCTTAATCCTCATAGTGAGAGCAGGAGTTATTCATTAAATTAATTAGAACTGTCATACAGGATGAAAAAGATAATCCTTTGGCTTTTCATGCTGTAGGTAAAGAGGATGGGAAGTCATGTCAGAAAGTGACAGTAAGGATGACAATTAGAAAGAATGACTGCCGTAGTAACAGACCGGTGAGTTTATTTCAGAATATACCCATTGTAATCGGGCTCTAATTTGGCTGTAAACTGGCTTACAGGTCATGTTCATGTTTACAGGTCAACATAGTGTCATGTGATGGAAAGTGTCCATCTGCAAGTATTTACAACTACAACATCAACACGTATGCACGCTTCTGTAAGTGCTGCAGAGAGATGGGGCTGCAGCGGCGTTCAGTCCAACTCTACTGCAGCGGAAACTCCACGTGGGTTAGTTACACCATACAGGAGCCTACGGACTGTTCCTGCCAGTGGTCATAAACCTTAAACCATTATAACAGAAAGTGTTACTTATCATTCAACTTGAAAGTGAAGGACCATAAAATCTGCCGTTTAAATATAGTGTTGTAAGTTTTTCTATTTTTCACAGAGCAGAATATACAGTTTGTTCTACCAAAATTGTTAAATATTTCAGAAAATGTTCTAAACTGGGTGGCTGCATGAAGTGCAAGTAATGTGGAAGCTTATGAATCCAACAGCAACAGTAATAATACTAGCTACGTGCTCCTGATCTGTATATATGGAATTGTACCACTGAGCACACTGAAATAAAGATTTACTAATTGTATTCAGACGCTTTTCTACAGGTAGTGTTGCTTCTTAATGATCTGAATATTGTGTGATTTGATAACATGTTATATAACAATCACATGTCTATTGAATAATTGGTCTTATGCTGTATTTTGAGCACTTTATTTATTTATTACCATATAAGAACAATTGCTTCACTCAAAATACAAGATTTTATACACGTACAATAAGTATGAATTATGTGTAGCTTTCAGCACTTCAGCTGATGCAGAATAATTTATCTTCATGATCTGGTTTAAGTTGTTGCAAAGTCAACATAAATTTGCTTTATACAGTATGGCACATTTTAAGAACAGCTTTAGCTTTTTTGTGAGATACTAGATGTAAAAATGTGAAGTTCCTATTTTTATATCGGTGTCCACAGTATTGCAATGTTGCATCAATAAAATGCAAATGGTGGGTCGTAATGAATACCTCTGTATAGACTGAAATATTTTATAATATTTGATAGAATTATATATTTTACTGTGGAGCCTTCTTTAGGTTCTTGGTTTAACATTTTACCTGCTGAAGAATTGCAAAATACATAATATGCTTAGTTTTTAATTGTGTACTATACTGTTTGTATATTTCCGTTTTCAATAAAAAAATCTTAAAAAAATGAATAAGACTGTTTATTTTTTTTAAAGGTGCAGATTTTATGTCTGTGCTTGAGTTTTAATCAGTGCATATTAAATCTGAGTTTTTCAAAACTGCAGTTTCAATGGTTTCTGGTTGTGGTCCATGCCAGCATCTGCTGGTGCACTTTTTAACTAGGATTTATTTTATTTTATAATTTTTTTTGAAGGAGTTTTAAAGACTTTTTTACCTGTCTGGTTCCCTTCATATGGGGTTCTCAGCCCATAACCGTTGTCATGACGTTAGTTATCCAAGCTTCAGCGTGATATAGGCCTACTGTATGGTATGTGTATGACTCTTTGGCTAAAAAAACTGTCCAGAACTGAGATGTTGAAAGATTTAACCATGCATTAAGACACCACGTATAGATAAGAAGCATCCTTTTTGGGGTGAATGACTTATCCACAGTCATGGGCTAATTGCCCATCAATCTGCAGCAATATGAATACATACACACAGGGTATCCAAAGCATGGAGCCCACTGCAAACATGTCAAGGAGGACAGAAGACTTACAAGGTTCATATTCAGTTTGATTTAGTGTTTCACCATCAGTTTCTCAGTATAATCAGGAAACATGCTCAATTCTAGTTTATCAGTCGTGAAGGATAATTTTATTGAACTGCCAGATGCAACAGATAAAGCTGGCGAGCAAACATTATTTACAAAAAACGGAAGGTGAGAACCTAAAGACAGAGCAAGGGGGAAAGTTTCTACTGCAACTACTGCTAAGACCGGACAGTGATAATGTCACGCAGGGAGTGGAAGATCGCCTTTGACGGCCTCTGGTAAACTGCAAACTTTGGGTGGAATCAGAGATGCCTGGTGAATGAAGGCAGAGCTCAGAGACGCCGGCAGCAGGCATGTCTTGACCACGAGTGTAGATTTCTCCATGAACGCTTACTTTCTGCGGCGAGCAGCGGCGCCCTTCTTGGAGCTGAATAGCAAAGAAAGAGTAAGTTAATGGTGATGATCGTAACAGACATGCTAGTTGAAAAGTGGGAAAAAAAAAACACCATACAGGACAGGGATCTATTTAATTTTTAATGGTCATTTCTCAAATTTAAGTGCTCAGTACTTACTATGTGATTGTGCTATTTAACACAGAGCACACCAAATACTATTGTTTCCCAGTTTTCTCAGTCCAGTCCTGCAGGATGTTCTTCTCACTTACTGTGTCCACACAAAGTCTGTCATGCACATGGAACTGAAATCACGTTCACTCCATGCAGGACTTACCACTCTTTCTCTGAGCTCTGTCAGTTTGTTAAACAGGCCTGTCTTAGTCTTAAATGTTTATCACCGCAGCAGCTGATACACATCACATTTACACCACTCATTACCTCATCTATACCAAACACATTCATCACAGTTCAGATTTGCTGGCACCAATGAAAAATAAGCTAGATCTGGAATAGACAAGTAGCCTACTTTATAGTGCCACTACACTACGTATTGCATGTTGAGCGATATAAGAGTGAGCTTTATTTTTCATTGTCTGTAAATCACTTCAGAAATCAAGTACGTTTACATGCACAGTTATAATCCAGCTACAGCCTTCATCTGTCTGTCCAAGTATGTGACCCTGGACCACAAAACCAGTCTTAAGTAGCACAAGTATTTGTAGCAATAGCCGAAAAAACACTGTATGGGTCACAATTATCAATTTTTCTTTTTTGCCAAGAATCATTAGGATATTAAGTAAAGATCATGTTCCATGAAGAGATTTTGTAAATTTTCTACAAATATTAAATATTAAAACTTAATTTTTGAGTCGTAATATGCATTGCTAAGATTAACTTAATTTGGACAACTTTAAAAGCCATTTTCTCAATATTGTAATTTTCTCAATATTTATAATTCCAGATATTCAAATAGTTGTATCTCGGCCAAATATCGCCTTAACAAACCATACATCAATGGAAAGCTTATTTATCCAGCTTTCAGATGATGTATAATCAATTTTTTTTTTAAATTGACCCTTATGACTGGTTTTGCGGTCCAGGGTCACATATAATTTATGACACAATGCATTAGCAAATATTTGGCGTCAATTACGAGTTACAAGCACATGAATGACTGAGCAAAATTATTACAACCCAGAATTCTAGATCATACACGAGTTGCTGAGTTGTTAAGATGAAAGTGGCGTGTCAATGGTGGAAACACTGACCTATAATGTAGATTATAGCACATATCCATAATCTATGTAGAGAGATCAGTGATTGGAAATGAAGGCTATAGCAAATAGTCAATCGCTCAACTCTTACGGTTTCCTTGATAAACAAAATTATTTAGTTGTCATACGATGGATAAATAAGTGCTGCATAATAGGCCTAAAATTATTTTCTTTTATTTAGACTACTTCTGTGTTAAGTTTCAAACTTGAATGAGTGGCATGTAATAACGCTCAACTCGAAGGTACAAGTTTGCAGTCGCACTTGAAAGCAGCATAAAGGCATGTTGCGCTTCACCTCCTAGGCAAACTGTAATTCGATTTGTGTAAAAGCCATTATCTGGATAGTTCAACTTCACAAAAACCAGACTGGTGTGATTTCAGTCAGACTAAAGTGTTTACATGACATTTAAAACAGATGAAGAATTCCTTTAGTCCTACTGAAATCAAACTCTAGTGCATGTAAACGTACTCCATGTAAACGGGAGCTTGTATGAGGAAACTGCAATGAGGGTTAACTGTCTGACTATGGTGGCAAATGACAAAACTCATACAGCTCTGCGGAAACTCACTCTCAAAGGCTTCACGCTTCAGTAAGTCTGTCACAATGCTACAAAAATGTCCCAATTACTTACCATCTCTACAACAGCTTCAAGACTACAGCCCTATATCAAGTTCTAGGACATGTTTTGTAAAGTTGTGCTGCCAATGACTGCCTTTTTATCCAATATGATTGGCAGCCTGTGTGTGACAGTGTCTTTGAGAGTTTTCATGGGGTGTGAAATGATTAGATAATAATATTAGAGTAAAGTTAGATAGTAATATTAGAGTAAAGGCAGAAGAGCAGTAGTCAGTCCATCCGTGCGCTGTACGTGTGGTGGCGAGGAGCTACTCACTGCTTCTGCAATTCATCAATGCGGTTTCTGAGAGAGATGACCTGAAAACAACACATGAGCGTTTTTAAACCTGCCAGGTCATACCTCAACCACAGGATCCTGGATTGGGATAGTTGTCCTCTACCATCGAGTGCTGACAAACACACACAAATCATTCTGGCTCGATGCTCAGGACGTGCCAACCTCAAGAGCTGCTATGGAGCAGCATTGTGTGGGCATGTCACAGGCATGTTTTGTGCTGTTGTGCAGAATCCCTCAGCAAGACGGTATTGAGCTTAAACAATCACACGCACTTACCTGCAGGAGAAACATCTTGGAATATGAAAGCTCAGATGCTGACTAACTTTAGTTTAACATGATTCACATCTCTACTGCTAGGTTGTTGGAATAGTGGTTTGGTTTAGCTGCTGGTTTGAAAGACATCAACTTGTGAAGGCTCTCACAGTACATTTGACCTTTCACCTGTGGTCTGAATCGACCTGTTTCCCAGAAGCCATGGAGACCAGAGAGTCTCATGCATGCAGACCATGCCGTCACATCCCTGTTGCTGAACAAAGCCTTAACTTCCTACAGTTCCAGTTACTCACTATTTACTGAGCTCCTCCACTCTCATACGCTGGGTAGTAACCTGCAGAACACCAGAACACAGCTGAGACCTGAGCTACCACACATAAACACACTCTAGATAACCTGTACAGACCCACCCAGACCTGCTCTCACATATATGACTGATATGTTCATGTTTTTTAATGTCAAACTGCCATAGTGACTTAATTATGCAAATGAGAGAAATGCACTATTGCTTTTATATAGTTCAATAAATTAAACATTTTAGATACAATTTTGCCGGTTACTAAAGAGGCGGTCACAATTACCATTTCATGAAATAAAGTCAACAATAGGGAATCCATGTGATCAGGAATTTCACATGAGGGTGAAAGATTTGTCCCCTCGTTGATTTCGCAGTGGGTTCAGGTTGGTCACTCAAATTCGATACATTGATCAACAGAAAACTACTTGGATTAAGGGTGAATTTTGTGGGAGCTTTGCTTCATACGTCAATAGATAATGTAGAAATGTATAGATAATGTTTTTGCCAGCAATGTGACCACATCTTTAAATTTTTTTTGTTCCACCAGCAAAAACAAAGCCAAAGCAGAATCAAAATCAAAATAAAGGTAATTCAAAATGTTCTTCACAGCGATGCCATAGAAGAACCATTTTGGTTCCACAAAGAACCATTCAGTCAAAGGTTCTTTAAAGAATCATCTCTTTCTTACCTTTTTATAATCTGAAGAACCTTCTTTTGCCACAAAATAACCTTTTGTGAAACAGAAAGGTTCTTCAGATGTTAACGGTTCTTTATGGAAACAAATCTTCTAATCTAAGGCATCGTGAAGCACCTTTATTTTTAAGAGAGTATTGTGTCTCCAAGCAACACACAATAGTGGTGTATAGTTTCTGAATGAATCAGCTTTCTTGAATGAATCAGTTGAATAAATTATTTAATGATTCACTCATAAAGACTTGTCACCACCAACAGCCGTGTCGATGTAACCTGCAGAAAGAGTCACTGAAAATCCCCACCACTTTTGAATCAAATTCAAGGGCCATAACTAACTTGTATAAATAATTAACAAGGCATTAGCTTTCTATTTGAACAGCTAAAGAAGCTAGGTGGACTGATATTATAGTTGTACATAAACTGTTTTAACATAATGCTTGTTCACTGAACAGATAGTTCACCCAAAAATGAAAGTCATCATTTCCTCTTAATTATGTTTTTCCAAACCTCTTTGTCTGGCAGAATGTGCATCTCAGACAACACTGAATTCAGTGCTTTTTGCTTTTTTTACATACAATGAAAATGAATGGTGATTGAGATGATCATTCTGTCTAACATCTCTTAACAGAGATTTTCATTTAGGTCAACTATCCATTTGTCCAGGGTGCAGTTGACAAAGTAGTACATCTCCCCTAACAACAAAACAAATGTAGGCTGTGATAAAACATAAAATAAAATAATTTTACAGATGTTGTATTGTGTAAATGGTCATCGGACAGATCCCTCACCTCATACTTCTGCCTCTTGAGTTTCTCTATGTGCTGAAACTTCTCAGCCTCCAGGGAGTACAACCAGTCCCACAGCTCTTTAGCTTTCTCCCTGTAAATGCACATATGCACCAAAACACATTTAGATTACACACACAAACTCTGTTTCATCAGAACAAGTTGTCTTTCCCATAGAGTTGTATTCATGCTGACCTCAGCTTGTCCTCATTCAGATGGTCAATGTTCAGAGCCTTGCGTCTGTCTGCCAGAATCTTCTTCTTCTTCTCTCTTTCAGTTTGCTTCTTACCTCCTCTCTTTGAATCAGCCTGTTTTTTGCAATATGCAAACAAAACACTTAGACCTATTTACTTTTCACAGTCATAGACAGTACTGTGATGATTGACAGAATCAGAGTTAGGGTTGATAGTAAAACCTTCTGCAGGTAGCTGCTGTACTGGGAGCCCATGCTAGACAGGGCAGACTTCTTCTTGGCATCATCATCTGCCCTCTTCTTAGCATCAGCCTCCTCCTTCCTCTGCCTCTCTTCTTCACGTCTTGCCTGACGCTCCTTGTCCTTCTCAGAGCGGATCCTCTGCTGATCTGCCCTCTCAGCCCTGCGTTTCTCCTGCACATGCACACATTAAATGTGTCCATTATAATATTCTGAAACACGGCACTCTGGAATATTTGATTCTGATTGGTCAGTAGCGTCCTGCTATTATATCAGCTGTCAGATATTTCATTTTATTCGCCTTCGTTCATGGCAATGCTGTATCATTCTGCACATATAGGCCAGTGTTATTTTAGTATTATTTTAGACAATAGATTTTATTAATATTTAATGTTATTAATATTCAGTTTTTATTTTTAATGTTAGTAATTTGATGTGCCTTTGTCATTTTTAAATATATTTATTTAGCTTCGTCATTATTTTTTATTTCAGTTACAGGTTTATTTGTTTTGATTTATTACGTGAAAATAGAACTAAAAATCTTATTTAGTTAGTTGCCAAAACGACAATTCAAATTTTTCAAGTTTATTCGAGACAAAAGTTTTTTTTTTATCTTATATTTTATCTAAGCTTTATTTCAAATAACAAAAACATATTATAGCAATATACTTTATTTCATAGCTATCCAGGTAAATGAAACTTGCATGAGAAACTTGAATCTCTCGCATCACATTGCGAACTTGCTCTCAAGTTTCCTACAAACACCATCGTACGTCTCAGTTCACGAGTTCACATTTACATATATTTAGCACGAGTTACGTAATGCGTATTTGGCGAGTATGTATTTACGTAGTTGGCGTGCTGTCCTGGGGAAGGGCTCTGAGCTAGGTAATGGCCCGAACCCAGAGTATCCCCCCCGTGGTATGGTGAGAACTTAGTGATGGTGGAGAAGGGGTGGTGGGGGGGATGCTGATAGACCGTCAAATGAGTGGAGGTATGTCAGCTGTATTTATGTCCGTGAGTTGATTGACTTGATTACGTACCACTTGTGTTTAATTAGGCTAAGTATCTGACGTGCTCCTCCCGAACTTTGTTAATAAAACATCATTTATTGGTTAGTGAAAATGGGCTCTTATGAGTATTAATATTACTGTAATATTGTTGAAGTGATCGTCTTGTTTATAGTCTAATTGTTGTTGTTTTTTCTTAAGCTTTAAGATAAGATACAGGTAAGATCATTTTAACTCAAATATTTCATGTCCACATACCGTATTTATTTATTTGTTGAGTATCCGTCTATTTAGTGGTATAATGTACAGATGGCTGACACTCACGATTCTGTCTTTCAGAGCAATAAGCTCCTCTTCTTCCTTCTTCCTGCACTCAAAGTGGGCATCAATCAGGGCTTGCAGCTCAACGAGGTCTTTGTTTTGACGTTTCTTCTGGATGTCCTGTTTGCATACACATAAATATGACCTCAAACATGTATTCTTACAAGGTTTAATTCATATCATTATAACATAATGTACCCAGTGAAGTACTAGCTTACATCAAAGTCCACCTTCTCCCCGTCAGGGATCTTTGGTGCACTTGGTCTGAAGGGAATGAAAGCAAAATGTGTTTTAGTGGGATTCTGGGTATCTCAGTCTTCCCCAGCGCCTCAGAGGATGCTGTATTGAATCGCAGCATTGGAATTAACTGCTCAGCTATAAAAAGTGCTTAGTGGACAATTCTACTTACTTGAACTTGGGCTTCTCGTCTGTTATGAAAAAAAAAAAAAAGGGAGAGGGATATGTAACATGGTTAGAGAGTTTAAAACGAGCTCAGTCAACAATCAGTGGGAATTCTGTTAGCCATATCCATGAACATGGAGTTACTCTTAGTAACAACTCAGTGCTGGTTTATTTACCTGAGCTTTAAGAATGATGTATGTAACTTCTGAAAGTATGTTTACAAAGTAAATTACACATATTAATTTCAATCGTTTCAGTAATGTTAATAAACTGGGTTAGTTAGAAAGCTGTGAAACAAATAGGTACTCAAATCTAGAAGAATCATTGCATAAGAATTGAGATCATGAGGTGCTTGAGTATAGTACATGAGTATAAACAGACACAGAACTCCTGGCAAGTGGGCCATTCTCACTCTTCCGAGAATGAACAGAACAACAAAGCCTTGTGGAAAAGATTAATCTTTTTATCCTTCATTCATTTTCCCATCTCTTTTGACTAACAGCATCTAAATCTGAGTCGGTTATATATCTGACTAGACTCTGCAGGTGACCTAGATGAGATGTTTGAGCCATTGCAATGTTTCCTAACTATTTGGCTTGACATTCACACCAAAAACATAAGCAAAAAGCCACATCCAGACCAGATATTTTCCATAAGGAAATAAAAACTAGCATCTTGTCCTCGTTCCACTGGTGTGGCACATTCATGCAAAAAGAAGCAAAGCACAGAGCAATGTCAGCATTTAATATTCTTTCACCCTTGTTATTGACTTAAAGTAAATTTCAACTGACACTTCAGGCCAGTTTACTGTGTCTCCTCATTCAGAATCTTATGTTGTATGGTTTTGGACCTGATTGCACCGTGTTCCTTGCAGGCATTAACCCCTCCCCATGCCTTCTTTCTAATCAGAAATAACAAAAACAAGAAAATGACAGACATACCTTCCTCTTCATAGGCCTCTGCATGCATGAAGCGTTGAAAGCAAGAGTAAAATAGAAAACATTAATGTTGCTTTGAGTGCTTTTTGCTGCCCTAAGCAGGGCTGCGTGCTCAGATGCAGAGTTCAGCTGAGCAGGACACTCAAATTGAGGTGCATTGACAGAAATCAATTAAACAAAAAAATCACAATAAAGAAACATTCAGATGAATGAATTAGGTAATCACTTTCAATGGGACACCTCAATATGAGCAAGTCATTAAAAGAACATAAGCTAAATAACAACATATTGATGACCAAATTAAAATTAGCATACATATTTTCATAAAACATTGACTGGTATTTCAAAGTGGGCAAAAGAACCTTAATAATGGATGGCATCTTGTTTGACACTTTCAGCATTTTGCTTTTAAAAGTTATAATTGAATATTTAATGTTTCAGTAAAGCTAAGTGTGCCAAAGAGAGCCTTTCCAGTGTTAAGCCTGCAGTGAAATTAGAAAGAATAAGTTATTATAGCCCTTTTTGTCCCTTTGAAAATTATTTTGAACATACTGACCAACTAATATTCATTCCATGAATATTATGAAACGGCATAGCAACAGAAACAGCTGCATTTGTTGCAGAATTATTATAATGCATGCAATAGAATAGGTTCTTCTTCAAGATGCATCCTAGAGTAGCATTTTGCTGGCGGCAACTCAGAGACAGTTCTCAATGTAGAAAAGTGCAGGAAGTTTTCAGTGATTTGATAAGCATAATTGCTGCACTGTAATTGGCAAGAGCAGGAGCTGTACTGGGATTTATTATCAGCTCAGGCCTCTAGTGTTGGGAAAGCTACTCCTGATATACAATAGTTCATCTACAGTCATGCTACTTTAAGATGGTTACCATACTAAAAGGAAGCACACTGAAGCATTTTAAGGGGGCAGTGTATATATATTTTTAAATATATAAATGAAATCTGATCCGAGGATATGATTCATTATTGCAATAAAAGCAGATCTACCATAAATCTATGACACAAAACAATAAGGATATTAATCAGTGTAATAGGATTAACCTTGAACAGACCAAAAAAAACAAAAAAAAAACCATACATTTTTTAAATATTTTTATATATTATAAAAATATTTAATATAGCTACAAAATTCTTGGCAGGAAAAGATCAGTGCATCGTTATTTTGAACCACTTACTGAATCGTAATATATAAGAGCAGTTTGAATGGCTTTCTAACTTAGTATGATAGAGAAGAAAGAAAGTGTAAGCTAACCCCAAAAAAGGTCTTATATAGCTGAAAAAGCTACACTGTTTTGATGGTTAAGCTACTATTTGTTTCCCAACACTGCAGGCCTCCTGCATCCGCCCTAAAGAAAGCTGCATTTTAGGTGTGACAAGCACTACGTCTGTCAGAGTTCGATCGATCCAGCTCACTCCCCATTGGTCTGCAAGTGAATTTGAATTGGAAAATATTCCTTGTTCGTAAAGGGTGGAAATTGTCCAATTCTGAAGAATAATTCAAATGCATATCAAGGGACTGAAATGGCATGGATCGAAGCTCTGTCGCCATTTGGTAGTACCACACCAGTCTCATGGTGGGCCTGAGTGAAGAGGAGGTACCGCCAGTAGTGGTTAAAGTTTTGTTGAATTGGGGGGAAGGGTACTACTGGGGAACTACATTAATGTGGCTGATTTTTAGCAGATGAGGTGTGCTGCCTGTTTTTAGTTGTTTTGGGGAAATGGGAAGGATGAATGAATATCCATACCACATACCTTCCTCATGCACCTCTGGTTCTGGTTCTGGCTCTGGTTCTGGTTCTGGCTGTTTTTCTGGCTCTGGCTCTGGTTCTGGCACTGGCTCTGGTTCTTGCTCAGGCTCAGGCTCAGGCTCCGGTTCAGGAGCTGCCTCTGGGGCTACTTCTACCTCTACTACCTCTTCAGCTAATAATACATGCAGCAAGCAACCAAGGGAAGGAAGGTTATCAACAGTTAATGCGTTGCAGAGGAGGGAGCATTCAGAAATGGGAGATTATGTATTGGTTAAAGTGAGAAAGAGAGAGAAAGTCATGTGTGAAACGTATAGGTGGCTGAGAGGGTGCACATTGCGGGAGAACCTGTTATGAAATGATGAGACCTTGAGACACCAGGATTCCACATGCCAAATAAAATACCCACAAAAATGACTTTGTTTTTCCTTGTTTGCCAAAGCCTTTGATTCTACTAATCTAAAGCCATCTCTAACTATTTTGTGTTTGATAGGAAAATAAACTAGAATAAATTTCACACCTTATGCACAGATAAAATCCACATATAATATCTGAAAAACATAGACAAGGCATCAAAACAATGGTTTATTTTAATGACCTTTTCAGCAGCCACACAATTTAGAACTTCAGGTCTCCAGATACTGGAATATTCCAATCTGCTTTATGAATTCTGCTTAAAAGGTCATCAAAGGTCATGGCACCCTTCAAGCTGTAGGGGGCAGCACATGTTAGTTACAGTAGCTCTGGTTAGATTTCCTACCATAGATATGATTAATATGCTTATGGTTTTAGTTTACCTTATGATGAGTTAAATGAAAAGGTTGACATTTGAAAGGTTCTTGAATTAGATAAAAATTAGTTGAGCAAATTATTTTCTACTTTCGGTTAATTATTTTATTTGATTTAGTTACAACTTACTACAGACAGTGTCAGGCATTTTTTAACAAGAGAACATTGTGTTAAATTAGTACATTGAAAGACTAGTTAATTTTCAAATCCTCTTTTGTTGGTTTGGTTGTTGTGGTGGTGTTTAATTATTTGTTTGTTTATTATGTTACCTCCTTCTTCGAACTCTTCATATGCCAGAAAAGAAAGCAGTAAAGGAATACAAAAATTACAAAATGCTTTTTTTTTTTTCTTTTTTTGACACTATTATAATTGGAATTACATCATACATTAAATGCATGCCAAACCTTTATTTGTTAGTGTTCTGTGGAGTCAGTGCTCTGATCAGTTCAGTACAGAATCACATTCTATATGGCCAGTTATTACTGTAAATTTGTAAAAGGAATTCCTGTAAATTAATAATTTGGTCTCATCTCTGGCCTCTGTAGCCTCACATGAGCATTCACCTCAGAGAACACCAGTAACATGAGCATCATTAATACTGCCCTCAGCCACTGCATGCATTTGACAAGTTAGCCTCCAGAGATGTTCTTAAAAAAGCTCTCTGTGGCAGTGGCAGAAGGCAGTATGCTGGCATGAGATTCATGAAACAGCTGCCAAACAGCAGATGGCACAATATCAGTCACTACAAGCAGATTCAGGGCACTCTTGCATTGGATATATATTTGAAATATGTGTTTTTTATGAATTAATTTATAATGCTAAATAGAGCAAAGCCAAACCTGCAAGAAAAAAATTCACCAATGCTCTCACTGTTTCTAAATATAATCTATAAAATCTATAATCTATAAAAGTAACTGCTGACATACCAAGAAAACACTGATGCTGACTGAAAAAAATACATATACATAATATTTCAAATAAAATGGAAATATATATTGAGTGGACAAATGTGTTCACATGACAGACTTGAAAATCCTGGCTAAGGCATATGTTTTTCGACAAATTAACAGCAATAATGATGATGATAATAATAATAATTCAAATTTAGTACTTACCCTCGACCCCACTGATTGAAGAGAGGGAAAGAAGATTTATCTTTATTTTGTTTTGACCAAAGAGCATTAATATACATTTTATTACATCAAATGTCAGAATACTTACACGTCCTCTGTGTCGGACATGATTACAGGGAGCTATATACCTATATGAAGGAGACAGAGAGAATGTTTGTAATTGTTCTTTTACCACAGTGACAGGGTTAATCACTGACTTGACAGGTGTGAAAGGCCCTTCAACATGCTAAATATTTGAGGTAACTCTTAACATTTTATGACATCTTTATATCCAGTTAACTGTATATAAAAAAACAGCTGTATGTCTGAATATGCTGAAAATGTACTGTCTGTAACTTCATTTCTTCAAAGAAATGATAAATGATCAAAGCAGAGCAAAATGAATCTGACAGAATTAGAGCTTAGAGCAGATCTTCAACAGAAAGAAGATCTGCAAAAGAAAAAAACACTAAATAATGTCTTCATTCTAAAACGAAAAAAAAAAATTTAGAGGTAATATTTCAAAATAATCTGTCAGAAAAACAAATGTGTGTGCATAGGTTTGGCTATAACTGTTATGGCCAAATTTACGATTATTCCCTCTCAAATAAAACATGAACATAAATTAGCCAAATGCTGTGCTTTATATCTAATCATGTCAATTGGATAATGTGCTGTAAGCTTTTGGCCATGATAAAATAAATATCATGATCTTAGTATAAAACTATTCCAAATACCAGAGGTCCTCACTAATATAGCTTCAGAAATATGTGTGTGTGTGTGTGCTGTGACTCATATCTCCAGCACAGCTGCAGAAGCGTTTGGAGATTAACACATGATCAGATTTCCCAGCATCAGCTCTCTCTCTTTTTTGACAGTGAGGCTCTGGTCCTGTCAGCCCTGCCTTATGTGGGCATGACTGTCTGCTTACATTATTATGAGCCATTAAAGGAAGGAATGCCAGATTATTTATGTGTTTCTTTTCTGACATGAATAAAAAAGCGAATGCAACATCAAAACAGAACCAATATAATGTACAATTTTGATATCCATTGTATTAGTGTCAAAATGACAACAATCTAGTCTGTGTTTAAGAAATCATTAGAGCGTTATTCTAATGCTACCACCTTGTTTGTGCTACTATCTGTTGTCAGCTGTTCTTTGTTAAGCCTCTATTGTCATTGCTATCATTCGTGGTGATCTACAGGATAGGACAAAGAGGAAGCCAACAATGTGTAAATCCTAAATTGCATTGTGTTGGCCTTAGTAATCTACAAAGTTCCATACTGAGACAGAACCATCCCATTTACAGAAGTGCCCAGACCCACCCTCAAACGATCAAGGCTGTCAACTGAGGTGAAATCTATTTTTTTTTAAGTTCATCTTTTAAAACAATAATTTACAACATGTGAGAAAGGAAATAATACCAAATAGCAAAAAATGACTCTTAACGACTTTAATCCTTCCTTAACGTTTAAAAGAAAAAAGCACCATCAGCTATGAGCAAAGGGAAAGAACTGTCTTCTCAGCCTTGTCTTTACTCTTTTGAAGATACCAAAACTTTAAACTCTTACCTCAGAAAAGCCGAAAGAAGAGAGCGTCTTGATGGCGAAGACGGGCTGCAAGGTTCTGCAAACCTAGAAACTTCTTAAGTCCTTGACTTATACTGATACTTGATCTTCTAAGGAGTCTCATTGGCTGAGGAGCTAATGTGGGGGGAGGGAATCTGGACCATAAGGAGACCCATAGAATGTACTGGATGAAAGGACGATCAGATTTGGAAAGCTGAGGCGCCCAATCGCTATATCTGTCATAGCACAAGGCAAGCAAAAATAAGCCCAAGTTAAGAGGGGGAGCATGCTAAGGGTCTGAGGCTCTCTTAGAAATCTGGCTGTTGTAAACCGAGGGACACAAAATGTCAATTCAGTTTCAGTTCAATTTCAGGGGAGACTGAAATAAAGCCCAGGACTATTTATCTAGTCATGTGATCTCAACATGTCTGCCCCATGTGGCGACCGGCTCCATGTCAAATAAAACAGCTCATATTTGGCCACTGACTAGTGCAGGGGGTTCTCAACTCTGGCCCTCAAGGTCCACTTTCCTGCAGAATTTAGCTCCAACCCTAATCAAACACACCTGAACAAGCTAATCAAGCTCTTTAGGATTACTAGAAAGTTACTAGGTGTGTTCGACGGTGTATGATATATATATATACCGCGAGAGCGGTTCCAGAACATATTCAAGAGAGCATATACTCTTGATTGAATCGCTCCCGCAGTACTTTGATGTGATACAACGATCGGTTTGCTCAGATCCACTTCAAGTCGAACACACCTACTGGCAGATGAGTCTGATAAAGGTTGGAGCTAAACTTTGCAGGAAAGCAGACCTCAAGGGCCAGAGTTGAGAACCCCTGATTTATTTTTTATGTGTAAAAACTTTACACATGGATTTACTAAATGTAAATTTAGTAAATCCAAATACACCTTATACAGCTAGTAGATTTTAATCTCAAACTATACAGTTTTTTTTTGTCTTATGCTGTAAATTTCTACAGCATATCAGTTGTTCTTGTTTAGATTTCGGAATTTATATTTGTCCACCATAGTTTGTCCAAACAATCATAAGAAATCCTGGTTCTTGTACAGCTCTTTTTATAGTCTAAGGGTGTATTCACAGCAGGAAAGTCCGCTAGTTCACTTGCTTTGGTCCGGACCAAATACAAAGTTGTTGTTTTTTGTTTGGTGTGATTCCCTTTCACACTGCCCTTTTTGCAAGTGAACCAGAAATTGTAAACAAAACCACATGTGTGCTAAGGTCATCCATTCATTGGTTCATCCATTCAACGGTACCAGAGTTTGTTTGGAACCGGACCAAGACCACCTCTTCAGCTGGTTGTTTTAGTCCACTGCCAAGGGGGGAAATGAACTTGGGTTAGATTCAGTCGAACCAAACAAGACAGGTGTGAATACACCCTAAAATGAAATGTGCTTTTACATAGACTGTGACTTCTTATGCTGGTTCAGCTGATAATATTTCAAAGTTTGTGACTTTATGAAGGCAAATAATATGGTTGCATTTTGTTTTGAAAGACAAACAACTTCTTTTTAGTGTTGTTTTACCTTTAGTAGGGATGTATCTCTAACATCCATACCTAAATCTACACTCATGCAAAGCATATCAACAGACTCAGACATGTCAGACATGTTAACAATATGACCATAGCATATCATACCAATTCCAAGTGGTTTTCAAAAGACATGTAGCATTCGTAAATGCATGCAAATATAGCTAAGGAGAAACAGACTTTTGATAACCTAACGCTTGCAACCGGTTTTCAGGTGAAGTGGAAACCCCCTGCCTGGTTACAGCTCACTGGCTGTCAGAGCGCAGCTTGAATTCAGGGTGAGGAGTTTTATTTTTGGCATGGAAAAGGGGTAGGACACCATGTCCTGTTGCTCCGTTCTACTAATCTTCCCCCAGCACACTCGGAGTTGGACCCTGCAGCTGCACAATTAATTGCACACAATACTTGCACAGGTAAAAAAAAAAAAGCAGCACAATTTAGCTTTCATGAACTGTGTGAGTGGGATCTGTTAGTAGGTGTCTAGTGCATGGCTGTGTGAGAGACATTAGGCCTCGGCTATCTGTGCTGAATAAAGTATCAAAGTGCCTGCTTTAAAACCATTGAAAGCTGCTTTTGTCATTTAACATCTTTGTTTGACATATATAATATTTACCAATTTGTGACCTTTATGCTCTTTGTATTTGTATTTCACAGTATCTGTACGGTACTGCAGTAATTGATATCCATCTCATATCTGTCTGTTCATCTTTTTTGCAGATCAGCATCATCTCTCTTATCTAGATTTACCGTAAGTCTCACAAATGCTCTGAACACTACAATCATACATGGAAGTAAATAATTAAAATATATATATTGCAGTTGAATGTATTATAATACCTAATTGCTAACAGTGCAACCTATTATGATGAAGTCTTTTCTCTGTTAAATTGAGGAACTGGGAATTAGAGCCTAAATCAGGCATGTGTCAGGTCTCTGCTTATCTCACACGGGTCTAAGGAACGAGTGTACTCACACAAACCTTAGAGCAGTTTTATTACTCAGCCAGGGAATTAGATCACTGAGGTTATATAATGCAATATAGTGAAGTATTAAATGGATTCTAATGGATATATCAATTAGTGTCATCTTCATGTCTATGCTGTTAGAGAATTGTGTGAGAATTGAGGCTGGGGTGTTTATCTTTAGCTTATCCAGTCTTATTGTGGCTGCAGGATGTGCAGTCTTTCAGTGAGCAAAAATAAAATGTAGAGCAGCTCATGATCAAATTTCAGTGACACTACTGCCACACAGGCACTAGAATACATTCAGATACCAAAGTAACCTGGATACAGAGTGAGTCACAGACTGTATTTACTTGTAAGAATATCAATTTGGTGATATTCTGTAAAATGGTCAATTTAGATTTGGTCATTTGTCATATTCTGCAAGTGTCATGCATGCCTATCAATATAAATTAACAGAAGTGGAAAAGCTTACCTCTGCAAAATTACTTGTTGTCGTTGTAATATTTATAAATGCCTGTGTATGTTCTTAAAAAATATGGAACTGAAGAGGAAAGAGTATGGACAAAGTGATTAAAATGTATGTTTTATTAACTTTTTTGTGACAATTTTATTAACTTTTTTTGTGACAAAACTCACTGCACAGTCACTTGGTGATTGGTTTACATGTGTGGACTGTGTAATGCTACTTAATAGAATGTTATTCACTTGTATGGAGAAAATACTATAGAAAAATCATGAGAGGGAAGAAAAATGACAAAAATGAGAGCAGGACGGTTGAGAGCTAAAACGTTCAGGATTAAACTAAATTTAATTAAACAAAAAGAGAACTTTAACAGATTCATTCAACATTTTGACCAAAAAAAATCTAAACAAAAAACAAACATGTACATGTATCTTTCAGTAAATTAATATATAGCACTTTGTGCCACTGGGTTCAGAGATGACAGTTCAGATTAATATCCGATACCCTCTTCCAGACTACATTCTGTATTTCATACTGACTGGTGTTGTTCCTCTATCTGTACTAAACACTTACCGAATTGAAAAACTCTGACATAATACACATGTAAGTGGACAAATATTTTTTTTAGACAAAACTCAGGACAGTGGCTCTCCAGTAGCAGGATTGGACACCAATGATTTAAGGTTTGACACATAAATGAGATGTTATAAAAGTAACTAAAAACTCCACTATAATTTTTCCATCATTAAAATAGCATCTTTTTTCCAAATATCTAACTTCTCACAATAATGTCTGTCAATTGTACTTGGTTATATAAGTTGTTAAAGTTTCAAATTGATTTTCTTCATCAGTTAATTCGTTCAAAGTGTCTGTGGCTTTGGCACCACTTTGATTTTACTTAAAATGAAGGGCAGCAATTAAAACAAGTTTTCAATATTAGTGGGTTTAAATTTTGTACAGTGCAATAACTGATGGACAATGATCACATCAGCATCCTGTCTTCAGACATCTTTGTGATTAGCAGCCAGCTATATAGAGAGAGAGAGAAAAAAAAACATTTTAAAACATTTAGAACATCCATCATAAATACCATCAAGTGAGACACACACACACACACACACACACACACACACACATATATATATATATATAAAATAACTTAATTTTTTTGAAACTTCGAAAAATCTTTTTACAGTGTAAATGCATAATCCCAATTAATGGAAACCATATATAATAATGGAGTGAAATTCACAGTTTGTATGGAAAAAGACAAAGTTTAAAGCCAAAGTTAGCATTTAGTTAGAATTGAAGTTTTATTTTTAATACCAAACATCTATTTGTGGCTTGTTTTTAATGCAGGTTTTGAAATGCTGATGGCTTTAAATTATGGTAGTCAGCCTAATCTGCTTCCACAGCAGTACCCTCCTCCTCTACTGCCAAAACCAGGGCGAGACAATGCCCGTCTGCAGAAACTCCTGAAGAAAAATTGCAAGAAGAAAGTCGGCTCTTCCTCTCAGACACCCATCCCATTCAGGTCGAACTTGTCGCCAGTCAATGAGGCCAGCCCTGACCTGGAGCACAGTGACCACTCCACCCCTCCAAGGACTCCAGAAACCCCTCTTTTCAGCAGGACCCTCCACTCCCAATATTCTTCCAACAGCCCGTTCTACAGTCACTCCATCTCCCCATACTTACACCCTGCCAACAGCTCACACTACAGCTCTACGCCCACACTGTCTACCCAATTGTACTCTTACCCTGCCCGATCACTGGAGCACCAGATAGCACCTCTATACACATGCTCATCTATCCTTTTTGATGATGACTCGGAGCAGGCCACAGACGCTGACCCAGCGATAGCCTTCAGTCAAACCCTTCAATCCAGTTCCTCAAGAGCAGGGACGACTTGTGGCACATTCAGTGAACGACAGAACTATCAAGCCTCAGTACAATTACAAGCTCCCCCTTTGGCTCCAGTTCAACCTCCCGCTCCAAATTTGACATCGGCCTGTGCGCCATGTTACCAGACACAACCTTCCATCTCTCAGTTTCCAGTGAGCCAATCCAACAGGGAAGGATATAAAAACGTTGCACCTGCACCCATTACTCACACACCTCTCACACATAATCACGTCATGGAAACAGCTGGGTCACACTTCAAGACTTCCACAATGGAGAAAATAGCTGCTTTTCCACAAACAAGGATTTATACTCCAAAAAACTCCTTTTATGAGATATCAAAGCCACCTATTCAGGACTCCTGGACTTGTGATTCAACTTTTCAAGGAGAAGTACCATTTCATGCAAAAAATCCAGTGATAGATGTTAAACAAAATTCAGGGGTGCTGTCTGAAGCTCAAACACCTTCTGGTCAGATAAATACATATGCAAGCCCAGTTACAGGGGCAAAAAGACCTGTTTTGGAGGCTTCTGCAGATAATCAACCCTTGTTTGCATTTAACTCTACATTATCCACCACAATGGTCTCTAATGAAAGCCAAAAGGGGCCCATACCTCAAAATCACCGGCTCGAGTCTCCCTCATCGACTAGTGTAAAAGCTCAAAGTGCAGCTGTTGATCATGATGATGCCTTGAAAAAAATTGCTGTGGATAAAATAAGGAATTCCATTCCAAATGGTGTTGTGTTCAGCACAGGACTCAAACCGTTAATTTCTAATGCCTATTCTGAGGAATGCTTGACTCCAAAGATTTCTAAATGTGAAGTTTCCTTATCCAAGACCCTTGCTGAAGCTAGTAAGTCAAGCTCTAGAGCATGTGAGGTGCTTACATCTACAGTTCCACAGGAGTATCCAGTGACTAAAACTGAAACTTCAGAAACCTGTACAATGACACCAGCCAAGGCTGTTCCAACAGATATAAGTCAGGAGTCGTCCATGCCTATACTCTCCCGAAACTATCAAACACCAAGTACGCCTGTATACTGGTCACCAAGACCACCAGCACGCTTTGTGGGCAACCAGAGGCCATCACAAAATGATACTAATCTCCTGAAACGAAAGTCAACATACTACGGTTTGACACCTGCTGAATATGCTGCTTATGGTGGAATCAAGGTGAATTCACATGGTGATCCATCTGTATCTAAGCCTGAAGAACCAGAAGAGTTTAAAAACATGACATGTAAGAATTACATGTCCAAATCTTCAACTCAAGAAAAGTTCAGCATTATATCTGATTTCAATGCAGAGAAATCCTCAGAGGCTTTACAAACTTCAGTGGCTGCGCTGCCCTCACAAATCTTGATGACAAACCAAACGAACGTACAAGTAACTGACAAAGCTGAAATACAAACTTTCAGTAATTCCACTTTAGAAATACCAGTTCAAATTATGAAGGAGAAAGAGACAATACCTAGAGTAAAACCAATGCCTCTAGCTTTAAATCTTGAAAATACAATGTACCATGGGCTTCAAACTACACCTTTAAGAATGTCCATAAGCCCCACTGCTGTAGCAGAGGCTCCTAGGCAACTAAATTCAGGGTCTACAGACATCACCACCCCTCCTTTTACAGCAGACGGGAAAAAAATACCAACTTACCCTTTTCCCCTAGTACAATCAAATATTCCGAACTCAAATATAACCGGATTGTTAACAAAGAAGTTATTGTCGGTTCAAAATATCCCACAGCAAATGGTGCCGTCAGAGAATGCACACAGATCTATATATCCAACAGAAAGTTTTAATCCTGCAGCAGTGAAAGCAATGCAATTACAAGTTTTTACAAATCAAGAACAGAAAACAATGTCATGTTTATCCAAGTGTTCTTTAGAAACCCATCAGACTTACTCTGCTGTCACTGACTCTACTACTACTATCAATACAGGTAATGAACTTCACAATATCATGAACACCAAAAATGAAAGCTTCAATAAACTCACAACAAACTCAACCAATGTCACAGACTCTAGAATGCCATCTGCAGACACCAGAAGTTACACTAATGTTCCCCCTGATATTAAATCTACATCCCTCTCAAAGCCGGAGGAAACTAAATCTATAGCTCACTCAAGGTTAGGTGCATCTATCTTTACAGCCCCATCAAAGACAGAAATATCCAGACCTACAGCCTCATGTATGTCTAATGCAGACAGTCCTGATGTTTTGTCTAAATCAAACATATTTAATCCTCCAACTCCTGCTAAAACAAATCTATTTAATACTACAAGTCACCCCAAACCAGAGGCATCTCAACTTGCAAATACATTTAAATCAGATATATCTAATCCTGTAGTTTACTCTAAATCAGAAGCAAATAAAACAGTTTTGATAGACCCAAATTCAACACCTTCCTCATTAAAACCCATTACTAAAATCAATCAAACCCCTGAAGAAACCAAAGGTCAGCAGATACAGAAACATGACAACAATGTGCAATCTATTCCAAGCCCTTCAGACAAAACAAACAAATCATCCAAAGTCCCCTCAGAAGCACAGATATTTTCACCTGCACCTAACACTGAAGCCCCAGTCACCCACCTGGCAATGGATAAATCTTCTAAACTAGACAACAGCAAAGAAGGATTAATACCTCTAAGTACTAATATAAAAGAGCCAAACCCACCTACAGATTTGGCATCAGACTTACAGCACTCCAATAAAACAAAAACTGATTTCAAAGCTGCAGCTAAAGTTACAGTTGAATCAAAATTAAGCAATTCAACAATGCAACAAAGAAATTTAAAAGAAATGATCAAACAATCAAATAACGTACACCAAGACACCAAATCGAATATGGAAAGTGTGGAGACCAAATCCGTAAAATCTGATACTCAAAAGCCTTTACCGTCTTCAAAAATGAAGTCTCTTCGAAAAGCTCCAAGTGCAGAAAATAGTCTTGCCGCCATGCTTCTCAAAGCTGCCAAATCTCTACCACTCTCTTCATCTGAAGAAAGCTCTGCTAAATCCCAGACACAAGCCAACGCATCTAATTTAGATGTAAAGCCACAATATGCTCAGGATTCAAAAGTTGATCTCGTCACAAATGCTAAAGTCAAAGTGTTGAAGTCTGATACCTCAACACCTCAAAAGTGTTCAAAAGATTCATTAGTAACTGAAAGGCAAAATGAGGCAGTAGCCACTGAAGACGGCAAGTTTAAAGAGAACCCAGATGATCAGAAGAGACAAAATGATGAACCTAAGGGTGCTCAGAAACCCAAAGGCCTGAAGGCCAAGCTCAGTGGATGGACAAGGCTGAAAAAGCACATGGTGGTTGAACCTGAAGCCCCCAGTTTTCCAGAGTCTGAGGTGGAGAAAAATGCTCAGAAAGCAGATATAAAAATAAGTGGTAAAGACAAGTCTGGAGGGGCCAAAGAAGAGTCATTGGGTGGACAGGATTTGGTGAAAAAGAAAGATGAGCCTAGGGCAACAAAAATGTGGGATGCTGTACTATTTCATATGTTTGCCACAAAGGAGAACATTATGAAGCAGATACATAGCAACAAAACTGAGGATGAGCGGAAAAAAATAGAGAATGATGGTCAGTTAATCCCATCCTTCGTCCATCGCCTGCCCATCCTTCTCTACAGTCCACGGTTCGATGCCCGGAAGCTGAAGGAGGCAGCTGCGAAACCGCTAAACAAAATAGCTACCACCTTTGAAAGAGGCCTGCTGCATCGCAAACAGAAAGGTGAAGAGCCGAAAGACTTCAACAGAACAGCCAAAGGATTCGGTACATCTACAGGAAAAACAGCAGATGTTTGATTGCATTTCAAATGTACAGTTGATTATAACTACAAGTTTATACAATTATGTAGCATTGTAGTACTGTAAATTTACTTCATGAAATCAACAACAGTGAGATAAACAAGCTATGCACTGCGCTCTGCTGTGAGCCGTGCAGTAAGGAGCTGGTCAGCAGAAATGGAGGCCTAGTGCATTCCTGCATTGAGAGGGGGCGACTGACGGGTGCAGCTGTTCGGGATGTAGCGAGTGAGGAAGTGAGCAAGAGCTGAAAACGTAATGGTGAGAATGATCAAACAAGGAGAGTGGCTCAGAGTGAGGCATGGCATCCGGGAGATGGATGCTGGGTTTAGGTTTGCTCCACGTCAGCTGAGCCGGGTGGTGCGAGCAGACGTGTTTAGAATGGAGAGCTTCAGAATGTGACGTTCTGAGCCCTGCTCAGAATGAGTTATGACATGATGGTGTTGTTGTTCATGTACAGTGGGGGCCAAAATGATTAGAACACTAGTATTTTCACCAGTTAAAAATGCTTTTAAGTCAGTTATTTCTATCTATTTTGTATTGTGTCAGTAGGAAATATCAGTTTACCTTTCCAAACATAAATTTTGTCATTAATTGTAATAATCATGTGAGATTTTTACTTGCACAAGGAGTCTGACAACAGCCAGTGCTCCACACAGAGATCTGATCTCATCATCATCCAGTCTGTCTGGAATGACAAACTGAGACAGGCTAAATCCAGAAGAACTGTGGCAACGTCTCCAAGACGCTTCAAGAAACCTACCCAAAAACTGCTTTAAACACAAAGGATAGCGACACCAAATGTTGATTTAATTTAGTTAATAGAAGTTAATTGATAAAGAAAATCCTTGTGCAAACAAAAATTTCACTGGGTTATCACAATTAATGGCAAAATGAATGTTTGGAAATGTAAACTGATATTTCCTACTGACACACTACAGCAAAAATAGAAATAACTGACTTAAAACCATTTTCTAGCTGGTGAAAATACTAGTGTTCTAATAATTTTGGCCAGAGGGAGAAGTGGAAAAGTATAACTAGAACATGTACGGAAGACATTTACAATAAAAAAATCTAAATCTCAAGATGTTGATCGTGGAATAAGACTAAAATGTACTGTATGTGATCCCCACCTTGTGTCCTAAAAAAATAGTTTCAGATGTGTTATTTTTTACTTTCTATCTTTTTTAAGTTTAAAACCAGTGTTGGCACATTTCTAGTGAAATGTCGCGAGTGATTTCATGCTTATGTATTAATTTCTTGTTCAGTGTCATGAATACAGAGCACGATTAGACTGATAGGTGTGACGGGAGGTATGTGACATTTACAGAATACTACCCAGGACTACAGAGGAAACAAAACTCTTTATAAGCTTGTACTTCAGGGATCTCTGTTGCAAAACCCAACTGACTGCCATGTCATGCCCTTTACTCACTCCACATGCACATAGCTCAGAGTAGTTCAACTATGGCACGGTTCTAAGACCTAGTTCTGTGTAGTAGCACTGGATTGGCCGCAAAGATCCTAAATAAACCCTTCAAATAGAACCAGCACAGAAGTGCATTTGTTATGCACGATAACAGTGAGAAACCACAATAAAATATCTTCAACAATTAATCATCATACACTGCCCTACCCTGTGCACCCATAAGGTGTGTACATAGCGAAGTGTGTTTGTTTTTGTAGATAAGCAGCAGCTAATGTACAGCACATTATCATATTTTAGTTACTTTGGTAAAGCATGAACTATTTCTTTGTAGTAATGAACATGCTGAGTTTAAATTTTGTTATCTTGAATAAAATATTTTAATAAAGTACATTTCTTACTTGTTCTTCAGTTTGTGTAATTATTCATGAAGACCTTCTCATATTTCCCATGCCCATTCTCAACAAATTTGTACCTTTTTCCAGCCAGTCCCTGAAAAGGTAAATGTCACAATTAAAGCCTTGAAAAACCAAGTGAAGAGGATTTAAGTATTTATCTATAGTAGCATCTTACAGGAGCAAGAGAATGAGCCTTTGCTCTGAACAGCCAAACTCAAGTGATGATTATAAGAACTGATGTTGTTCATTGTTTTTTGTTTTGTTTTAACACAATTATATCCCAACATAAGTTTAGAGACATGTTTCTGTAAGGTTGATCAGGGTTTAGTACTACGAGGAGTCATGATGTACCTTTGGTTTATCCGGTGATGAGGCGTCTCCCAGATTTTCCCAAATGCATTTTATGTTACGCACCTCACCAGCCTTAACATCCTGACACTAACACACACAAAGAAAGATAATTAAAAATAAAATAAAACAAGATTAATTTTTCATCCATAAAACTGCATCCGGTTTACCAGGTTAATTTTTATCTTGGTTCAGGTGGTAGCCATTAGATGGCGTAATTAAACCACAAGCTTGTTTCAGGGATCTCTCCCATCACATGACTTGCCACCTTACAACTTCTTTAATATTTTCTATCGATTATATCCAGAAAACACATATAAGTCCAAAAAGGGCAAAGCAGAAAACTCTTTCACAATAGTTGATCTCAAAGAGTGAAAGAATGTAAAGAGTGAGAAACCACTTAAACTCATCCACTCAACTTTTAAAGAATCTATAGAGAAAAAAGAGGTAGGAATTGTTTACCTTCCTGAAAAGGATGAGAAGAACATCAGACATAAGAAAAGTGTAAAGAAGAGAACTAAAGATAGAGGATACAACAGATTCAGAAGGAAATTTACTATTGGCTGGATTCAGAAACTATGTGATTAACATTCAGAGACTCCTATATCATATAAACTTACAGCTGCTTTGGAGGAGGGGCTCTTGATGCTGACATCACTGTTTCCTTTCACCCATTGGTTAATTAGATCTGCCACACCAACCTTCATTCCCTCTGTATCCTGAATCAGAATAATTACCCATCCTTTATTTATCCAATTACTCACTTTTTAGAGTTACACCAGAATAATGAAGAATGTGCACCATATCTGTACGCTCATCTCACAAGGGAACAGAAATTTGGTTACAGTAACTAAACAATGACTGATAATTCAATGTCAATGTGAGATAGTTCACCCAAAAATGATAATTCTGTCATTATTTATTTACCCACGTCGTTCTAAATTTGTATGACTTTCTTCTGTGTAACACACAAAAAAAAGTAACTGGGGTCCAGAATAACACTGAACTGAAAGTGCAGCAGTAATAACATAATGTTGTAGGTAAACCCAGTAGTTTTAGGATTACACTGAATCCCTCAACAAAAACCCCATAGGATTTTTCCATTGCCTTTCAGATTATTGCAGAGAAGAAGATTGTTATTATTCTTACATGTTTTGTTTACCATTATAATCTTCACACACTAGGACACTTTGATCAATTTGAAAGCCTAAATAAATTTACAGGGAAGTAAAAAGCTAAATGTAGGTTTTTAAAACAAACTACTCCAGAGTTGCATGACTTTATGTTACCATCACCAAGCGACCAACACGTCTTCACTATACTTTCCCTGAAAGTTTGAGTTATAATAGTTTGCAAGAACGTAATTATAAACAAACTGAGGCTGAGAAGGCAGACTAGTGATTACATGAGTTTTCAACTGTCTACATCTGTCCCCAACAACCTCTGAAGTACAATTTAGTTACTTGTTAGTAACTCTCTTTTTCAAGACAAGTAAAAGCTTCTTGTAGAATAAAATGAGAAAATATCTTCAAACTTTTAATAAAAAAACATACTGACTGTCAGAGAGTCACCACAGTCATCGCAGTCTCCACCAGTGACACTCACCAGATCCCAATCCCCTGATTTCTGATCACCACCACCTGTCAGCACTAATCAGCAGCACTATATCCCTGCACTCCTACCGTTCACTGACTGTCTGGTCTCAAACATTCCATGTTGACTAACCTGACCCACTTACCTTTTGTCTACTTACCAGTTGCTCCAGTGTTCCTATCCCTGTTCTCCACCGCACCAGTTCTCCACCGTCTCCACGCTCCGCTGTTACCTCCAGATCCCCTGGAAAAGGAAAAAGGACATTCACACTCAGATAAGCCCCTAGAGACATTCCCATTCCCGCCTGCTTACCTGGACATTCTGCTCGTCTCATTCCCCTCTGCTACTACTCAATAAACCTGTTGATTGTATTGCACTGACCTCTGAGTGCTGTGTCGATCTGCTGACAGAAGACCAGACCAGAACTGACGACTGGAGATGGAGGTCCCGAACCCCACTGCTGCAGATCCCCTCGAAGAGCTGGTCAGCGCTCTTCGAACAGCTCTCTCTCCAGTCACACACCCTCAGTCTGCCTCTGCCAGTCCCATGGCCATCCCTGCTAACTATTCGGGTGAGGCGGTTGAATGTAGCGTTTTTTTACTCCAAGTTTCACTCTACATAGAGACGCAATACCATAAATGTTCCAGCGAATGGGCTAAAGTTGCCTTCCTGATCTCCCTGCTAACATGGCGGGCATTGCTCTGGGCACGAGCCATCTGGAACTAACAGACCACTATAATTAACTCTTTCGACGCTTTCTCTTCCCACTTCAAGGAGGTCTTCGGCCTATCCACCGACTCGCTCTCCATTGCTGACCAACTCATCTGCCTCCGTCGTGTGGATGGAACGAGGTAGCGCTACTCGCTGCTTACCGTCAGGGCTTGGATCCACAGATCAGATCCAGATGGCGATCTATGATGACACTCTCGGTCTGGAGAGCTTTATGCAGAAGGCCGTTAAGATCTCCCAACATCTCACAGCTTGTCAGCCAGACATAATCGCTCATTCTCCGTCCTCACCAGCTGCCTGTCCTCCGGTACCAGAACCTATGCAAATGGATACTAATCGCCTCTCACGCACTGAGCATGCTCGACGTCTCGCCACGGCGCTGTGCCTCTACTGCAGAGTTGCGGGGCACTTCATTCGGGTGTGCCCCTCTCGTCCCCCACGCCCAGCGGTGAGTACTCTCCAATTGGAGCCTGCTATCTCTACCCTACCACTGCTAATGGTACAACTGCTCACCTCACGTAATTTCATTTCAGTACCCGCCCTCGTGAACTCGGGATCCTCAGGCAATATCATCTCACAAGCCCTCCTAAAACTGTTTGATTTACCCTACCAGAGACAGGCCGAGCTGAAGATCGAGACCATACAGGGAAAACCGCTCGGGCATGGGCACATCAAGTTCCAGTCTCCGCCGATCACTCTGCAAGTAGGCTGTCTTCATCAGGAGAGAATTTCCTTTCTGGTACTGCAGGGACCCACTGTCGATATCATCCTGGGACGCCCCTGGCTATCTCAACATTCCCCCGAAGTCAGATGGGATACCAGCGAGATCCTCCGATGGTGTAAAACCTGCATCCAAAACTGTCTCTCCAACGTCCCTGTACCCCTGGTTAGTAACCCGAAGCTCCAAGTTCATTCCACCCTAGTGGAGAGCCCCGAACCTCGTGAGGTTCCGACGATCCCATCTGACTACATGGCGTTCCAGGATGTGTTCAGTAAACAGGCAGCCACGAAGTTACCACCGCACCGGCCATGCGATTGTGCCATTGATCTGCTGCCTGGAGCTATACTCCCCAAGGGTTGAGTATACCCCCTGTCCATCCCGAAGCGCAAGGCGATGGAGGATTACATCAAGGAGGCTCTCCAACAACAGTTCATTTGTCCTTCCACCTCTCCGGCGGCCTCGAGCTTCTTCTTCGTGGGCATTGAAGACGAAGGCTTGTGGCCCTGCATCGACTACTGGACCCTCAATGATCACACTGTCAAGCTCCCTTATCCTCTTCCCCTGGTCCCGGCCGCCCTCGAGGAACTCCGTGGGGCCCGCATCTTCTTGAAGCTGGACCTGCGGAACGCCTATAACCTCGTTCGTATCCGGGAAGGCGACGAGTGGAAGATGGCGTTCATTACCCCCTCAGGCCACTATGAATATCATAGTCATGCCGTATGGCCTTTCCAACTCCCAGTCCGTCTTCCAGGGGTTTATGAACGAGGTGTTTCGGGAGTTCCTCTACCGGTTTGTCATCGTGTACATAGACGATATGCTGATCTACTCCCGGAACCTGGCCAAACATCGCCATCATGTGACACAGGTCCTACGCCAACTCCGGAAACACCACCTCTACCTGAAGCTCGAGAAGTGAGTTCCACCACCCCACGGCCCAGTTCCTCGGCAACATCCTCAGTGCGGATGGGATCTAGATGGACCAGGGGAAGGTCCAAGCCATCCGGGACTGGCCCCAGCCTCAGTCAGTAAAGGAACTCCAATGATTCCTCGGCTTCGAAAATTTCTACCGGAGGTTCATTCTGAACTTCAGTCTCCTCTCAGCCTTCCTCACGTCCATGCTCCGTCAGAAACCGCCACCTGTCAGCACTAATAAGCAGCACTATATCCCTGTACTCCTCCCGTTCACTGACTGTCTGGTCTCAAACATTCCATGTTGACTAACCTGACCCACTTACCTTTTGTCTACTTACCAGTTGCTCCAGTGTTCCTATCCCTGTTCTCCACCGCACCAGTTCTCCACCGTCTCCACACTCCGCTGTTACCTCTGGATCCCCTGGAAAAGGAAAAAGGACATTCACACTCAGATAAGCCCCTAGAGACATTCCCATTCCCGCCTGCTTACCTGGACATTCTGCTCGTCTCATTCCCCTCTGCTACTAATCAATACACCTGTTGATTGTATTGCACTGACCTCTGAGTGCTGTGTCGATCTGCTGACACTGACATCCAGACGATAGAAACTGCTATGAAAATGTTTGCAGGTTTTGGCCTACAGAAATACATTATCCTTTCAGCAGCCTATGATTTTGATTGTATGGCTGAAGAAAAAAACATCCTGCAGAATATATTATTTAATGTTCTAAAGAAGAAAGAAAGTCATACAAGATTGGCATGACATGAGACTTGAGTACATTTTTAGGGTGAGCTATCCCTTTAAAATACATACTAAAAATGTTTTGATAAACAGTGGATGTTCAATGTCACTGTATAAACCTTGGAGGACACAGCCTTTGCTGAATTCTGATTCCAGGCTTCTCCGGCCTCAAAGAGGGTCTTCCGAGCAGATACGGGTTCTGGTGTTGTTGGGACGTCCATTACTTTTTCTACACTGCCCTCTTTACAAGACTCCTGCACACATGCAACAAAACACACATTGCTATGACCAGAAATATTACGTTATCTGGGACATGTGAAACACCTGCTTGACTCTGCAATAAAAGCACAGTAACACCTGGTTCCACAATACACACATTTGCCATGGGACTCTTACATGTTTGCATTGTTCTGTTACAAAACAAAACCCGCTGAAAACAAATGTTTGAGCGTGTCAGCATGACTAAGAGAGGAAGTGCCTGGACATGCAGGGTGTCTGAAAGCACCATAGCAGTGAGATCAGAGTGATAAACACCAAAGCAGGAGAATGTAAACACTGGGTGTGGTAATAACAAGAGTGTGTGCAAATAAATTAATGCATTCCAAAAGCAGCATGTAGCCGTGCAGGTGCATTTACAGGTTTAACTATGAAACCGACATTATACAAGTGCATGTGAAGTTAATTCACCTCAACGGCATGGTTGTACTGCTCCAGTCTGCCATCTAACTTCGAGATGATCGTCGGAGGCAGGGTCTTCTTTATGCTGTTCCTGTTTTCACAAACAGATGAAACATTACCTAAAGCACCACTGTTCTTCCAAGACACAGACCATCTCAGACCAAGCATGGACATGAAGAGCACCATTACTCATAAAGTAGTGCAAGATAAACAAAGGCTCTGTGAAGCATACTGTTTACTACATACAAGAATGAACAATGTGGAAAAGAATACCCGATGATAAATTGGATTCTGAGACTGATACATGCACACAAAAAAACGAATAAACAAATCCTTCATCATTTCATATTTAGTGAATAGAAGAAGGATACAAAGGTAAAAACATGTCATATCACGTCTGCCTGCCTGAAAGGTGAACCATGTTTCAAACAGTTGTTCATTCATGAATGAATCATTCATGTGTGGTGTTTAGATCAAAGAGAAAATACTGATGAACCCATGATGTCATACCACAGCAAGGAAAAAACAACAATTTACCCTTGCTTTTTCTCACATTCAATACTATGAGGGGGATTTTCTTTTTTTTACAATCCTGCAGTAAATCACTTGTGCCCTTTCATCTTAATGTGTATGTGTGTTTCCAAAGTCTACTTACTTTTTTTTAATGGAGCGGTTTAGAGACTCAGTCCTCTCAGTAATCTATAAATCAAAAGTAAAAGAAGATTTATTAGTAAATAGATTCAGAGTATTTGTGAATCTTTACAGTACTGAGCATCAAAACACTTAAGGCCATATTTTGTGCAATGTTTCCAGGCAACAGGCAAAAAAAGTGAAATGCAGTGCAACTTCATTGGGTAACGGATGATGATTGCACAAAGTAAAGCCATAGTCTGTCAAAAGTTTGAGTCAATACTGAAGGGCAGTTCAGCCCATTGATGTTGTAAGCAGATTTATTTCATAATGATTTGTATCTGGCTGTTCATATTCTTTGTTGAAACTGTAAATCCTTGTAGCCTGTTGCCTTTTATTTCGTCGACAAAAAGTGTCAAGACCTTTAAAGATTCGTTTTTGCCCAACAGGATAGGATGCATTCACTGCCAAAAAAAGTCGTCCTGCCAAACTTTTCCTGAGTATTTTTATGTGTTTATAATTTGTTTGTTATGAACTGATCTGTTGCGTTTCAAATTAAACTACTATTTTTCTCAAACATGCATGTATGGGGCATATTGATGCTGTCAAAAATTTATTACTAATTGCTTGAGTTGTACAGTATATCAGGATTAGTTTTATTGGAACACCGCAAAAGTAAGATGGAAGGAAATTTGACCATAGACATAAACAAAACAAATGCAAAATAAAGCAATTATAGCCACAGCTTTATAAAGCAAAGGTAAGATGCATAGTAGCAGACATACATAAACACTCTAGCGTACAAGTTATGCTGTCATGCACATGCACAAAGTAAGCAACTCACCGAGCTTGTACCTTCTGATTGCCACTCCTCAACCTCAGCCTGAAACCAGCAAGCAACACACATACACACACAAAGCACCTCAGCAATGTAAAGCAGATGCTTCATGTTCTGTCATCTTTCTCCCTCAACCCACACCACCATTGCAAGGAAAAGATTAGAACCAAACATAGCACAAGGAAGATGTCCGAGTCACGCAAATAACACATGGAAGATACCAGATCCAATTTCAGAGGGAAAACACAACTGAGCACAATGCACAAACACGTTTTGTACAGTATGTCATGTTTTATGTTAGGCTGGGGACCTACCACTATCATTGGCCTTTCTGTGCCACAAGCATCACCAAATGGTAAAGCAAAAAAACAAAAACAACAACAACAAAAAAACACTACACTGAAATTAACTTTCAAATAAATTTCCTGAACATTCAACCCCAACCCAGGTGTAGCCCCGCCCCCAATCTCATGCTATTTGTCGAACTGCAACTATAATGTTTAAAGAGTGGAAGAGGACTTTTTGCAATTTTACTAAGTGAAATAAAACATTATTTATTCCCTTTATGAATAAGTTTTATTTCCTCACTACAATGTAGATTTTTTTAGTTGTATTATCATTGGAGACATTTGTTGATTTGGGGACAAATGTTGGAGACATTTGTCCCAACATGAACAAACAAGACCACCCAGACTCTGCAGGGGTGTTAAGTCCTGCTCCTGGACCACCTTCTTGCAGGGTTTAGCTCCAACCTGCCTGATTAGAAGTTTTTAGCAATCCTGAACAAAGTCAGTCTGAACAAAGTAAGTTAGTTTACTCACAGCTCTATTTGCAACACCACCGAGCTGCTATTACAGACATGCAAGACCAGCTCCTATCTACCTTAATGAGGAAATACTGAAATCTCAAAAACAGCTGGCCAAACACATTTAAATAATGTATTTTAAATCAAAAAATAAAATCTGACATGAACTGTCCCATAAATATGGTCTTCTATGGGAACCACACCCGCAGTGATGTTATGACTTTACCAATTGGTGATTGGCAGTTTATCTCATTCATAGCAATATGAGGAAACCGTCTTGGCAAATACACATATGCTTTGTCCTGAAGACCTTGTTTTGCTGGTTCAGGTGTGTTTAATAAGAGTTGGAGCTAAACCCTGCAGGACACTCTTTACCCAGACCAACACATGCAAAACACATGAATGCACACGTCATTAACTCTCTATAAAACACTAATCATTGCAGATATTGTTCTGCAGCTAAAAATTGTGAATAAGATAATGATGCCTGGTCAAAAGCAATTACAAATGATGAGATGAGATCAACTAAAGTATGTTACTGTTAATTTTAACTCTATTTAACAAGCATGTGTGGACATATCGATAATGCATCTTAAATTATAATGTGATTTTGTGTCTAATGATGATGATCTCATACTTACCATGTAGGAGGGGCTCCTGGGGCTGAGAGGACTGAAAGGCTCCTCTGGATCTCCACTGGATATACTCAACCTCTTCAACTTTTCCATCACATCCCTTCTTTTCCTCTCTCGCTCCTCATCTCTCATCCTCCTCTGCACCTCCTCATGAGTCTGATCTCCTGTCTCTCTGTGCTGCTGGTCCTCCACACTGCTCTTCACAAACACCTCCTCAGACACACTGAAGACAACAAGACTAAGAAAGGGCAACAATCCATGAACAAAATATTTTACCTCACGTGCATTTGAATTTGTTTTACCTTTCTGGACTGCTGACAGCTGCTGAATCGACTGAAGAGTCCATGTTGCTCTGTATCTTCAGTTCTCTAAAAAAGATTAAACAGGCTGAACTCAGGAAGAACATATGTTCTGGGGAAATTGCGAAACTCACCTGATTTCTCATGGTATTTCTCAACCCAGAGCCAATATCGACATAACTCTATTGCTGCCCAATCATTGACACATTGTTCTCAAACTGTTTTCCTGCAGTGTGCTAAGGATTTTACATTGTAGGGGTAACTCTTGCAATGTTGGAAGTCATGGCCCCCACATGGTATGACAGATGTTGATTCATAAACGTTCTGTCTGATTCAGTGTAGGATTCCTCATATTGATTCAATCCAACTCCTGAGTTTGTGAGTGATTTGAGCAATTCGTTCAAAGAATAAAAAAGTAATTTATTGGCAATCAGATTACTTCTCATGCTGTACATTTGTGTTTGTGTGCAGCTAAGGAGGACAGCTCCATTTAAAGACGTTTTCTTGACTTTATTTCACTGTACATGGCCTTTTAATATCATCACAGTCAATTAAAGATGTAAACTCACATCCACATCTTGGGTTGATTTCTTTTGTCATGAAGCTTCAGAAACACTGGCATATAAACTATGCATTTCTACAGAATCCCTTGAAAAGATTAAAAATGAAGGTGGAGTTGGGTGATGGTGGGATACCGGAAGAATGGTCATTGGATTGACAAGTGAGGTAAGGTTTTTCTAAAGTTAAGATCGGTTTAAGCTTATAGTCTCTCTTGCTCCCTTCCTGTAAGCTGTAACTGTATGCAGTATTTTAACTTTTCTCATTGTAACTGTGTACATTTTACACATCACACAGGTTGATCTTGTTGAAATGTGTGCCTGTCTATGCCTGTACCTGTCATTTGATCTCCTCCCCTCTTGTCCATTAGTGCTGTATTGTCTCCCATTCTGTTGGAGGAGGACTGTGGAGGTGTAGGAAATCTTCATCTCTGCCTTCTTTTCTCTCTGTGAGTACAACAATTTCAGAAGCCTATATCAGGCACTTGAAAGACTGGTTTTGATGCATGACTGGGTTAAGGGTTTAAGGGTAAGAAGTATTAATTAAGTACTATCTTGTTAAATGCCTTCTTAAATATCATACCTTCTCATCCATTTCACAGCTCTGATTTTGTTTTTTACAGAAAGATGACTCGTGACCTTTCACCCTTCTTGGATCGTCCTCCTCTACACACCACTGTCCAGTCTTTCCCTCCTCCCTCTCTGCTGCCTTAATGTCCCTCCTTTCCTGGTCTCTGGCACCCCAAACCTCATCATCACCAACCTCATCCAGGTTTTGCTGGTTTGAAAGGGGGGGTCTGGTCTTTATGAATGGGGTGCTGTCATACACATTTATAGCATCCAGTTTACTTTGTTGAGCAGAGCTGGAACAGAGCTGAAGTTTTGAGTGACGGGAGCCGTTGAGATGCGTTTCTACATCTTTATGTTCCATTTGTCCCTGTTTGCGCCTGCTTAGATGTGTCCAATCGCTGAAGCCTTCATCCTCTTCCAAAGAGGATGGATAGCTTGGAACCAGATCATTCTGACCCCTAACAAACAGCAAAACACTTTCAGAAATGCCTCTCACTGGGATGCCAATATAAGAAAAGATAATCTACTTACAACTGTTGAGTATGTTTGAATAGAATAGAATAGAATAGAATAGAATAGAATAGAATAGAATAGAATAGAATAGGTGACTGAATCGAAATAACAGGTGTGGTCTTGACACTTACACATAGAAACAGATTAACAAGCACACATAGAAAGACAGAGAAAGTTGCCTTGAGCCAGATTCTGGAGGTTGGGATTCCATGGAAACAAAACAAACACACACGCACACACACACAGTACCGGTTCTTCTATGTATTTGATGAAGAATGGAGTATATTTTAGGTTTTGAAACTAACTGGTTGTCCAGAGTCTGTGCAGTGCGAGGGCTGTCCTGTGGGGTCATAGGAGGCTCAGTAGAGGAACTAGCTCTTGCACGCCGTCGTCGTTCTCTCTCAATTTCCTCTGCATCCTCCAAACTGCGCTGAACAGTGATTCTGTGTAATAACAATTCATAATACAAATTAGTATTAATCTTCATAATTTCTATGTTCAGGAACAGAATTTTGATTGCTAAATCATGAATGCTGCTTTTGTGCAGACTTGTATACGGTATACTGCAGTGTATATAGTCTTTCACTGTGATGAAAATCTTCAGGCAGTAATTTTCAACTGATCAAACAATAATACATCACCATGATTATGATAGCGATAAGGGTCATTTGACAGAAGGTAGGGTCAGAGATGGACAGGAAGTAAGTAAAACATGGACAGGAAGTGCAGGGTTCACACTGACAGGAAATGGCTCACTGCCTTCCTTTACAGGGGCTTACATTGCGAGAACTAAACAAAACAAATGGCACAACTAATTCTGCAGAGAATCTCCATTACTGATTATTTACAATAATTGTGCAGAGGTGGATGATTACCAGACACTTTCATTCTTTACAGATCAGAAAATATTTCTGTGCTGTAATCAATGAAATCACAAGTTTTACTGGAAGTGTAAGATTGATGTAAGCTTATAGATTATATTACACATGCCTCTGGGAACGGATGTATAGTTTGCTAATATTATCTATAACCTGTCCTAAATGAGCAACAAAGGCATGCATTGTTACTGTATATACTGACACCATTTATCTAATGTGCAATCTAAGAACTTTATAACTGCTTGGCAGACCAAGCCAGAAAATAAAAGAAAAGAAACAATAACATGGTTATAACAATAACTACTATTCAAAGATTTAGGGCAGAACGATTTTTACCTTATTATTATTCAGCAAGGATACGTGAAATTAACCAAAAGTGACAGTAAAGACATTTAAGACATTAAAGACAAATAAATGATGCTGTTTTGTCTATTCTTCAAAGATGTAAAAATGTATCAAGGTTTCTGCAAAAATATTAAGCAGCACAACTGTATTCAACATTGATAATATTGTTACTTGAGAAGCAAATCGGCATATTGGAATGATTTCTGAAGGATCATGTGACACTGATGACGGGAGTAATGACTGCTGAAAATTCAGCCTTGCCATAATAACAACAATTTACATTTTAAAATATGTAAAGACAGCTATTTTTTACAGTATTTTTGATCAAATAAATGACTTCTTTCAAAAACATAAAAAGAAATCTCACTGATCCAACCTGTGATTCCAGTTTGGACCCATGACTGTACAACAAATCATCAAACAATATTCTGAATGTTCTTCTCCAAGTAAACAGTTAATCTTAATTCTATGATCAAATTATTTTACACAAACATCAGAGTAGTCAAATTTTTTTTACCACTCACGTTCTGCTTAAACATTTGAATCTGTTACAAAACTTATTATAAACAAAAATATTTATTGTTTTGAGTAAATGAACGTAGCAAGCACTAAATCAGAGTAGCCTAAATCTATAATATCGATAATAACTGCAGTGCTCCCTTTCCTTTGTTGAACAAACTTAGTGAGAATGGCTGGGTGGTGGAACGGCTCAAATTTTCCGGCACAGTTTAGAGGAGCTCCGGGTCCTTAGGGCAGAGTGGGAGGGGGCCGCTGCTCTGTATCACAGATCCAGCAGATTTAGAGCAGGGGGTGATCTGGTGATGTCACCACCCTCAGGAAAATTCCAGTAATAAAAGAAGCTATTGAAGCCTGTCACTGCCATTTCATATGATGTCATGAACTGACTCACCATGTGCCGTGTGAACAACAGCCATCTGACAGCTTTGGGACAGATTTTACTTTAATTACACACACATGCAAAGAACAGACACATTATCATTTCGTCACATCGCTCATAACTATATAGCAACAGTCATATACCCTCAAAACCTCTGGGACGGCCTGATGATTTGGGTTTCTCTATATGCGCATCCATGCATTCTTTGACCTTAGAACCACAAAACAACCCACAAGAACTTTAACCCTTCCCCCTGAACTCCCTGCAGAACTGATAAACAGCAGAAAGAACTCATGCTCTGTTTCCTCTCTTGACCCCTCTGTTCTGCCTGATAAATCCATCTGCCCTAATGGTTGTCCGGTGCTACTCAGCATTTTTAGATAACAGATCATCACTATCAGCACATTAAGAGTTTAAAAGTCATGATTTTATAAAACAGGATTTAATGAACTGCAGCACAATCTATTTAAAGGCAAAGAGACCAGTGTGACTCTGTGGACCAAAGACTCTGACCAAATGGCTACAGACAAACACATTCACACACACATGCGAACAAATCAATATCTCACCTCTGGAGTTTCTCCAATTCCTTCTTGCTGGAATTTCGTCGTAGGATTGAGCTGGACATGTTTTTGTGTTTCACTGAATCTCCTCAATGAAAACCCAGCAGCCTTGCTGTGACTGAAATTATATCTGACTGTGTGTTTCTCTCCTTTCCTGAGAGTCCTCTAAAGGGTGTGAATGCGCTCCCCTTCTTTCACTGAGCAGGATTTAGTCAATCTCTCTCTCTCTTTCTGTTCCACTCACTCCCTTCCTCTGCCTCTCTCCATGTGTTTTTCATTCAGAGCTTTGAAACTCTGGCTCCTGTCTTTTCCAGTTCTCTCTCCCAATCAGCAGAAAGCTAACCAGTCATGTGATGATCCCCTGGCATAGTAAGATGATACCACACATGCACACACACACACACACACACACACACCTCAAAACAATAGCATAGCAGGACCACTAATAGTTTGTGTGTTGTCAGGCACTCAGTTCAGAACCATTATATCCACATGCATTGTTTACCTGCCAATAATTCAATAATGAAATGCCTTTAATCTTGTCATTTTACATTATTGACACTATTTTCTATTTTGACTATTTTGACTATTTTGATATTGGAAAGTTGCTTTGACACAATCTTTATTGTTAAAAGCACTACATAAATAAAGGTGACTGACTTGACCTGCCTAAAGAATAAACAGGTAGGCTAAGGTAAGTACATAAGTAGAGATAAGCACCTAAGTCTCCATTATAATCATTATAATTGCTCTAAATTAATCATGGCCTAACTAAAATATTAAAAACATCATCATAACAAAAATAATGGTCAGCCAATATGCTTCCTAGTGTGGGTGGAGAAGAAGAAGAAGAAGAAGAAGAAGAAGAATGAAAATAATTATATCAGCCATGGCACAATAGTGAGTTAAAATAATGTGTAAATGTATAAAAAGGCGTGCATGTGAAGATGTATAATTATGCCGGCTCAGATGTATACATCATACTTTAGCAGTATCCCAGATGAATGCCTACAGTTTATGTAGCATTGATAGTTTAATAGTTACTTTAAACACTGTATACAATATATTTTTTTCTTTTAAGAATATAAAGAATGAAAGACAGGAAAAAAAGAAAATATAACAAAAAGGATGCATTTGGAACACTTAATATCTTTTTTTGTGTGTGTGGGAGATTTTATTTAAATCTTACTTTGCTTATCAAATGAACAATCCCAGTGTGTGTGACTATTCTTGCTACACTTAAAGAGCTCTACTAGTGTGATGGTTTGGCTGTTTTCCCTTGTGACCACTAGGGGTCATGGCGGCTGCTGTTGTTCTTTAGCGTCACTGAGCCATACATTTCACTGGTGAAGATGAAATAATGAGAAAGCAGAACATCAAACTTTGTTTGATTTGTAGTAAAATAAAAGCAAAGTGCTGTTTTGAGTATTTAAATGGGTTTTACTGATGAATATCTATTTATTTGGTCTAATTAGAAAGGCCCAAAGTCAGATTGTTCTTTTACAAATTAAAGCCTCAGCTGCAAAACCAACCATCACATACATCAAAACCACCTTTATACAATACATAACCTACTGTGACATCACTTCACACAATAGATAGCATTACCTTCTCTCAAAACCCAGAAGAACACGAGAATTAAGACAACCTGACTGAATAAATCATTGAATGAAAATGTACATTTATTTAAGAAAAACAGATTTAGGCCTCAGACTCAAACATCTTCTTCCTGCCATCCATACCAGCCTTATCCTCGATGTTCTTACGCCAGTCTCCCACTGCATCCTTCTCCTGTAGCGCCAGAAAAAAGTATAATGTTTCAAAACTACAAGCCATCATGTAATTTGTCTGCTGTTGCTGTTTGTAAAAGTCTTTAAAAGAGATCATCTGAGTTATGTCCACATGTTATTGCACACTTCTGTTTAAATGCTAATAATGTGCGCTCACCTCCTCCTTGACCTCTTTCTTGACCTGTTTGAGGTTGGCTCTCAGGTCCAGAGACACCTTGTGTTTGGAGCCCAGCAGAGCCTGCAGCATGGCGTCAGCAGACATGCGTACTTTCTTCAGAACAGGTTTCTTGAATTTACCTTTCAGGTCCTGAACCTTTATCTTCAGATCTTCAATCTTAGGAGATCAAGAATAAAGTTTAGGTTTTAGAAGTTACCTCAGTTGAATGTATTATCTAGTAAAATAGAACAAAAGCACCTCTTTGTTTGACTTGGCCACTTTGCTCTCCATATCATATCTTTGTTCATCAGTGGCATCAATCTGCTGGTGCAACTTCCTACACAGCTCCTTCACACAAAGATGCATGAATAGCCTATTCAATTTATTGGTCCCCAAAAATGCAGAATGTTTTGGGTGAGGGTTAGGTTTAGTGTTTGTGTTGGGGTAATGGGGGAAGAAAATACAGTTTAGTAGAAAGACCATTACGTCTTATATCCCCATAAAACATGGAAGTCAGTGTGTGTGTGTATGTGTGTGTGTGTACCTGTAGTTCTTGCATGCTTCCAGGAATTGAGAGAACAGGGCAGTTCTCATCCATGTATCTCTGTTTTTCCTGCCCAGCCTCAGCTGCCTCTTCCTCCAAAAGGCCATGAGCAATCTGAAGCAACAAGCTCTGGAGCACAAAGACAAAGAAGCAGCATAGACAGCATTCAACAAGAGAGTGAGTCACTGACAGTTCATATAGCTCAGATCACATGACAAGACATGACCTCACCTTCAGATGTTGCCTGCGGCTGGACGACATCTTTTTCCTATCAGAAAGCAAATGTTTACCATTTCAGAGAGCTCAGAACAGTGCATCATTTAGTGGCTGGGGTGATTATGGTTGGAAGAAACATATGCAACATCCATGCTAAAATACTTTTGATAATAGTAATAATAGCATTTATGCTAGTATGTCTCATAATAAATACAAAATGATAATGATGCTAAATCTATTTGCCGAGTTCAATAATGAAGGACTTAGTGACTTGATCTTTTTCACACCACTCAAACATCATGATGTTGTAACTCAATACTTACTCAGACATCTTGCCGGTCTCTTTGTGGCGACCTCTGTGAAGGTGAAGACGCCTGTGGGTGGCAGGTGGGGGTGTTACTACCTTCAATCTGATGGAAACAATTTGCATTCAGTCATCAGTCCTGCAGCAGATCTAAATTTGGCTGGGATAATGTTTAAGAGAGATGGCTGGTGTACATGTGTGTGTGAGTGTCGAGACCCACAGAAGTGATAGGTGTTTAAGGGTTTGAATTTGAGAAGCAGTTGTCTTGTGCTCTCTTTTTTTAGTGTTCCTTTGTAGGAAGCAGAAGGTCTGCAACCAATACAGAAGACGAGACAGCTGACAGACAAATTGCTGCCTCTTGAAGAATTTTCTGGACTTCAACACTCAACAGCTGAAACCCTCTACAACTGTAAAAATAGTTTCTGCTCTAAAGAACTATATTAGTTCTATACTTTTCTTGCCCAAAAAGATTTTGGATTGGACGTGGACTGAGTTGGGACATTCTGTTTTCTAAAATAAGCTGTGGTCTCCATAACTGCGTATATCATAAGGTGTATGAAGGAAACACATACATTGTGAAAAAGGATTGCCTAGGATTTATGGTAAAACCTGTTAATTGGGTAACGGTAAGTTCCCATACTCTACATCTTGCAAAACTAAAACAGATCTATTGGGACATTTCATGTAATTTTATAGTTTAAAAAAATATGAAAAAACTGTTAAATGGACAGTTTTTGGAAGTGAAATGAACAATAATTTACAGTAAATAGACATTTATAGAATTTCCTGCATGATACTTCACATTTGATGGTACTTTGTTAAAAATATGGTTTAACGTCACATCTTATATTGATAAATGACTGTTTATTCCATTACTTTAATGTTGTGTGTTACCATGATGGTATTTTTTATTTGTGTGTATGACACCGTACACCTTATGTCTTTGTTATGTTAAAAAATCAAAACAGATTTTATTAGCAGCTGGGATATAGTAATTTAACAGAAAATGGTGTTGGATTTATGGTTTAAATTCTTTCGCCCACTTTTGTAATTTACAACCATTTTAAACTGTAAAATGTACAGGTCTGTAAAGTTGTTTACATTTTACTGTATTTTAATTTAATTATTCCAGCTTTAAAAAACAAACAAACAAACAAAAACAATAGGTGCTGATGAAGTAAGTCAGGAAATATTTAACTGAATTTATCCGTAAAGAAGACATCAAACCATATCCATTGTCTCTTCAATATTAAAAACTGTATTATATTAGGCAACAGCCACTTAACCGGTTTTGTGTCTAGTAAATTCCTCCAATATACATTATAAAGCATTTTATTATCTTGCGTATTGCTCTAATTTCTTGGCTGAGTATATGGCTGCTCAGCATGATCGAGATCTTCTGAAGATCCGTGGCATGTTCTAATGTTAGAGATGGACAGAATAATAGAGACTCACCTTTCAGCGCGCAGCAGGACGTTCAAAGGGGATTAGAGGGAAAGAGTATCAGCTTATAACATTAGTTGGGTTTATATAGGTTTCCCACACAACTTCTCCATTCTCTTTAAGGAAGCAGATCTTTTTTTAAGCCAATGAGACTGTCAAATCCCAACACCCCCTCTCCTTCCCTCCCCCAATATCGACACACACATTTGTTTTTCTATCATTCTATAATGGCAACTTCCTAGCCTGTATTATTCTTATATTGAGCTAATGATGCTTTCAATCCCCTTACATAGCCCAACTATCACCAAAATCTTTCTGCATTTTAATTAAAAAAGGATCTTGTATGTTAACTGGTCCCACAATGTAGGTAATTTAATTGTATCTGTCCTTGTGGGGACATTTGGTGCAATGTACAGTATGCAAACACACACCTGACCCACATCTTTCACTAAATCCTTGGAATGAGCAGAGAAACATGACACTCTTTCAGTATAGGCGTTTATTGCAAGTGCTAGAACTATAAGAAATTAAAATGAACCCTGACTTTTACTTCTGTTGCTGTAATCTGTTTTCTCACCTGTTGTGCTCTCTAGCAACAGTGTTTAGGTCCAACTGTATGACAGAAATATCACTCAACACATTCTGCAGACACATTTTACTACATATAAACTTCACAATTTCTTTGTAATTATTATAATAATGGTATACACTTGTATTCTTCAGAATTATGTTGTCTTGTCTGTTTAAAAAGATGTATTTAAAACATACAGACAGTGAGACTTTGCAAAAATGTACATAATTCTTAATAATTAAACCGGGTTCACTATAGAGCGCTGAGTCTTCAATCTGTTGAAATAGATATCAGGGCCCGTATGTATAAAACTTCTCAGAAATGCTCTTAAGAATAGTTTTAAGCTTTGACTTAAGTGTCAAAAAATTCTTAGTAAAAAGTAGGACTTTTCTAAGAGTAAAGGAGACTTTTATAAAGAAGTTAAAAGTAACTTTCAGTAAAGTCTATGACTGATTCTTAAGTGTTGACTGAGGTGACACTTAAGAGTTGTGAACTAAGGACTACAATGATGTCAACACAAAATGGCTGACCTCGACCTCTGAATGAGCCAATAGTGAGCCTGCTCATTTAAAGTCACAGCAGCACAACACCAATCATTTAATGTAACTACAATAAAATCATTTAATTAGGACACTGAAATATAAAAAAAAAATATATATATGCTTTGCATTGTGCAAAATGATCACAAATTATTACTGATGCTTCATTTTCTATTGGTATGTCTCTTCGTTTGCATTTGGATCAGTGTGAACATGAGTTCCATCAATGGCTCCAACAACTCCATGAAAACCCACAATCCTCATAAAAGTGGCTTGTTTTTGCAATATGGTTTGGCGGTCAGTTGGAAAGTCAATTAACTGCCATATAGTAGTGGCCAAGGTGATGTCCGACCTATAGGAAATTGGACATCTTCCCCCTTAATTGATTTTTTTTTTTTTGTAAGATTTTGAAAGCATATTGTATAGTTGCTTAGAGTCAGTTGTTTTATTTGTGATAATAATGCAATGAAAAATGCCAAATTGTGCAGTCATAATTTTTGGCCATGCTGTCATACAAAGAAATAATGAACACATGCAAAACAAGAGGACCAATGAAATATTAATAACTTATGTTGTAGTCAATGTGCCAATGTTGCCAATTTAGTGAGTTTGTGAAATTAATTTCTTGGACAAACCTTATCTACATTCCGAGACTCTCTCATGACGTCATAAAGGTGAGTTCACTGATCTATATAAATATAAATATAGATCAGTGAACTCACCTTTATGAGGTCATCTTGCAACATTAAGTCACCAGTTTTAGCTATTTTCAATTGAAAGCAGTTGACAGCACTGGTCAGTGGTTTTTTTCTGTGTATTTTGATGGTTTAAATGAAATGTAGGGTCATAAATTTTTTTTATAAAAAAAATCCACACATCCCTTTGGCCACTGTTGTGTTTGTTGGGGTTAGTCTTAGAATATGCAAGACCCTGCTTACAGTTTCATCACCGGTGCATTGCTGCAATTTTCCAATTTTCCAACTTTCATTTCTGCATTGACTTGTTGAGTGGAAGAGGTTATTCAATTTCTTACATTGTCAGTTACAAAAAAATTAACTAAAAAAATACTTTTTGATCTTGATAATCAAGTTTGTATTGTTTTATCAACTCCATAACATCATATAACTCCAATATGTCATATCTTTGCTGGAAAGTGTTTGTTTCCTCTTTGCTGCCATCTTCACCTCTTCAGCTCTCTTAAATAATTTAGGAGCTAAGACCTAGTCTTAACACTTAGGAACCTTTATGAATCACTCTTATTCTTAAGTCTAGGAATAGGAGAAAACTTTCGTCATTCTTAGAATTTTGACACACTTAGGACAAAAATGATACTCTGAGCTGCTTTATACGGCCCCAGATCACTCCAAGAGGTTTGTCACCAGGTGGCATTATAAAACTATAGGCGGAAATTTTTAAATGTCTACATATAATGTACATATAATTGAGGAACCTCATTTGATTGGAAAACTGTAAGAATATAAAAGATGACAGATACATTTCATGAAATTCATATATAATTTTGATGAAAGTCGACAGCACACTTGGGTAAAGACAGTGACATTGAACTAACATTGATTTGATGTTGATAACAACAAGATGTATCTCTGCAGAACACCAGTAGGTGTGTCTCAATCAGTGGGGCATGTAAAATCATGATGGCCATTTTCAACTGCTTTAGCCAGTTTGCCTTCATGATTTTAGAAAGTCTTTTTTAAAATCCCGAAGAGGAACAAAATCACTTTTACAGATTTTGAAATGAAATGTTCCCATCTGGTGGAATGACCTGCCCAACTCAATCCGAGCAGCTGAGTCCTTGGCCATCTTCAAGAATCAGCTAAAAACATCTCTTCATCTTTATTTGACCCTCTAACTCTAGCACTCTCTATTCTAATTCTAGTCTTTTAAAAAAAACTAAAAAACTTGTCCCTTTTAGACTTATTCATTTACTGCTTGTTTTCTTCAAAAAAAAAAAAAAAAAAAACTAACACTAGCTTTTCTAATCTTTTTGTATTATATCTGTTTTCTTTTTATTTATTATACAATTAACAAAAGCAAAACAGGCCTCTAACACTAGCTTGGTCTATTCTTTTTATATTCTATCTGTTTTCTTTTTATTTATTATATAATAAAAAAAACCTTGCTACGTGTACTGGGTTAAGCTAACTGAGACTTGTTATAGCACTTGCCTATCTTTGCTCTTTTGTTGGTTATGATTGCTTTTATTGTCCTCATAAAAACCTCATATTGACCTTTGCATAAAAGCATCTGCTAAATGACTAAATGTAATGTAAATGTAAAATGGCTGAAAAAACCCAATTGAACTGTAGTTTGAAAATGTGCACTGATTGGTAAACACCCATTTTGGTTCTGCTTGTGCACTTCTCAGCAGTCTACGTTAATGCTTTCTTATTACAAAGAAAAGACATCCCAATCCCACTCAGCCTGAGGTTCTTATTTGGATGCAGAAAAGGCCTTCGATCGGGTTGAGTAGGTTGAGTCGGGAAGTTTCTCCCTTCCCAAATTGACTCATTATTTCAGACATGGTCCAATGGTATATGCTCCTTTCAGAATTTGTTTATTAACAAGTGTTTTCCAACATTTCAGCAGTTACAACAGATATTTTCTCTACCTAGTTCACTTTTTTAATATACTGTATATATTTACAAGCTCGCAGTTTTATTCAAAATAATTTTTTGTCATTTCCTGATGAGCTGCCAACTTCTCAAATGGACAAATTTTTACAGAATCCATTTACTAAAGGAGCTATTAAAAAAAAGAGGCAGCAGACTGGTTCAAGCCAGATTTTGAAAACTTGAACTGTTGGACCACTTGTTGTAATGCTTTTGTCATTTTTGCACAATTTTTTTTTGTCAATGATTGTGTTAAACTGTCAAATAAAATAATCGGACTCTTCCCTTAGTGTCAAGAATCCTGTCCATGGACTTCCATCCGCTTGCTCTTCCATTACATTGACTCACACTACACAGACTGGCACATGTCACTCCGGACTACATTTCCCATCATCCATTGCACGGATTACACACACACACAGCTGCATCCAATCAGACACGCTTTATAAGCTTTGGCATGTGTCCCAATGTGCATACTATCAATCCTAAATTCTATGTGATATTAGTAATTTTCAATACTATTTAGGGCAGATATAGGGTGGATAGTATGCACATTGGGATGCTGGGTCGGACTTCCTCTTTCAGATTACCTAGAAGAATTAGGATGGTTGGGAGTTGATAATATTTCTTTAAAAGTGTTTTTAGAAAACGGGTCAAGGCAATCAAGAATGAAATATTATTTAAATACCTGGGCCCGTATTCATCAAGCTTCTCAAAGTGCCATTTTAGTCTTAAGTGCTGAGAATTCATGAAATTTACTCCTACTTTCAAACTTAAGTATAAAAGCAAGTTATAAAAGCAAGTTATAAAAGCAAAAGCAAGTAAATTTCTTAAAGCGAAGAATCACTCTTGCTCTCCCAGTTATTTAAGACAGCTGGAGAGGTCTCTCAAGTGGTTAGGAGTTGCCAGCAGGGGCCTTGATGGTGCTGAGAAGACAGAGATGTGCGCAAATCTTTCAGGAGAGGAAGAATGTTATTGAAATGTTTGGCGAAGAGCACTTAATCAGAGGGTTACATTTCCTGAGTGATTCAAAACAAGCAAAGAACATTTACATTACCAAAGAACATCATAACTGACTTCTGTCTAGTGCGAGTATTATGCAATCTACACTGTATGATGAATAAATCTCTATCTCTTACCCCTTATTTACACTGCACGCGTCTGCGGCGCATTACAGCTCCACGGCCACCATTTAACCATTCAATGTGAATTTATCTGAGATTGTTCTTAAATAAGGAAATCTATTCAGTGATTGGTCCATGTGTATGTCGTCATCCAAAATCCCGTTTGTGGCACAGCAAAGTGTCGTGAATCATCTGACACTTAAGTGCAGCTTTGAGCCAAGAATTATTTTTACTTAAGTAAACTCTTAGAAGTGTTCTTGAGAGTAATTTATAGAGGCTTGATAAATACGGGCCCTGAAAATCACAGGAACAATAGATAGAATATAGTTTTTATGTTTTATTTATTTTGTTTCTTTCCTCTTCCTTTTGTATTTCTTTCTTCCAAATCTATTAGGGGTGGAATGGTACACAGATGTCACGGTTTGGTACGTACCTCGGTTCGGGGGTCACGGTTCGATACGATTTCGGTACAATAGGGGGAAAAAACAAATCTACTATGCTCAGTTTCTTTTCATTTATTTTGAACAGACAGTAGTGCAAATTACAATTTTTTCCATCTAGATGTGAAAATACTAAATATTATTCTAGATGTGAAAATACTAAATATTATATAAAATCTGTTTTGTTTTCATTGTGAGTGTACACAAATAAAAGCAGACCTTTATACAGCTATGCATTATTAATAAGACAATAAGTGGCCTAAGTGATCGCGCCGGCACACACACACACACACACACACATCTGTTCCAGCATTGCTAACTTGACAGCGCAGTTGGTACTTTATCAAAATAAAATACAGTGAACCAAACATCAGCACACTCGCCTCTGTGTCACCGTTGGAATGCGACTGAAGTACAAAGCCTATAATTTACATAAATAATAGTTTAGCATTCAGATACATCACAAATATGGAAATATTATGGAATATCTGGATTTATGATGAATGAGAGAGGTAGGATACACGAGCACAAAGCCCCATTTCACAAACAGTTGAGTGGGCAAGCCTTTAAAGTATACTCCTTTGTAGGGGTGGGTGATATGGGAAAAATATCACATCACGATTATTATTTATTTGTTTTAGAAATATCACGATTCGCGATTTTAACACGATTCTTTGTCATGTTGGTTTTACTATTTTGCAAGTTGTCTGAGCATTACAGCCAAACTAATTTCCCTATTATAAAGACAAAGCCTTTCAAGGTAACAAAATTAACAAAAAATGAAAAAAAAAAGAATGGCAGATATTTAGGCCAAAGTGGGAGAAGATAAAATCTTTGTCATTATTTTATATTTCTTATTAAAAAATAAGAACAAAGATACACATTACAAATACACATAATATACAAATAAAACAAACAGTGCTTTATTTTCAGGTACAATAGGTGTATTTAGCAGAGCATTCAATGAAATTGAATGAACAAATATAAAAATAAAACACTAGATAGACTGATTCCTAAAGCAACTGTATTAAAGTTTTTCAGTCAAGAAGCGATTTCCTCTTTGTGTTTTGTTGTTTTATTAGCGTTAAAGGAATAGTTCACCCAAAAATCAATATTCTGCCATCTGTCTGTCAATTCTGTCATAATGTTTTATTTTTATGCCATCATTTACTCACTGGACAGTTTTGGTGCATGTTTTTGAAAGCCCCTAAAAGGAACTTAAACTACTCTGCGAGTTTTAATTGTAGTACAGATAAGAGTAATACATCAATAGAATCTGTAAAGCATCTACTTTTATTTGAATACACTCATAATAACAACACGACTTTGTAATTTTATAAAATAATGAAATCAAACAGGGTGTGCTCTCTGTCTTCTCCGTCTCCGCGAACTGCTGTCACTAAAATGAAGTGTAACTCAGCAAATACTCAACACACAAACATGAGAGTCATGTCTATAGAAAGCTTGAAGTGTCTACTTTCAAATGCAGTAAGTCATATCGAACAAATATTCCAACACGATGTTCAGTCTTTCCCGTCTAAACTCATTATTTCTAATACGATCCCGCCCCCTCACGGCACGTGCCGCTCATATGTAAATAACCACGTGAGGCGCGCGCACGCGGAGACGCCCAACATAAACAAAGAGTGAAGGGGTTGTTCATCGCGGCTACTGTTCGTTTCTGGAAGAAGATGCCTGAGTAAAGGCTGGATTTCCCTCAAAAGAGCAATATTTCATCCAGAAGAGAAGATCAATCTGACAGAAGTAATGTTTCTTTTTTGCATTAGTTAAAACCTGTTAACCTGACACTGGCGCACTGAAAGCTCTTTGTTTGCACGTGTCATTGTTTACCAACAGAATAAATGAAAAGAGACAAAGTTAATATTGACAAACTATATATAATTTTCAATGTCTAAGCCTCAAGCTTTTTTGTTTTTCGATTGAAAACTTATAAGGAATGTATTTGCTAAATTTGTGTAAGCAGTACACATCAAAACATGTATAATAAAAATGCAGTACGTTACGTACCAGATTCGTCTTAACAACGAGTCACAAACTCACAAATTATTCCTTTGTTATTGTGACATAAACTTGAACACATTACTAGTTGGGGTTTTCCCAAATAACATGATGAATGCTATGCATCTAAGAATGTTTAGACCGTGTTTATTATTAATACTCTGTTCACAAATAGATTTTAATAATGTACTAAACAATAATTAGTATCTCAGATCTAAAATGTTTTTTTATACGATAGTACAAAACATGCTTGAGTCTATGGCTACAAAACCTATATATATAATATATATATATTAGGGCTGCTCGATTATGGAAAAAATCATAATCACGATTATTTTGGTCATGACTGAAATCACGATTATTTTACACGATTACTCATTGACTTTGGAAATATGTTGCATTTATTGAACAGAACAGTGAATTCTCCTTAAAACAGATTAAGACAGATAAAACAGATAAAGGCAAACAAGATCAACAATGTAGTGCACTTCCACAATCTTTTGAAAACAAGTAATAAATAAAATATAAATGGTAAATAAAATAATAAATAAATTAGTCCAAAATAAATTTGCTCACGTATGTGCCTTAACAAACTGAAAAATGCAAAACAACATTTTACAACATTCTACATTTTAAACATAATTAACAATAAAATTCCGGTCAGTAACTCAGTCCAAGAATATTTTAAGGCTGGCACACTATCGCTCAGAACTAACAGCAAATATGTTTAACTTCAACTTTAGCCTATGTAAACATGTTTCAACATGGCCAAAATGCTGATAGGGTTACAGATCTAAACCTTAAAGGTTTTTAGCCAGAAACACCAGCCTATTCACATGATCTGGTTTCAGTGATGAACGCAAGCAGGAGACAATATTTCCCCTAGTGCTAAAGACTCGCTCTGATGAAGAACTTGTGGCTGGAATACAAAGATATTTCCTTGCCAGGTTGGAAAGACGTGGGAAGATTCTCTGAGATTCCTTTCACCACTTAAGTGGGTCTTCCTCAGCATCCAGTGTCTCTGTCTGCTCTTTTTCTGCCATCTTCACTCGCGCTGATTTTTAAATGCGATCAGATACCACATACGCAACTTCTTCGCTGACAGTATAGAGTGAGAGAGTTCGGGCTTCTGGAAGGGCGAAAGTGCGGATGGGCGCGCGCGCGTCAGAACGCAGGTCAAAATAACTTTAAAAAAAAAAGTGAATAATCGTTTTTTTTCGATTACACCATTTTTGTGATCGTTGAGACCCGAAATCGAAATCGAAATTCGATTAATTGCACAGCCCTAATATATATATACAGATGCTCCTGATATTGACATGCTCACAAATGTTTTTTTGGTTTTGTATTTTATTGAATCAGATACCTGCACCACAGGTGAACCCTGCTGACTTTCAGTCTCTTCCAACTGTATTCCTCTGAGAGCGCTGTACCAACATCAGATGTTCAACTACACTGATATTCTATGTAAATCAAGATCCTTGACTACTGATTGTTTTTCTTCTTCATGAATCCATGGAAAGAAGCAGAAACACTTAAATAACACGTAAATATCAGGTATGACTTACTTGTTTCACTTTTGAACAGAATGTGTTGCAGGAATGACTCAAAGTCTGTTCACATTTCTGTGGTTACCACTATGACCTTCATTATGTATGATTTGATTATACTCTGTTGTAAATAAAATACAAATAATTAAAAAAAAAAAAAATTTTTCAATCTCCTCACATTCTCACTTACCTGCCTCTAAGTCAGTCACACTGATGATGGTGTGGGAAGTCGTGGCCTAATGGTTAGAGAGCTGGACTTGTAATCCAAAGGTTGCGGGTTCGAGTCTCCGGCCGGCAGGAATTGTAGGTGGGGGGGAGTGAATGTCCAGCGCTCTCTCCACCCTCAATATCACGACTGAGGTGCCCTTGAGCAAGGCACCGAACCCCCAACTGCTCCCCGGGCGCTGCAGCATAAAATGGCTGCCCACTGCTCCGGGTGTGTGTTCACGGTGTGTGTGTGTTCACTGCTGTGTGTGTGCACGTTGGATGGGTTAAATGCAGAGCACGAATTCCGAGTATGGGTCACCATACTTGGCTGAATGTCACTTCACTGCACTGATGGGCCATTATAGACCATTAGGGGAGGGCCCTTTGTCTCTCAGGTGAAAATCACTTACCCCCTGGGGTCTGAGGGTGTTTTGGGGGCCTGGAGAAGTTTCGACATGCCCTGACATTTGTGCTTTTTTCAGTTGCTTATAAAAATGTAAATGGCTAAAGTCTAATAACACCATAAACAGCAAAAACTGGGCTACAATAATATGTTAGCAGCATTTATGTACATGATTGTGCTTTTGAGAAAACAATGTTTATGCGTGGTTAGTGAAAAACTAAACTTTTGAAGTCACTGAAATAAGACCATAAAACACATACAGAACATTTGTTTACAAGACATCGGATCTTGTAGCCTGGTGTTTTTGCTTCAAAATTATGTGAAAATTAGCTTGTTTAATTGCTCACAGAAAACAATATATTGATTTACGCTTTTAAAGACATGTTTTGTGATCGAAAGCCAATATGCGAGGGAGTGGCAATGGCCTTGAATGAGTTTCTTCTTCTGCTGAAATGCTATAAAGAGGAAGACTAAGACAGTTGAGCAATAATTAACCAAATGTACCGTAAATAATTAACGGTCTCCAGAATAATTTCACATTTAAAGTATCTTCTAATTTTTCAATTCATTTCAAACATCAGTTGTCCACGTTTTATGTTTAAAATATCAAAATATTATTTATGCATTTATGCATCCCTCTGAGCTGCATTAAACAGTGTGTAAAAGCATCTAAACGCCATTCAGATGCAGCTTTGTTTCCTCTGCATTGCAAAGATGAATTTTGTCAATACTGACTTAATTTGCTTGGTAACAATCCAAATGTCTTATTGATAGATTTTAAATGTAAAAATTGACTCAGAAGGTGATGCACACTTTTAGAAAAAAAAAGGGCTTAAAAAAATGCCCATAAAGGTAAAATCAATTTAAATGAGTTTCAACTTATTGGAAAAGATTAATCTGCTACATGACAATGGGCTACATCAGTTTGAATACTTCAAACCAGAGCCATGTTTGTTTTATATGCTGCTAAGAAGACACCCCAGAAGATGGGTTAAGTATAGCGCCATCGTTGTTCAAAGTTAACAATTATTTTGAATAAATACAGAATTTGTAAAAATCAAGGAAATTTCTCAGGCATTAATTCAATGCAGTTCGCTTTGGCGCATCAATATTGACAACATTGTTTCATTGGTTGCTTGCTGTCTGGGAGTGTTGCATACCACAATACTGTATAAAGTGAGGCTGTCATTGTTCCTTGGCCCTTTATAGCTATGTTTGGGAACACGTTGTTGGCATTGGTCTGCACAAGAGAATTCAGAGCCATTTGGGCATTTTTCCGCATCATGGCGGCAATGAAAAGTAACAAAACCATACCCACAATAGAGGCTGATTTTTCTGTTTCTGCACACTCGCACAGAACAGGTGGGTCCAGTTTGAACAAATATTGTATTTAACATTTGTTCAGTCACATTTGCAAATTATACCTACTGTTCCATAGATTGTTGCCTTCTATAGTTCTAATTCTGAGAACTAATTAGTTTCTCCCCTATTCCTAAAGGCCTCACAAATCTATTAGCATTTTTACATTTTCATTAAAGCATCATTTAGCATGCATAGTAAAGGAACAGTTTGCACAAAAATTTTAATTCGGTCATAATTTACTCTAATATTTGTGTCCCTCTAAACCCATATGATGTCCTTTATTTCATGGAACACAAAAGCGGAACACATGGAGCACAGTAATCGCGTTTGGTCTCGTACTGTATCGTGTATCTTGTCAGTGTGTGCACTTGCTTGGCCATTTGTAGTTGATAAACAGGAAAGTGGGTTCAAGCGCCAGCAGAAAGCAGTGTAATGGAAGTGGTCTTTAAGAGAAGCAGTCTATCAGCGGAAGTTTAAAATCAGCTCGTAAGTGTATTTACTTGTCTCAGTGTTTAGCGCATTTGCCGTTGCTAGGAAACGCTTATTTTGTTTACTAGGATGAGAGTTGCTGAAATCGCGTTTGGTCTCGTACTGTATCGTGTATCTTGTCAGTGTGTGCACTTGCTTGGCCATTTGTAGTTGATAAACAGGAAAGTGGGTCCAGCTGAATTGAAATGATCATTTGTTAGATTGGTATAATAAAGGTTATTATACCGCGGCAGCGGTCGCGGCAGTCGTCGTGTGAAGCCCTCTTAGTGTGAAGACCAAAGAGTGTAAAGACCATCGACTCTACCGTGCGACTCCACCGGGCAGGGACACCGGCAAGGGATAGTAGTAGCTTTTTATTAAATTTTTTCATTGATATGTTTATTATTGAAATGTTGTTGTTATATGCATGTGTTAATTTTATTTAATTTCTTTATTTTCTTAAATATGTGGGTAGATAGTATTTATAGAGTTGTAACTTTTTAGTTTTAGTTACTTTTTCTTATTTGTAAGTCGCTTTGGACAAAAGCGTCTGCTAAATGACAAAAGTAAAAGTAAAGTAAGTAAAGTAAAAGGGAAATTAAGCTTCCAAGTGTCAAAATGCATGGTCTCTCCGTTGACCGTTATGCATTCATGAAAACCAGTTGTAGAATGTTGTCATTTTGATTGTCCTTTAAAGAAGATTGTTTAAGAAAAAAAGCTCTTTGAGCAGAACTCACAAACGCAGTGTACAAGTCACAGTTTCTGTAGAGATGCCTCTGTCAAACAGATCATATAAACTTAAGAGAAAAGATGCAGTTGATTTTATGTGTTGACATTTTGTAATTACATAGAGCAGTTTGAGTAGGATAACCTTTATATATTTTTATTCTTCTGGGTTTCTACAAATAATTTTAATGTAGTAATGAAGTATGTTATCATTTTACAATCAAGAATATCTATTTTTCTTTCTCTTTTGTGGCACATTGTTTTATTTCCATTAAAATTGGTGCTTTTCCTCTCACAGCCACATGAGGGCGACAGACATCCTTTAGCTTCTGGACAATATGACATTTGACAGATGTGTCGGGTTCTTCAGCATCTCTCAAGTGTAACTGAATGCAGAAACACGTACTGTAGTCTACAAATGCAGTGTGCTTGAAAACAGCTATGACAACTGAATTTTGGTAAAGTGAACAAATCTCTAAATGCATTGGACCCTATAAGCAGTTTTCTGTTTTTTTTTTCTTTTTTGATAAAGGACATTTGATAAATGAAGCTTTAATATAATTGTTATCATAGCCCAGAGGTGTTACTTGGCCTTTTTAGGAGGGCTTCAGTCTCCTGAGCTGCATTAAATAAACTAAATATATAAATTCAGTACTACTTCTGCAGTGCAGAACTGTATTTTATGCTAAATGCTAACCCACACAATATGCTGTTCAGGGGGCACAGAAACCATAGCGGTGCCCCTGGTCAGGGAGCCTAAACTAGCCAAGGTACCAGCACAAAAATATATGTGTGTGTGTGTGTGGTTCAGGTATACCCTAGGTTATAGGGACAAAATGTCCCCAACAAAGATGACAATATCAAAAATCCTTGTCCTTGAGAAATTTTTTGTTTTGGTCCCCATGAGGAAATAAGCTTATAAATCATACAGATTTTTTTTTTTTTTTGTAAATCTAAAATAGCAGAAAGTTGATGGGTAGAGTTAGGGTAAGAGGTTAGAAATACAGTTGTACAGTATAAAAATCATTATATCTATGGAACATCCCCATAACACATGGAAATGCAGTGTATGTGTTTGTTTGCGTGTGTGTTTGTATCTTGCTTGTACAGGGCAGAAGAAATTGCGTAGTCTCGTGTAGTTTCACAAGTGAAGTTTCCCATCTATCAATTCAATACACTGATACACGGCAGTAGTGTTCCTATATGACCCTACTCTGATAAAGACCAAATATTAATATATATTTTTATCATACCCTCATTGGGGGCTGAGTTGCGCTGCAACTGAAATCCTAGAATTGGCTTTGCCTATGTAAATTAATAATATAAAAACCTGTTTATTTCACTATAATACAGCAGTGCAGACTTATTGCATTAGAAGCTGAATTGCCTTTTTTTTAACTGGTACTGTATATGTACACATAGTTATTTAGTGACATGTCATCTATATTTAAACATTTATGAAGTGACAAACACTTGAGTGTTGACCTTGAGACATCCCCCATCAAGAGACGTTTCTGCTTCAGTTCAGTTTAATTATAGTTAGTTAGTTAGTAACCTTTATTTAACCAGGATAAAGACAATACATGTTCAAGAAGGCAAAACAGAAATAACAATTAACATATTAGCATTTGTTAGCGTTTGTTTTTTTATTTAAAAAAATTATATATGGATGACAAATAATTAGGTAAGAAGCCATATTGATTTGTAGGTGGTAGTTTAGCCTGAGAACATGAGTTTGAGAGCCACATGAGCCTCATAAATGTTCTTACAAGTCGGTTGTCATGATATTTCACTATGCAGTGCCTTGCGAAAGTATTCATACCCTTTCGGTTTTTTTCATATTTTATGTTGCTGCCTTATGTTAAACTGCTTTAAATTACTTTTTTCCCCCCACATCAATCTACACTCCATACACCATATTGACAAAGCAAAAACAGAATTATCACAACTTCGTAAATTTATTAAAAATAAAAAACTCAAATAAGTACATTGCATAAAACTAAATAACTAAATATTTAGCTGAAGCATCTTTACAGCCTCAAGTCTTTTTTGTTTGATGCGACAAGCTTTGCTCATCATCATTTGGCAATTATGTGCCATTTGTCTCCTCACCTCTTCACCTCTCAAGCTCTTTCAGGTTGGATGTGGGCAGATGCACATTTTTAGGTTTCTCCAGAAATATTTGATTGGATTCAAGTCCAGGCTGTGGCTTGGCCACTCAAGGACATTCATAGAGTTGTCTATAAGCCACTCTTGCTGTGTGCTTAGGGTCACTGTCCTGTTGGAAGGTAAACCTTCTGCCCAGTCTGAGGTTCTGAATGCTCTGGACTGGGTTTTCATTAAAACTATCTCAATATTTTGGTGCATTGAGCTTTTCTTCTATTCTGATGAGTCCCTCAGTTCCTGCTGCTGAAAAACAGCCTCATAGCACGAGGATGCTACCAGCACACTTTACTTTTGGGATGGTACTCTGCAGGTGATTAGCAGAGCTGGTTCCCTTCAAACGCGATACTTAGAATTGAGGTTCATCAGACCAGAGAATCTTGTTTCTCTGAGTCTCAGGGTCCTTTAGGTGCTTTTTTGTAAATTCCAAGTGTGTTTTCTTTTGTCTTCACCGAGGAGAGGATTGAGTTTGGCCACACCGCCATAAAGCCCAGATTGGTGGAGTGTTGCAGTGATATTTGTCCTTCTGTAGATTTCTCTTATCTCCACATATGATCATGGAGCTCAACTAGAGTATCAGGTTCTTCGTCACCACTCTAACCAAAGCCCTTCTCCATCAATTGCTCAGTTTGGCCAGGAGGCCAGCTCTAAGAAGAATCCTGGTTGTTTCAAACTTCTTCCATTAAGGGTAACCAAGACTACATGCTTCTGTGACCCTTCAATGAAGCAGAGTTTTTTTCTGAACTCCTCCCCAGATGTGTGGCTTGATGCAACCCTGTTTCTGAGCTCTACCGACTGTTCTTTTGACCCCAGGGCTTGGTTTTTGCTCTGATATGCATGATCAGCTGTTGGACCTTTCATTAAGACGTGTGTGCCTTTCCAAATCATACCCATTCAATTGAATTTGCCACAGGTTACCTTCACTCAAAGTCTAGTAACACCCACAAGCAATATGAATGCTCCTGAGCTAAATTCCAACTGTCCCAGATAAGGGTATGAGTACTTATGCAATGGAATCATCAGATTTTTATTTTTAATAAATTTGCAAAGACCAGATACATTTTGCTTTACCATTATCGTGTATGGAGTGTAGATCGATGTGGAAAAAAGTAATTTAAAGCAGTTTAACATAAGGCAGCAACATAAAACGTGAAAAAAAATTAAGTGGTATGAATACTTTCGCAAGGCACTGTATAAGTGCCTTGGATAAGGACATTTGGCCCTCAAAAGTTAAACTAAACAAGTACACACACACATTTGTTTAAGTCACTTACCCACTGGGCCTCTCAGTCACATCTCAGAGGCTGTTCTTCATTACTGGGTAATCAAATCCTGTAACCATTTCACACAATAGCACTGCTTAGATTCATGATATAAACATAATATGTACACACATGCTTAATTTCATCCACTGATCTCCCCTTATTAACAAAAAATACAGACAGAGAAGTAAGCTCTGAAGTAAAATCGTACAGGGAAGGAAAAATGGGAAGAGCTTAAGTTAAGCAGCAGAACACTCTTCATCTCTGCTTGCTCAGCCCAGTCTCATTCAGCAATAAGCACCATGATTGATGATATTAGTTCAGTTATAATGTAAAAATGACTGCTAAGACATTTTAAATTTAATGCAGCATAATTAAAATCTTTTAGTGAGTGAAGATAAAGAGAAAAGATAAATGACATGAGGATGACTGTTTTTGTTAGTAGGGTAAGATAAAAAGGACATGTGAGAGGAATGGGGAATGATGAGAGGAATCAAAGGAATTGGGAATATGAGGAATGATCAGATGGCAGAGTTTCTTTTACAACTTTTATTTGTTAAGGTGAGTTGATGTATCATCACTCATGTAGTACATAACATTCTGAGTATTATGATTAGCTTAGTTACTGTTGGTTTGTTGGATGTGTAGTTTGGATGTAAAAGCACTTTTTGACAGTGAACTTTTCAACAGCGACAACAGAAAGTCCATCAGAAAATCAACTCCAAAAGTAAAACGGCTGCCTGTTTAAGCCTCAGATTCAAACATCTTCATCCTGCCGCCCATGCCAGCCTTATCCTCGATGTTCTTACGCCAGTCTCCCACTGCATCCTTGTCCTAAAATAATTCACGAAAGAATTTCAAGATGAAAACTAATAATTACTTTGGCAGTATGTGTTTCTTTATTGCTGTAGTGTGCGCTCACCTCCTCCTTGACCTCTTTCTTGACCTGTTTGAGGTTGGCTCTCAGGTCCAGAGACACCTTGTGTTTGGAGCCCAGTAGAGCTTGCAGCATGGAGTCAGCAGACATGCGTACTTTCTTAAGAGCGGGTTTCTTGAATTTACCTATCAGGTCCTGAACCTTTATCTTCAGATCCTCAATCTAAAAAAACACACAGTGTAATTTGCTGAAAATCAAGCCCATGAAGGATAAACAAATGAGAGAACAGAATCCATGCATTTAAAACCTCTTTTTCGCTCTTGGCCACTTTAACAGACAGGTCATATCTTTCCTCATCCACAGCATCAATCTTCTGATGAAGCTCTTTGCACAGATCCTGACCACAGTGGAGAAAACATTTAATAACAGAGTAAAATACCGCCATAATAATAAAAGATTTCATGTTTGTGTACCTGTAATCCCTGCACTGAGCCAGGCAGAGATAAAGGAGCACATTTCTCCTCCATATAGTGAGCTCTTTCCTCCTCTACCCGCTTTACTTCAGCCGTCAGCAGATCCTTGGCTATACCCAGTATCAAACTCTAGAACAAACAATGAGGAAAAGATAGATGCAACATAGCACACATCTCTAGAGTAAACGCAAATCAAACAGATTCAAATGCTCATGTTCACCTTGAGATGGTGCCGACGGCTTGAGGTCATCTTTTTTCTGTTAGGATTTTAGGAGAGAAATAGCATATTTCAACACTTTGGCACTGTATATGTATTAGTGCTTGACTTGTGAGATTTCCAGTTGAAAATGTGTTTACAGACTTACTCAGACATGATGGCAGGCTTGATGTGCTCTTCTGTTAGGAAATATAGAGAACAGGTTGAGACTGCCCAAGCATTGTTTGATGTCAACACATCGAGCAAATGATAAACCATGTTTTACATGTTGTCTTTCGGTGAGGGTCAACTTCTCTCTAGCTCGTATGTTACTTAGACTTATGCCTTAATGATATCCTGAACAAGCTGGTTTGCAGTCAAGTAGAAACATTTGATCTCAAAACATTACATTCTGCAGTGCAGTCTCTCTAAGCTCCTCTCTGCTGCGTTCATCACATACACTCCTTATTCAGTTACAGCCACCGAGTACTACTATCAACAGTCATCACTTTCAACACTGTAAACTACAGCTATAAACAAGTAACACTCAATTAACACTCATTCATTACACAAAGAACTTCCCACCAATCACATGCAAGAATATCAAGTGGCTGTTTTGTCAGTTGCTGAAGTAATTCACTTCTGTATTCACTCATGTATAAATTTACACCAAAAACTGACAAAAAAGGAATATGTGCTTCCCATATAATGCAGACAGCTGCTGTACATAAACTGATGTTACCTTGATCTATGTTTCACCCAGGCCAGTACTATCATTTAGTGGCATGTAACATAAATGTGAGTGAAGCAGAAAACTGATATCTGTGTGTAAATTTATCCAAAGTGTTGTATCACAAGCAAAGGGCTAAAGACATTAATCAGAAACTGTATCAGGCAACAGATCAGTTATACAGAGGCTGCCTCATTCTTCCTCCTCTCTCTTAGGCTGTCTCTTTCAGTAACAGTATTCAATATCCTCAAAGTAATACAACTTCTTTTTCTCAAAATTCTTAAAACCCATATGTCCAGAATTTCTCAAGATCTATAACTGGAGCGTAACTGCAGTGATGAGTGAGGTGATGGATTGACTGAGGCCTCAAATTTCAGGGTTATTGAAATGTTAGCACATAGTGTTCCCTCAGCTCTATGTTACCCATATTATGTTATCTTGATAATATATGGACATTTTTCTGGATTTCAAACACTATCCTACATTTAAATAAGGCTCAATTTACAGTAAATTAAATACCCAGGGCTCATCCATAAACCATTATGCCCTTGAGCATGACGCCTAACCCTGGGTTATTCCAAGAGGATTCTTCGCAATTCAAGTGTCTGATCAAAGACTACACACTCTGCTTGAAACACAGCATGCAAGAGGATGCTTAGGCTTACAATTAAACATATCCCTTTGCTTTGAATGCCACTAACGCACATCTCATAAAACACATCTATATAGTCATTCAAAAATATATATATCTTTGCCTTATGGAAATTAAATCTTATAAACTTTTGTAAAAATTAAGAATTACTTTTAGTGTGTAAACTAAAAAAAAAACGCCACAGTTCAATAAGGAGAGGAGATCACGCAAATAATTGTTTTTGGTAAGAAATCCTCTACCATAATGTGTGCGAGTGCCTCTCTTTGTTGAACTTTCAAAGTTATGTAAAAATGTATACAGTCATCTTAAAACACATTCAACAATTATACAGCATGTGTAACAGGTCAGAAACATCTCACCTTTAAGAAAATCTGGGTACTGCAGGCAGCCTCTGTACTGAAAGAGGTTTTGATAGCATTCTGTGATGGCTCAGCTAAACCCTTTAACTCTTTATGGAATTAGTATCCAGTGCAGACCAATGAGACTTCATGCTGTTGAAAGCCAATATTACTCCTCCCAGCCTCACACATAAATAACCCTTGCTATGTTGCTAGATTGTTTTTCTTATTTTATTGCTTATTTACTTTACTCAGTATCCTAATGAGTTACTGCGCTCTGAAAAGCATAAATCACTGTAGGAGACTAAACATTCAAAAAAGCATGTTTAGTCTACTTTAACAAGCAACATGAATAACTAAACGCACATCCACTTTGACAAGCAACATGAATAACTGTCTGTTTTTGTGGGTCAGTATATTTTATTTTATTTATTTTATTTTATTTTTAGAGCACACTAACAGAGTTTTGGTTATGGTCCTGCATGTTTTCTGTTAAAATTAGGATGTGACCAATTCTGAAGTACAAAAGTAATTTAACAGATTCAAATATTTAAGAAATCGATGATAAACAGGCAGTTTGGTGCAATATAGATCTTCCATGTAAAAAAAAACGATACTTAATTGTCAACACCGGAACCACATTCCAAACATTAATGGCTAATTGTTTGGCACAACAGTTAAGTTTTGGAGTTCATAGAGCAAAAGTATAATGTTCCTAAATATCTTAATTTGTCATGTACATGTTGTCTTTCAGGTCCATATGCTACTATTCTGTTCCTTCCATCTATAACAATATATTTTAAACACCACTGCAGTGTAGCAATTGCAGAAAATTCACGACATGAGCCAAAAATATACTCGTCATCCTCAGGAGAAACTGTATCCATCAAGCCTGAGTGACCTTTCATTAAATAGACAGTTTCCGTAGGCTAGAAACTTTGTGACCCAGCGGGCTTCTAATTCCAAGAGGATGGTGTCATAGCTGTCATCAACATTTCTGTACATGTGTGCATGTGGACACATATGCATGAGTGTGTGCATGGTGGGTTTGATGCCAGACCCCAATTGGTGCTGCCAGTCCAACCCCGATAGAAACAATCCTGAAATAGTTAAGATATGACGTCAAACCGATTTTACCCATTAACGCTTCCACATTAACTCCTTCAGCCCCAGCTATAGCGCTCAGAGAAACATATGCAGAGATACAAACTCGCTGGATGGTGTGAAGTAATTGCTTAGGTCATTTTTGGCAGGCTAATTTTGGCCGTTGAGATACTGTAAATGAAAGTACCATCTTGACCAGAGCAAACATCCAATTCCTGAATAAATAAGAATATTCGTGTTCTGTTTATTCCTCCAAAAACCAATACCAGACGTGTCATGGAAATGCTACAGTTCTTTTAATGCCTTAATAATATCAAGAAAACCATATTCCCAGCTGTATTAGAAATAATATTTAAATCTGTATTCGAGAACAGTGGCCAGCTGTATAAACTCACAAGTTTGCTGTCTAATTTTTTTCTTTAAGACTGGTCATAACATTTAAATCAGTTGTAGATTGGTCTAATTTGAATCTAAAAAGTAAAACGGATTACCCTTTTGCTAATTGCTAGTTGGTCAGACTAGTTCTTTAGTCACAGTCTTAACATATGGGTTGTGTTAAAGCAACTGGCCCCCGGTTTGTATCATCAGCTGTTCGATCAGCTGCCTTCTCATTTGCAATGACTATATGCGTGAGCAACCAGATCCCCCAAACACATTGATTCTCATAAAAGAAGATGAGACAATCCATTTTTTTTAACACACTTTATTTTTATTTAGCTCAGTCCTGCTATACTAGGCAAGTTGACAGATACAGTGCCTTGTGAAAGTATTCATACCCCTTAATTTTTTTTCACATTTTATGTTGCTGCCTTATGTTAAACTACTTTAAATTACTTTTTTTCAACATCAATCTACATGGTAAAGCAAAAAAACTAACAAAAAAAAAACTAAATTTTAACGTCTTTGCTAATTTATTAAAAATAAAAATCTTAAATGATTCCATTGCATAAGTACTCATACCCTTATCTGGGACAGTTGGAATTTAGCTCAGGAGCATTCATATTGCTTGTGGGTGTTACTAGACTTTGAGTGAAGGTAACCTGTGGCAAATTCAATTGAATGGGTATGATTTGGAAAGGCACACACGTCTTAATGAAAGGTCCAACAGCTGATCATGCATATCAGAGCAAAAACCAAGCCCTGGGGTCAAAAGAACAGTCTGTAGAGCTCAGAAACAGGGTTGCATCAAGCCACACATCTGGGGAGGAGTTCAGAAAAAAACTCTGCTTCATTGAAGGGTCACAGAAGCATGTAGTCTTGGTTACCCTTAACGGAAGAAGTTTGAAACAACCAGGATTCTTCTTAGAGCTGGCCTCCTGGCCAAACTGAGCAATTGATGGAGAAGGGCTTTGGTTAGAGTGGTGACGAAGAACCTGATAGTCACTCTAGTTGAGCTCCATGATCATATGTGGAGATAAGAGAAATCTACAGAAGGACAAATATCACTGCAACACTCCACCAATCTGGGCTTTATGGCGGTGTGGCCAAACTCAATCCTCTCCTCGGTGAAGACAAAAGAAAACACACTTGGAATTTACAAAAAAGCACCTAAACGACCCTGAGACTCAGAGAAACAAGATTCTCTGGTCTGATGAACCTCAATTCTAAGCATCATGTTTGAAGGGAACCGGCTCTGCTAATCACCTGCAGAGTACCATCCCAAAAGTAAAGTGTGCTGGTAGCATCCTTATGCTATGAGGCTGTTTTTCAGCAGCAGGAACTGAGGGACTCATCAGAATAGAAGAAAAGCTCAATGCACCAAAATATTGAGATAGTCTTAATGAAAACCCAGTCCAGAGCATTCAGAACCTCAGACTGGGCAGAAGGTTTACCTTCCAACAGGACAGTGACCCTAAGCACACAGCAAGAGTGGCTTATAGACAACTCTATGAATGTCCTTGAGTGGCCAAGCCACAGCCTGGACTTGAATCCAATCAAATATTTCTGGAGAAACCTAAAAATATGCATCTGACCCCATCCAACCTGAAAGAGCTTGAGAGGTGAAGAGGTGAGGAGACAAATAGCACATAATTGCCAAATGATGATGAGCCAAGCTTGTCGCATCAAACAAAAAAGACTTGAGGCTGTAAAGGTACTTCAGCTAAATATTTAGTTAAGGGTATGAATACTTATGCAATGTACTTTTTTTTTTTGCAATGCAAGTTTTTTTATTTTTAATAAATTCAAGAGGTTGTGACAATTCTGTTTTTGCTTTGTCAATATGGTGAATGGAGTGCAGATTGATGTGGAAAAAAAGTCATTTAAAGCAGTTTAACATAAGGCACAAATGTTTCTCAGTGCCAAACCTTGCCATGAGACATTTCAAATAATGTCACAATCCTAATCCTCAAAAAACAACTGTAGCAATATTAAAGGGGACCTAAAACACACAGTTTTACCCAATCTCATGTTAATCTTGAGTACCTATAGAGTAGTACTGCATCTTTCATATCTCCAAAAAAGTCTTTAGTTTTATCATATTAATAAAAGAAAGATACAGCTTTACGGTTCTCTCTGGAAAAAGCCGAGCTCCTGGAGGCGCACCGTGTGGGCGGAGCTAAAGAGTGACGAGCACTTGCACCGATGCGGTTTCACTTACCGTCTGCAGTTCTGAATCATGACCGGGATCTTTTATAGCTGGCACTGCTTTATCTCTCAGTATCAAACGATGCAAATCCAGCGTCGAACTGGGCCTTGTTTATAAAACATTTGTCAACAAACGCACTTGACAAAACTGCCCCGAAAAAAACAAACTGTATCCGCTGTTCACATAACGGTGGGTTCTTTTGGGAAGCTGAACAAGGTTATCTTTCCCTCACAACCAAAAACACACTTCTTTAGAGACAATCTTCCCGAGCGAGTCCCGTGCAGCAGTGCTGCTGAATGAAACGCATTGATGGCGCAGGCGCGCTCTAGCTCTGGTCATGTGTGCACAGGCACGTTCTTCCAGGAGAAATGCCCATATAAGGAGTTCCACCTTCGTTTACGTCAGCAAGGACCACGATCGAAAAAAACTCTCCGAAACGTGTAGGAACCCGGAAGTGAGATTTTTGGCACAGAAATACTCTGTTATACATCCAAATTGTTTTTTGAAACTTTGTCCATGCTTAGCATGAGAATCCAACTCTTTAACAGTGTAAACAACTCTGAATGCATGAAACAGCATTGTACCCCCCCCCCCCTTAAATCCATTAAATGATACCTATAATGATAACTTTTTTTTTATTATTATTTACTAAATATTAGTGAAACAGAATATTACCTCTCAACTGTATCACAGAAAATATCCATGCTGTTTATCGGTTTGCTACATTCAAACAAGAAGTTCACTGCTCTTTGAGCACTTTAGCAATAAATGCTTTAATTTTCCAACAAAGTATTTGACCTGAAACCTTTGGTCTTAATTCCCATCACATTTAGTGATTAGAAATGATTAGCCAAATAGTGCTGAATAGACAAATTGTAGTCTGTTACTGGCTAAAGATTACATGATGAATATTGTAGTTAGTGACATAATCTACTTTACTCATTTTAGTTAATGAATTCTGACTTTTTAGATTACTTTTAGATTTTTAGAAATTGTTTTAAACCTTCCATTGCTTTTTCCACAAATTCAGATGCATGGATCGCAAAATGATTTACAACATTTACATGGCCATTCTATATTGTGAATATTGTCAAAGCTATACGACACACATTTGGATTTTTGGAAAGGAAACATTAAAAGAAAAAAAAAGAATATTTAGGGAGAGTCAATAAATTATGAATAATTTACTGCCATTTTATGAATAATATTGCAATGATGTAATCCATTAAAAAATAACTGTAATCTGATTATGAGCATTTTAAAATGTAATATAATCCAGTTGATACTGAATCCATACTCAATTTTTGTAATCTGATTGCGTAATCCAGATTACATGTAATCTGTTACTACCCAGCACTGCCCCCAAATATATCAACCTAAATAAATGAGACAGTTTGGAGACAAAGTATAGCATGTGGCAGTGAGCCCAGTGGTTGACATCTATATTATTCACACTATTCACTGAGCCCAGCCCAATAAATCATAGATGAACTCCAAATGATTTTGACATAGTCTAATGAAACTTTAGAGAATGTCAAAGGGCTGCTCTCAGATACACATTCTGATGTCTTCTAGTTTACAAGTAAGGCTTTTATAAAGGTCAAAGTGAGTGGGGTGAAGAAATAAACCTGGATTATCAAACTTTTCAGAGTGTCAGGTTGCTCTCACGTGAATGTATTCACATTTCAGCCTCCTGACTTGGTGAAGAATCAGAATCAGAATGAGCTTTATTGGCCAAGTATGTTTACACATACAAGGAATTTGTTTTAGTGACAGAAGCTCCACAGTGCAACAGAGAGACAGCAACAGGACAGGACACAGATAATAAAGAATAATACAAATATCCAAATAGGCAATGTACAAAACAGCAAAAACACAATATATAATATAGACAATTATGTGTGTACAGGTCTGATATGTGCAAATTTGAAATGAAAAAATTAGATAAATAAAAAAAGTAAGCAAGTGTGGTGAATAAATAATAGAGTTGTGTGTTCTGCGTTTTATTATTGAGTGTTCATGAGATAGATTGCCTGAGGGAAGAAACTGTTCCTGTGTCTGGTCGTTCTGGTGCTCAGAGCTCTGTAGCGTCGACCAGACGGTAACAGTTCAAAGAGGGAGTGTGCTGGGTGTGAGGGGTCCAGAGTGATTTTACCAGCCCTTTTGCTCACTCTGGATAAGTACAGTTCTTGGAGAGTGGGGAGGGTTGTACCAATGATTCGCTCAGCAGTCCGGACTACTCTCTGTAGTCTTCTGAGGTCAGATTTGGTAGCTGAGCTGAACCAGACAGTTATTAAAGTCCAGAGGATGGATTCAATGATGGCAGAGTAGATTTGTTTCAGCAGCTCAGCTGGCGAAGGAAGTACAACCTCTACTGGGCTTTTTTCACAATAGAGTCAATGTGATTGTCCCACTTCAGGTCCTGAGAAATTGTGGTGCCCAGGAATCTGAATGACTCCACTGCAGTCACAGTGCTGTTCATGATGGTGAGTGGGGGGAGTGCAGGGGGGTTTCTCCTGAAGTCCACGATCATCTCCACAGTTTTGAGCGTGTTCAGTTCCAGGTTGTTAAGACTGCCAGCTCCATAACCTCCTGTCTGTAAGCAGACTCGTCACCGTCCTGGATGAGGCCAATCAGTGTGGTGTCATCTGCAAACTTCAGGAGCTTGACAGAGGGGACTTTAGATGTGCAGTCGTTGGTGTAGAGGGAGAAGAGCAGTGGGGAGAGAACGCAGCCCTGAGGCGCTCCAGTGCTGATGGTTCGAGTGCTGGATGTGGATTTACCAAGCTTTACTAACTGCTGTCTGTCTGTCAGGAAGCTGGTGATCCACTGACAGACGGAGGTGGGGATGGAGAGCTGAGACAATTTATGGCCTGGTGCTTTCCTTCTTTTGTTCTTCCTGAAGACCTGGCACACGTCATCTTCACTGATTTGAATTGTAGGTGTGGGGGAGAGGGGGGTTGCTGGAGGTGTTGCCTCGTCCAGACCGTTGGCAACATTTTCAAAAACAGTCCAATCAGTGAGAGAGAATTTTAAATCAAATCATACAAATCATACAGTTTTGCTGGTCTGTTGTCTCCCAGTCTGGTCCAGCTGGACTGATGGCGGGATTTTAGAGGGCTTATGGGAACTTCTTATCAGGCTGGGACAGCAGCTTGAGTAAGGCTAGCAAACCTTTGGCTGGTTTAAGATGTTTCATCAGAAAGGGATCTACTTGTATGTACGTTGAAAATTTAGCAAATTTGCAACATTTATTTTCTTAATCAAAATGTGCCCTCTTAAAAACACTTTTAAAAAGGGAAAAAAGTAAATAAAAAAACACAGTCTAATACTGTTTAAAATGTCATTGACCAACTGTTTTGGTATTATGACATTACAAATACAAACTTGTAAGCCAAGTTTAAAAGTCCACAGGGAAAGCAACATTTAGCCCATAGATTAGTTCACCCAAAATTTAATTGCTTTTGCAAAGGAATGCAAAGAATATCAGGGAATGCAAATATTTTGTAAACAAACTCAAAGCGACAGTTTTGCGATATAATTAAAAAAAGCTCCACAGATCAGGGGGTATTTCCATCACCATTTTCCTCTTTCGAAGATGAACGAAAATCTTGGCTTTAAAACGACATGGGGGTGAGTAAATGATGTCGGAATTTTCATTTTTGGGTGAACTATCCCTTTAAGTGGAAAAGAGTGAGATATCTCTTTAAGCTCAGGACAGAGGGAGGGAGGACAAGAAAGCTCGTCACGCTGTTTGTATAGGAAGTACTGGAATGACCTGACAGGCTGATACATTTCCCTTCTAGTCGACTCTGAGTCTTGTGTCAGAATGTGTAACCCCGCGTTATTTTAGATGCAACCACAGATTGTGATTCACAGCGTCTAAATACACGGAGTTTATCAAACTGAAGAAGAGCGAAACGGAACCTTGAAAGTTGCCGTCGATCTACCACAATTCAACTTCTAGTGTTGACCACTGAAAAGCAATGTTAAAGCAGTATCAGCTTACAAATGCGTGCTCTGCTGTTGTTTTGTACCGTTGCTCTGCAATGGGATCGTGTCAGCTGCCAGAAATCTGTTTACCTGTCCGACACACACCTCGCACCTCATGGGAATGTCTGGCGTTCAGACAGACCTGGAGAAGTTACACCGAACCGCAAAGGAGACGAGGTGAGCTGGACAAAACATCTCTGAAATGTATGATCAAGTAAAAAAGACGTTGTATATATACATTATCTGTCATTAATGTGACAGATACATTTTGCTCTGTTTTACCATGAGTAAACCGTGTTATAAAAATGAATTGCGGTGCTTGACTAAATCCTGCACAGCTGCATTTGTTGATCTGTGTTGCAGTGTGATATGGTGATGAACCTGTCTGCCAGTCAGAGATGTGAGTTTGTGACGAATACACCGGACTGTACTTCAGATGAAGGCTTCATCAAGTACCCTTTGGTCACCTTTTGCCTCTTCCCACCTAATCTGCTGCCTCTAGCCATCACAATCTATGTAAGGACACATTTAGCTCAGTCACCAAACTCAGGGTTTACTTTTTAAACTGTCTACATACCAGTAAATTGAGTGTTGTGTAAGTTTATTTGTGGAGTGTGACATGTTTCTGTTTACATATCCAACTGAAACTGAAACGACAATGCATCATCCAGGGTGTGTAATCTGATTTTGTATTGGTTGTGTATATCTTTGGTTTTGTATGTTGTTAAAGTCACTCTCACATTTTCTCTTTCCTTCCCTCTTTTCTTTTCTTTTTTCAGGTCATCTGGTTGTTTGTTCTGTTCCTTCTTCTTGGGCTGATTGCATCAGACTTGTGAGTTGTGAATTTGAGAAAATTAAAAGGGTTATTAATCGGCTTGTACATGCTATTTGGTGGTCAGTTCTGTCTTAAAGAGATAGTTCACCCCAAAAATAAAAATGCTCTCATCTACTCACCTCATGTCGTTACAAACCCACATTACTGACTTACTTGTGCAAAACACACACAAACCTTTTTGGTGACCATTGACTTCCATTGTAACGATAACAACAACAAAATGCTATGAATTTGTGTTTGTATGTTCACATTGTATTCCAGTTGCACTATGCAGTTAAACTGATAATTAGGACTGTCATGCAATTAAAATTAGTAACTGTTAAAATTTAAAAGCAATAATTGTTACATGTTAGAAACGTGTATATTCCTTTGTGATCTCATAACAATATCAATAGAGCTGGGGGGGTGTTCCAGAAAGCAGGGTTAACTTACCATCTGCTAAACCCTGAACTCTCAGTTGGTCAACCCAAACCTTGCTTACTCGAGGTATGTTGGTTCCAAAAACGAGTCCAGGAGTAAGTTCATTCAACCCAGAGTATGTTCCTGGTTAACACGCAAGACATTCTCAATAGAGCGATAAATCGACGAGTCACTAAGGAAACGGACCCTAACAAAAAGTGCACCATACTGCTTCTTTCTCCTTCTTCTGTTCAAAGGCCATGTGCACACTTAGTGCATATCGTCACCTAATGGGTGGTTGTGCAATCATTTTTCTTTTTTCACGTTTAATCTTTAATCCTTGAAAATAAGAATTGTTTGTTTGATGCTAGTTATATAGTAAGTCATATCAGATATTTATTTTTATTGTAGAAATGCATTATAGAAAATGCAGATCCATGATGTGTGAGATGATGATAAAATAAAACAAACATATATAATAAAATAAACATTACCTTGTCATAAAAGTGTTTTATAATTTAGGCAGATAACAATTATGCCAATCAACCTTATAATTTTACTTATATTAGTGCTTTATAATTTACATATCATACAAATATATATTACTTATATAATATTATATATATAATATTGTGTGCTATCTGTCACGCCCACTGGAGTCTCGTTAGTAAGTCACACACACATGCGCTGATAGCTCTGAAGTAAGCTAACCCTGAAACAGAAGCTACTCCAGAGCAGGTTATCTTCAGAGAGCAAGTTGCTATGGTTGCTTGCATACCCTGAAAGTTACCTCTGTTTTTGGAACCGAAAGTTGAGGTTATCCGCTTACTTACCCTTAAACATACCCGGTTATGTCACATAATCTGCTTTCTTGAACATCCCCCCTGCATCTTTGGCCATGACCTAGATTTCACTTCTCTGTTTACTCATGTGACAAAGACAATGTCTTTCATTTATCTGGAGAATTTAGAGTTGAGTCTCTTTATTGTAAAAAGGCTCTGCTTTTTGAGGGTCAAGAAGTCAGTTAATTTGTCATAAAGGTGCAAAATGTATTTAGAACGAATTTGTTCTATAAAGAACAGAAATTTAGGTTTAAATATATAAGAATTATAATATGTATTTTGATTATATTGTTTTTTTTTTCAGTTTCTGTCCAAACCTCTCAGCCATTTCCTCCACACTGAGACTGACTCATAATGTGGCCGTATCCTTTAAATAGCTGAAATATTGCCGATCAACTGATCCTTGTAATTTGTCCTCATATTGAATAGATTTAGAAGGTTAATTACTCCTGCTGTGTCCTTATCAACCACAGAAGTAATAAACTCCTGGGTCCTGGAGTTTAGAGAATATTACAGCATGCTAAACAACTAGACATATCAAATGATTAGTCTGTTACTAGGTCATAGTGTTTGCCAAGACTGTGTCATCCTGGGTAGTGTTTGTTTAACACTCGGTTACAGTTTGTGAAAAGAATAGTTAAAAGAATAGTTCACCTCAAAAACGAAAATTTTGTCAGTGTTTACTTACCCTCATGTCGTTCCAAACCTGTATAAATTTCTTTCTAATGTTGAACACAAAAGATGATATTTTGAAGAATGCTGGTAATCAAACAGTTGTTGGCCCTCATTGACATCCATAGTAGGGGAAAAAATACAATGGAAGTCAATGGTGACCATCAACTGGGTGAACGATTCAAGGTGAACTATTCCTTTAAATTTGTTCATGACCGTGAAGTGTTTTCAAAGTGTGTTTGTGTCATTAAAGTGTGTGCATGACTGAGAGGAGTGTGTAGTATGTTTGACTGAGTGGAATCCTCAATGATGAGTTTGTGTTTTCATTACTGGAAAAGGTCCAAATTGCGCTGAGGGGTTGTGTCAGTCCCATTTTTTTCATTGTTTTCCATGACTGAGTAGAACAGGGCGTAACGTTCCTGGCACTTGGAAATGGGGCTCCAGATGTGTTCAGTGCCATGGCTGCTTTCTCCCACCCTCAGACTGCTGGTCTTGCTGTTGGAGCACTGTTTGGTGAGAGATCAGGGGGGTATTCCAAAAAGCAGGTTATGAGACATACCCGGGTATATTTGAGGATAAGCGAGCGGATAACCTCAGCTTTCGGTTCCAAAATCGGAGGTAGCTTTCAGGGTAAGTAACCATAGAAACTTGCTCTCTGAAGATAACCTGCAGGTTATGCTCCAGGGCTAGTTCACTTCAGCGAGCCTTCAGTGGGCGTGACAGATAGCGCCCAACATTATATAATATTACAATATGTAATATAACCTATTATATATATATATATATATATATATATATATTTCCGTAGTGACTCCTCCATTCGTTGCTCTATTGAGAATGTCTTGAGTCTGAACTAGGAACATACTCTTGAGTTGAATGAACTTGCTCCTGGATGCGTTTTGTCTCGAGTAAGGAGGTTTGGGGTTACTCAACCGAAAGTTCAGGGTTTAGCTGACGGTAAGTTAACCGTGCTTTCTGGAATACACCCCAGCTCTGTTAAACATACACCCACACACACATTAAGGACATGTGTTGGAGTCTTTATATGTAAACTGTGTAATTCCCAACCAATAAAGGCACCAAACTGAATTGTACAATTGTAAGTTGCTTGAGTCATGCAAGTGGTCTAACCATAGCCTTGGGACTATTTGTTTTGACTGAAGAATGTCAGAAAGGGGAAGTGTTTGAATATATTTATACAGCAGAAATCACACACTTCACCTTTAATTCTTGTGAACGGATTCATCAGTCATAAAAAAACAAGTTTGATTTTGTGTTTTTGTTTTTTCTAGGAGCGGGAATCTTTGTCACAACAGTGGTAGCTGGAAGCATTGCTCTAGTTAAGCCTTTCACTGTGGCGTCCCGTCCATTCCTTCGTGATGTCGTTTTCTACATGGCAGCCGTGTTTTGGACCTTCAATATCCTATATAAAGGCCATATTTCCTTGGGAGAAGCCATGGGTCTGATAACCGTTTTTCACTTAATCAGATTTATACCATAATTTCATTAATTTAGGAAAATTACTATTCTATTTGTTCCACTTTCCTGTATAGTATATGGATATGATTAATATTTCTTTCGTCCTATCATTCTGTTCTGTTCTCCACAGGTTATCTGGGGCTGTATATTGCATATGTTTTGACTGTGATTGTGAGTGCATATATATACAATCGTCAGAAGCATCAGCTAAATAGATCGGCCCAGACCACAGGCAGAGAGCAGGGTAAAGAGACTGCAGTCTTTCTCAGCACTGATCACACACCACACACTTTCTACCCTCTTTCAGTTTCATTACAATTCCTGTATGAGAAGTGACCATATTTCTTTTAAGGTAAACACGTCAAAATGTGTTGTAAACTCACAAAATGATTGTTTTTGATGACTTGAGCTTTACTTACTTTGGTACTTGTTCCCATCCCTTGTAAAATCGGAACTAACTGCACTGAGCTTTTACACATTCAGATATAGTGCTCACAACAATATCAAAGCACTTTCTATTTAAATAAAGTGCTATTGAAGTTTATGAAATGAACAGCAGTTTTAATCTGATCATTGGGCAGAGATTAATAAATGCTGTTCTTGAATTTTAGGGGAGACTCTACCATCTGATTCATATAGAGAAATTCAGAGTGGCAGCATACAAGCACACGGTGGGTCACTTCCTCTCAGCTTAAAACTATGTTGGCTAAGTAAGTGGCTGAAGTTGGGTTCAGTGGGTTGCTTATGATTGTTTTCAACACCACACACTTTCATAATTATGGGACTTCGAAAGTGTGTGTTGCATTCTGTATTGGTAACGGTGAAAGTGAGAGAGAATATTGCATCTTTAAGAAGTACTGTGTGGTGTAACAGTGTTTATCTGTGTGAAAATCTTGCATGTATGTGTTGGTGTGTATATACATGTGTGTGTTTCAGATGAAGGAGAGTATGAGCCTTTGCTGCCTTACACTCAATCTACTGCTCAGATCTTCCTGAATGCCATTAACCCGGTGGATAGTCAGACCTGGAGGAGACAGCACTGGAGTGCCAAAGTCCTCAGAGTGATCAAGGTGAAAACGTGCATTCACTTTCATGATCACTTCTTGGTTCTAAATAAGTAATCAGTCTTCTAGTAACCTATTGTTCAAAATAAACTTGTCTAATTGTCCAATTGTTGGATTGTTTGAATCTAATGTGCATCCTAAGGAATTTTAAGATGAAGATCCTTTTTTGCTTGCCTGCCTGTCTGTCTGACTGTGTCAGGTGCCTGTAGAAGTGCTGCTATTGTTGACAGTTCCTGTGGTGGACACAGATAAGGAGGATCACAACTGGAAACGCCCTCTGAACTGTCTTCACATAATCACTGGGCCTCTGGTCTGTGTCCTTACCCTCCAGTCGGGAAAGTGTAAGTCGGTTGACATTTTTATTTGAACTATGAAACTAAACCTGTTCAACAGCAATCTCTTATGTGCACATAAAAAATACAGTTATGTCATTTGTTGCTTTAATGCACCTGCTGCATTCTGTCAGATGAACTGAAATTCCGTTCTTTATGTGAAAAGACAAATGCTGTTGATGCAGATATTGTTATTGTTATTATTTCATGTTCTCTAAAGTACATGTGACTGAAACAGACACTGTTTCTCTTTCATTCAAGATGGCTTACTGCTCATTGAAGGAGAAGTTCCAGTGTGGGTGCTTGTACTCTGCATTGGAGTCTTCCTCTCTGGCATAGTCTTCTTCACTACCACAAATGAGCGTCCTCCAAAATATCACTTTGTATGAATCTTTTTTTTTTTTTAAAGACAACTCTTATATTCTTGTGCATTTATTTGATAATTTACCCACCCTCATGTTGTTTCAAACCTATAAGTTTCTTTCTTATGTTGAACACAGAAGATATTTTGAAGAATGCTGGTAATCAAGCAGTTGCCGGTCCCCATTGAAAGAAATACTGTAGAAGTCAGTGGGGGCCATCAACGTTTGATTTTGTGTTCAACATAAGAAAAAAACTTATACAGGTTTGGATCGACATGAGGGTGAGAAAATGATGACAGAATTTTCATTTCTGAGGTGAACTATTCCTTTTAACATATTTTAAAATTCAATTTATTATTGTGATGACAGCTGAATTTTCAGCAGCCATTACTCATGTTGAAAGCATGTGTGGCTTAATATTTTTGTGGAAACCATAACTTTTTTTTTTTTAGACTACTTTGAGTAGAACTTTCAAAAGAAATAGAAATCATTGTATAGACATTTTGAATGTCTATACTGCCTCATTTAATAAATTTTATGCATCCTTGCTGATATTAATTTTGTTTTTAAAATTTTTAATTTGTTCTATTGCTGTGTGTGTGTAGCTCTATTCTCTGCTAGGTTTTGTGGTCAGTGCGCTGTGGATCAGCACTGTGGCGTCTGAGATTGTTAGTGTGCTGCACCTGCTGGGGGTTGTTCTCAGTCTCAGCAACACTGTACTGGGCCTCACCTTGTTAGCCTGGGGCAACAGCGTTGGAGGTATACACTCACTCACAACATGAAAAAACTCAAACAGCACATTATCTTCCCATTATTTATTTATTTAATTTTTTTTGCTCATAGCCAATATTCTAGAACTTGCAATGAAAGGAAAATAATTTTACAACTACTAGATTGCATGGTTTTATTTTTGTTGGCACTGTTAAGTACTAATGTAATGCATGAGATAGTGTTTGATGGCTTTTAATATTTTAAAGAATCATACACCAATGGGATATTATACACTATAATGTTTTTACCTCTGTTGGACCATATGTAATATTTGTGTTTTGACAGATTGCTTTGCAGACATTACTATAGCCCGTCAGGGATACCCACGGATGGCCATTTCTGCCTGTTTCGGGGGAATTATCTTTAGTATCTTTTAACATGATTTTTTTTAAATTCTCCTGTTTTTTTATGTGCATTAACAAATATATGAACAGATTTAATCATACTATACTTACAGGATTGTAAATATCCTGGTACATTACCATAAACCATAACCACACTTCATATGCCTTTACCATTGCATTAAGACATGCTGTTTGGTGTGGGTCTGGGCTGCCTGCTGCAAATCTTTCAGAATAAAAATAATGTTGTGATGGTATGTCTCTCACTCTATATATTATATACAATGTCAATGTCATATACATGTAACTGGATGGATATGCTGCAAGCTTTTAGTCAGTTGAATATTCCAGCATAGATGAGTGACGGAGTCTGATCTGTGTTCTGTTGTGTGGTCAGCTGGAACCAGAAGGGATGCTGTGCTGGGTTCTCTCAGGAGCACTGGGTCTGTCTCTCGTCTTCTCCTTCGTACTGGTTCCTCTTCAGTGTTTTCACCTGAGCCGAGTCTATGGCATTTTTCTACTGATCTTCTACATTGTCTTTCTCGTCGTTGCCCTGCTCTCTGAATTTAGAGTTATCCAATTCTGACACCAGCAGAAACACTAACTGGACAAGTGCAAAAATCTTTAGACGCTCAAAGAAATGTATTAGAATATATATATTTTTTTGTAAATGTATGTTTTTGAAGATCATGAGTAATTACTGTGCACTAGATAAAATTGTTTTCAAACATATCTTGAATTATGAGATTGAAAATGTATTTTATTAAATGGGATACTTGCAAATATGCTGTGGTGTGTATTCTTTTGAATTTAATGAACTCATGCCAAGTACGATTCGTGAGCTGATGGTTCTTTTAAGTCGAATGATGCATGAGTTTGATTAAACTGGTTGAATCGGTTCACAAAATTGAGCTGCTCTCAAGTCATGATGAACAATAACCAATGAGTGATTTGAGAGTAAATGTGTATTCCTGTAGCTGTTCTGATAAAATATATTCACTAAATGACAGCACTTCCTAAATGCACAGCATCAGTGTGCATGCTTGTTAAGTAGTTGTTGATGTAGCTGTAGTATTTGCTCCAGACCATCAGGAGGCAGTGGCGCATCAGTGCTCTCTCTGAGCCTGAGAACGCAGAGGAGTCCGCGGATGTTTTTAAGTAGGCTGAGGTTACCTAGCAGTGAAATCCAATCTGTCAGGTGGAAATTACACCACCCTCAAGACTTGATCCGTTAGGTTTGTTTGTTCTTATTTCCTTTGATCGAAACAAGCGATGTCAGGCGGCTGCGGGCGGAATCCTCCTCCTTTCCCTGATAATGAAGATCAGGAGGCAGAATTAGACGCTCGAGTGCTGGACACTGTGGACAGCGACGAGGATGATGATGAAGGCGCGGACATATTCACCGGCGCGAGAGTGAGACACCTGCTTCAGAATGAATGACCAGTTTTTATTATCTGATTAAAGCAATATTTAACTGTCATTTGACAGGACCTAGCTCGTAGCTTATTGTCAGTCTCTGCACGAACTACAATTATGTCATGGTTATACTGACAAAGTGTTCATCTCTCTTTATTTGTTTTTTGCAGAGTAAACCGATCTCACCCACATCAGCTCCTGATGAAGGTGATATCTTCAGTGAGGAGGGCTCGTGCATCAGGAGCGATGTCCATCACGCCACTAATGGCCTTCACTCTGATGAAGAGCTGGATCTGTTCACTGGTATTTCACTATACCATTACTCGTAATGACACTTGATTTGACTTGCAGGCCAGATGGGAACTGAACTGCCTGTTGGAGAACATAATGCTTTCAGTCTTTATCTTTAACATAGCTTGGCAGGTTGAAACGGATCACATAGATGCTATATCTGTTATGTGAAAATAGTACTTAATGTCAAAATATTGTGCTTAATTTAAATTATGTACCTAGCCAAAAGTACTTGAGTGAAAGTAAAAAAAGAATCAACTTATAATTGAACTTGGGTATTTAAAAGCAAGAAGTAAACACTTTTTCTTGTCTTCAAATTGTTTTTTGAAAACCATAGAGATGTTCTAATTTTAGTATTTTTTTTTAAGCAGAAACTTTTTTAAAGAAACTGTCAAAAATATGTTCTCATTGATCTAACTATGTAAGAATCTAGGGCACAGCAGATGTTAAACTGAAACCAATATCCTGAATGTTCTCAGCTAAAGTTATCAGCAGATGATTTTACAAACATCTGAATAGGGATTTTTAGTGGGTGTAAAAACACTTTACTAGAGCATGAAGTATGTGTTGGAAAGGGATAGTTTATATGTGTACATGACTGACATGCATGTTAATCACATTTGGATAAATATTTGCTCAGTAATTTAAAAATATATAAGTCATGATATGAAGCTAAAATTCATAATGAAGTAAAAGACTTTTATTTACTTTTAAGTACTCGATTTTAAAAGAGTTCATGTAAAGTACAGATTAAATAATACTACACTAAAGTATAATGGTGAAATGCTACTACTCACATACTTCACACCTCTGTGCTTTCTGTTCAAACTCTAGAGGCCACTGTAGAGCTGACACTCACCAACACCACTAGTCAAGGCAGGAGAGAGATTATTGGCCCGAACGCATCGGCTTGCAACACCACACATGTCCCTAATTCCATACTCAAACCCAGCGTTGTCACCAAGACCACGGAGGAGGTGCTGAAACAAGACACTTTACGTGCCTTCAGTTGCATTCATGTAACATTTACAGTGGTGTGAAGAAGTGTTGGCCCCGGTCCTGATTTTTTTGCATGTTTGTCACACTTTAATGTTTCAGATCATCAAACAAATTTCAATATTAATCAAAGATAACACAAGTAAACACAACATGCAGTTTTTTTATTGAAGTTTTTTATTATGAAGGGAAAACAAAATCCAAACCCACATGGCCCTGTGTGAAAAAGTGCTTGCCCCCTAAACCTAATAACTGATTGGGCCACCCTTAACAGCAACAACTGCAATCAAGCGCTTGCGATAACTTGCAATGAGTCTGTTACAGTGCTGTGGAGGAATTTTGGCCCACTCATCTTGGCAGAATTGTTGTAATTCAGTCACATTGGAGGGCTTTCGAGCATGAACCGCCTTTTTAAGGTCATGCCACAGCATCTCAATAGGATTCAGGTCAGGACTTTGACTAGGCCACTCCTAAATCTTCATTTTGTTTTTCTTCATCCATTCAGAGGTGGATTTGCTGGTGTGTTTTGGATCATTGTCCTGCTGCAGAACCCAATTTCGCTTCAGCTTGAGGTCATGAACAGATGGCCGGACATTGTCCTTCAGGATCTTTTGGTAGACAGCTGAATTCATGGTTCCATTTATCACAGCAAGTCTTCCAGGTCCTGAAGCAGCAAAACAGCCCCAGACCATCACACTACCACCACCATATTTTACTGTTGGTATGATGTTCTTTTTCTGAAATGCTGTGTTATTTTACGCCAGATGTAATGGGACACACACCTTCCAAAAAGTTCAACTTTTGTCTCGTCAGTCCACAGAGTATTTTCCCAAAAGTCTTGGGGATCATCAAGATGTTTTCTGGCAAAACTGAGACGAGCCTTTGGTCTTTTTGCTCAGCAGAGGTTTTCGTCTTGGAACTCTGGAGGCCATTTTTGCCCAGTCTCTTTCTTATGGTGGAGTCATGAATACTGATCTTAACTGAGGCAAGTGAGGCCGGCAGTTCTTTAGATGTTGTTGTGGGGTCTTTTGTGACCTCTTGGATGAGTCGTCGCTGCGCTCTTGGGGTAATTTTGGCCGGCCGGCCACTCCTGGGAAGGTTCACCACTGTTCCATGTTTTTCCATTTGTGGATAATGGCTCTCACTGTGGTTTGCTGGAGTCCCAAAGCTTTAGAAATGGCTTTATAACCTTTTCCAGACTGATAGATCTCAATTACTTTCTTTCTCATTTGTTCCTGAATTTCTTTGGATCTCAACATGATGTGTAGCTTTTGAGGATCTTTTGGTCTGATTCACTTTCTCAGGCAGGTCCTATTTAAGTGATATCTTGATTGCGAACTGGTGTGGCAGTAATCAGGCCTGGGTGTGGCTAGAGAAACTGAACTCAGGTGTGATAAACCACTGTTATGTGGTGGGGGCGGGGGAAAACACTTTTTCACACAGGGCCATGTGGGTTTGGATTTTGTTTTCCCTTCATAAAAAAACCTTCATTTAAAAACTGCATGTTGTGTTTACTTGTGTTATCTTTGATTAATATTTAAATTTGTTTGATGATCTGAAACATTAAAGTGTGACAAACATGCAATAAAATAAAAAAAATCAGGAAGGGGGCCAACACTTTTTCACACCATTGTATGTAGATTCTGAATTCTAACTGAATGCTGATGAACTTTTACAGTTGGAGGAGGAAGAGAGTGGAGACCAGTTTGAGCTGAACATCGCAGTCACTAATCCAGAGAAAATTGGTTTGTATTATGCGACTTATTTTTCAAGCTATTTCCTGTAAATGTACAAGACTGTTCATCACCCAATATACACTGAAAAATTTACTGTAGAAACAATTTTCACTCAGAAATTGCTAGTAAATTTCACAATTAATTATAATGAAACAGCAAGTAACGTATTGAATTTTAAATTTGAAAGATTAAATGAGTATATTTTCTATTATCCAATAATCGTTGTTTTATTAACTTCGAAAAAAGCATTTTTCACAGTGTAGGTAAATATCTAGAGGGATAATAAGTTGAAGTAAACTGTGAAATGATTTGCATTACAAGCCAGTGAGCTTATGATTATGATTAATCATTTGTGAGTCACTTTGGATAAAAAAAGCATTTGCAAAATGAATAAATGTAAACATAATAAAATAATATGTTCATGAATAACAGTTTGCGGCAACAAGCACCATAATGAACTGATTTTTTACACCTAAAATGACTAGAAGCTACTGACAAGGGAGTTTTTTGAGAGTTTTTTTTTTAAATTTGTATTTATTATAATTATTAAAATCTGAGAAACATTAAGAAATGCAATTCTTGAGTTCTTAACTTCCAAAATCAAAACATTAATCATAATTAATTATTCTGTTGATGCTGATAGAAAACAAGCAGGTATGCCTTTATTACAGTACTAGTAAAGAAAATATCTTAGCTTACATGTGTGGGCCTTATTAAATATTTCCTCGGACATTGAGGAGTGAAATGGTTGAGAACTACTGGTCTTGTTCTGGATGTTGAGAGCTATAGTGACCGAATTCTTCTATGTTATTGTTGCAGGAGATGGCATGAATGCCTACATGTCTTACAAAGTGTCAACTCAGGTACACAACACCTTCCCTGTTACAATTTTTTGGATTATTCAAGCTACATATCAACATAATGGCCTTAACCATGCTTCTCTCTCTCCAGACTACACTGCCAATGTTCCATAATAAGACGCTCTCTGTGCGACGACGTTTCAGTGATTTTCTTGGACTTTATGAGAAGATATCGGCCAAACACTCTCTGCTGGGCTGCATCATCCCTCCTCCACCTCAGAAGAGTGTAGTTGGTAAAGAATTTCTCATGCTCACTCTGGCTTCTTGTCTAGTAGATTTATTCTAGTGACCCTCATCTAGACACTCACACTGGCCTGGATACACAAGAATGTTTACTCTGAGCTTTCTGTTGGCTCTTACTTGCATCATTTTACTCGGAGCAGTCTGGTGTGATTTGCTGACTGAGCGTGTGGTTTGGTGTTGTGTCACAGGGATGACTAAAGTGAAGGTAGGGAAGGAGGATTCATCCTCAGCGGAGTTTGTGGAAAAGAGAAGAGCAGCACTGGAGAGGTGAACACAAGCCTAATTAGACATACACATAAAATAGATTTTTTCTGATATTGATAACTCAGGTGGGGGGAAAACCTGATTTCTGATTAAGTGGTTGATGGCATATTGAATATGATATATAGGATACCAAAAATTCACTATGAAAAAAAGAAAGCGCTGATTTGATTGTTAATGGCAACAGATTTAGACACCACAAACCTTTAGGAGTTGTTTTATTTTTATTTTGCAGTCATACCCTAGAACCTTTGGGCACTAGCAATGCAAAAAGAATTGAAATGAACTATGAAAGAAAAATCACATTCATTGCTGCTGAATTTTGAGATGTAACAGTGATTCACATGCAAATGCACACTCATTTTATTTTTATATTTCTTATATTTAGATCACATATTTATTGACTTGTTTGTTTGTATTTTCTGTAGGTATCTACAGAGAGTAGTGGCTCATCCTTCTCTGTTGCAGGACCTGGATGTTCGAGAGTTTTTAGAGAGAGATGAGGTGACTGCCTTTATCATACACATCATACAGTAATTTTAGTGACATTTAATATCTAAACATATGTTTTTTTGTTTTTAGTTGCCCAGGGCAGTGAATACTCAGGCTTTGAGTGGACCTGGCCTCCTAAAGATGATAAACAGAGCGTCGGATGCAGTGAATAAGATGACCATTAAAATTAATGAATCCGATAATGTAAGAGGAGCTCAGTTCCTGCAATTGTAAAGGCCATTGCACACGGAGTCCGAGATTTTCGCATGTTTTTCAGTTTTTTCATATTCCTCATCCTTTCCTATCAAAACGTATGCTACGGATGCGAAAACGCAGACAAATCTAACCTGATCCAAATTTTTATTTAATTTAATTTTTTAAAAGTTTCGGAGACAGTGTGCAAACGTGATTGACAAAACGTGAGGTCGTTTTTATTTTTTAACGTGCGAAAATTTTGGCGTGCAGTGACCTTAAGGCATAAATTCTCCCAGATCGTTGGATTTGACTAGTGATTGACACCTCTGTGTGTATGTCAGTGGTTTGAGAGTAAGCTGCAGGAAGTGGAGAATGAGGAGCAGCTGCTGAGGAGGCTCCATGCTGCTGTCGACTCATTAGTAAACCACAGGAAAGGTGAGAATGAAAACTACACTGTGAAGCCAGTCTTTCAGATGCATACTGTTATAAAGCATATCAAAGTCTTTCTCCTCTTGTAGAGTTGTGTAGTAACACAGCGGTGTTTAGTAAGAGTGTGGCCATGCTGGGCAGCGTGGAGGAGAACACTGCGTTATCTCGTGCGCTGTCACAGCTGGCGGAAGTGGAGGATAAGATGGAGCAGCTGCATCAGCAACAGGCTTTCAGCGATTTCTTCATCCTCGCTGAGCTCCTGGCCGATTACATCAGACTGCTGGGGGCCGTGAGGGTTAGAGAACACAGACGCATAACGCAAAACCAACAATCAGTGCCCTCTGCATAAGTAATGTGATGTTGTTTTCTGTGTTCTTTGCTGTCCTCAGTGCTGTTTTGAGCAGAGGATGAAAGTGTGGCAGCGTTTGCAGGAAGCTCAGAGCACATTGCAGAAGAAACGAGAGGCCGAGGCCAAACTGCTTTGGGGGAACAAACCCGAGAAGTTGCAGCAGGCTAAAGACAACATAAATGAGGTTAAATTATCAACAGCGAATGATTTATGCACAACACGCTTCAAGTACTGGACATTAGACCAACATGTAGCATACTTGTAAGGGTGTTTTGTTGAATAACAATATGATCAGTCACTAATTTGCTGTTAAAATGGAGCTGGTTTCCGTGTGTCTGCACAGTGGGAGTCTAAAGTCAGCCAGTATGAGAGAGATTTCGAAAGAGTCACCTGTACTGTGCGCAAAGAAGTGCTCAGATTTGAGGTAAGATATGTTGATGTTGTATATAGATGTATTTTGGTAGAAATGCAGCACAAAAAATCACAAGTGCAACAAAACCTTATATGAACAGTCTTTATGCAGTAATACATAAAAAAAATTAATTGCTTTTCAGTGATAAAATAAATAGATACAAATGAATTTGTGTTGGAGGAGCTCTGTGATCCTACCAACCCAGAAATGCACGTCTGACATGGTCAGTCACATGTTCAGCGTGATGAAGAATTTTGTCTTGGAAATGTCCTGCTTATGATTTCTTTATTTAAATATCCTATTTAAAGGGATAGTTCACCCAAAAATGAAAATTCTGTCATTAATTACTCACCCTCGTGTTGTTGCAAACCCGTAGGTCCTTCGTTCATCTTCTGAACACAAATTAAGATATTTTTGATAGATTTTTCTGACCCTGCATAGACAGCAATGCAATTATGACGTTTAAGGCCCAGAAAGGTAGTAAGGACATTGTTAAAATAGTCCATGCAAATCAGTGGTTCAACCATAATTTATGAAGCTACGAGAATACTTTTTGTGCGCAAAGAAAACAAAAATAACAACTTTATTCAACAATTTCTTTTCTTCCGTGTCAGTCTCTGCCCTACGTTCAGGAGAGTACCGTGACGCATGCGTGTGGTGCTGCTGACGCAGTACTGTTGTGTGAGCGTGCATCAAAGTTTAACACGAAAGAGAAGAAATTGTTTAATAAAGCCGTTGAATCATGTGGACTATTTTAACAATGTCCTTACTACCTTTCTGTGCCTTGAATAATAAAAAAAAATCTTAATTTGCATCCCAAAGATGAACGAACGTCTTACAGAGGGTGAGTATTAAATGTGTGTTCTGAGTGTCACACCACAGAAAAATGTGTTATCCACCCAGCCAAATTTGAATGCTTAAAAAATCGCCAAGTAAACAAAATAAGGTATCAAAATCTTGAAAAAATAAGCAGTATTCTCTGCTCTCAAACGCTGGGGGCGTGTCCTCTGGTGGCGCTGAAACCACGCCCATTCGCAGGAAAGCTGCCTTCGATCTCAACTGTCTTCCTCTAGCAGCTTATTTAATAAGGAGACCGAACTGTTTTGTAAATGATCGCAACCAGGTATTGTGCATTTACGTGTCGAAGGCATAGCTAGCTAACAAACTGTAGGCTGTAGTAAGTAATGGTAATGACAGTAACTCGCGATTGAGCTGTGAACCACTGATGCTAATGCGCTCTAGTTATTAGGTGTGTTCGACTTAAAGCAGCACTGCTTTAAGCATCAGGATCGTCTGCTCTCTGTAGCTCTCACTGTACTTTGCTTCAAGTCAAACACGCGTGTTGGGAAAAGGGCCGTGGTCGGTGGCTCAATCGAGTCCTGATTTAGCCCCGCCCAAAAAATCCTGATCACGAAAATGGTGAAAAACTGTTTAATAGTCTAACTCCACAATTAAGTACTACATAGTTCACAGTCTTTGTAACATGCAATGCATTTCTAACATTTCTAATATGTTTACAAACAATTCTCAGAATTGACTTTACACGGACTTTAAATGACAGAATTTCATTTTTGGGTGAACTACCCCTTTAAGAATAGGAACACTGATGTGCTACGGTTTTAAATGGCCTGCATTTATCTTATTAATGCAATTAATGCAAGCCCTAATTTATTACATATTTTAAAATTTTGTCGCATACCTGTTGCTGCCATAATAATGGCCTATTTCAAAAGCTTACGTAATTTTGTTCTCTCTTTTTTTCACTGTAGAGGTGTGGTGACTATATATTACTGTATTATTTTTGACAAAATATATCAATATATTTAAAATGAAGCAAAGCACAACAGTTGGCCAGATGGTGCTTGGTGGGATTTAATGACTTTTGGATTGATCCCTTTTCCTAAACTCAAGACTGGTGGATTGGGATGACAGTTAAATTACCACATAACCTCTGTTTGTCAAAAAAACAGTATGTAATTCAGCCAGGAATTTTCACATGGATAGTGGGAAGAAAAACAGTCATTCTGGATACGGACAGCAATAAAACTACCAACATATCCCTGGAAATGTTAAAAATTCCCTTTAAAAAAAATCTACCTGCATTCAAATTCAAATTTAGGTGTCACTATTGGCAATACCTTTTTACATCACAAAATATAAGATTAAAATAGAATTGTTTTTCTGTGGCAGAAAGAGAAAGCCAGAGATTTCAAACAGCACCTAGTGAAATACCTGGAGTCCCTGCTTCACACACAGCATAGGGTAAGTGTGTAAGTGTTTGTTTTACATATAGTACCGCTGAATAGCTTGTCATGAATTGCTGTTTATCTTAAACCAGCTGGTGAAGTGTTGGGAGGCCTTCCTGCCTGAGGCCAAAGCCATCGCCTGATCAGAGCCTTACCTCACACGCTCCTTTGACCTTGACAAGACAATCAACATTTCTCTCTTCCTATATCCTTTGCTTTCTGTGTGTAAAATAACAAGTACATCTTAATACTCGTTCATCGATAAGCAGATCCCTAGATTGTGTCACTGTTGACAACTGAATGTTGAGTGTGAATGTCAGAGCGGCATTAAAAAAAGAACAGCTGTGTGTGGGGTGCAGCAAGAATATTTTTTTATGTGTGCACATATGTATGTGTGTTTAGTGTTATCCTTAAGGTTTTTAATGGTGCTTAGCCTGTGTAGTGTTTCAGTAGAGACATTAAACCGCCTTTAAGATTGTTGAGTGTCATTCTCTTTGTGTCATGGATGTGCACAGGGCTGAGACTCAAGTTTGTAATGCATTCCAGATAACAGAGAAAAACACTTGAGATGTTCCTGGGGCACTCAACCCAGCCTGATATTGCACCACATTTTTAAAATTATAGCAAAGTTAGAGTACTATATATATATAAAAAAGGGTGATTCACTGACTACGAAGAGAAAATGTTCGGTGTCTTTTGAATGAAGTCCCATATTTTGTGTTAATAGTTTTGACTGAATTTGTATGTTCTCAAACAGTTGCACTAATCTGGACTGGTCCAGGTCTACTTGCAGTATAAGTGGACAAACATTTCTATTAAAAATTCTAAAAGAACTTAACATTTCAGAAACTTTCGTATGTTCACACATCACTAGATCATTCTACGCATGTCTTTATAAACGAGGCCCCAAAACCTTAAATGACATGGATATTGAGGGGGGATACCCATATTCATAGCAAGGTCCATTAATGATTGTTTAAAAGCTGGATTTATACCAATAGTGAATTTTGGGTTATATATTCTTGGTAAAAACATCTTGGTTTGAAGCTCATTTCCTGACACTAAAGACTCTGGTACACGTGTATTATAAGCCTCCATTTTGACTGTTAACAAAATGTTAATGACCAGGTTCAAGAAAGAGGTACATTTAAAACAGTTGTCCTGTCAAACTTTGTCTATTTGATGAAAATAAAACGGAATAAAAAAGGTTGTTGTCATCTTTTCAGATTAATGACACCATCTCAAACCACCAGAATTTCATCAACTAATCAATATAGCATTTGTTTTAACCTGTTAACTGTCACCCGTCCCCTCAGCGGGACACCTAAATTTACTTCACTATTTTACAATTAAATCCTAATCTAATCAAACTATACAAACGATATATCATTGGAAAGGTCTAAGACTCCTAAATAGATATTGTTCCACCTTTTTTGTTAAAAAATTATGTAGGAAACTAATGGGTTAATTTATGACAAGAGTGCACCTGAAAAATCTACATCATAACAGGAGTTGACATTTTTCCTAGTTGCCTTTTTCCCTATCACGCTTTAGAAATCATAAGAAATTATATAGTTGAAAACTTAAAATCTCAAAATTCATCCTTTGAAACCCATTTTAAAATCAGACATTGCATTACCATGGAAATGGTACATAAAAATCATGTTACAAAATGTTTTCGTTCATGAATTATAAACATTTAAATTTGAATAGTGCTCTATAATCTCTATGTTCAAAACTGTGAGTGACAGTTAAGGGGTTTTAAATGAATCCTGTCATGAACATTTTCGAGATGTGCACTGAGACAGTAAAAAGAGAATAATTAAAAACAGACAAAATATTAAAAATTAGAACGATTTGGACATTGTAATTAATGTTGCAATGTCCAAGTGGCAATTATTTTTTTTTTTACTTACTGGCCATGTTTTTCAGTCAATTTTGTATTAAATATGCACCTGGAATTGATCTTTTACTGTATTGAGATATGAAATCATCTTTCATAACTGAATATAAAATTTAATTTGTATTCACGTGATCAATGTAGAATGACAAAGCATTAAGGAAACTGCACAAGATTAAAACAATTACTCCAATAAAAGCTCATTTGAGCTTAACCTGTAAATACTGTTCATATCAGCACGTTGTTATTCTGCAATTTACTCATCAAAATTATTCTGTGGCTGTAAATCAGGAGATAATCACATATAAAGCATGAAGGTAAAATTCTGTGAGTGCATTATAAGGCCTCAATTTGTATTCAGTAGTCTTTCATTGTCCCATCTGAATCTTCAGGCGTTCACAAATCTAGTAGAATTAATGTCCTGGGACCACAAACAGCAGCTCTGTGAAGCTCTGTGTTTCAGAGAGGACTCACACCTCTGGAGGAACTTCAGTCTCAGAGATTTGGTCTCAGAGTTCAAGTTTTAGTTCCCTCGACTTTTGTACACAATCTTCTGTTACAATAAAATGTCAGAGCCGAAGACACACATTAAGTCACAGTTGCTCAGTTACGGATCTGTGCACTAAGCACTGTGTTAAGTTAATGCTATTGACGCCATCCCAACTCTTGATTCCCTTTTTTCTCACAAAACACTTAAGGTTACAAGTAAGTAATAAAACGTTATCAACTCTTCCCCAACATAAAAAAAAAAAAGTGTGACCAAAAAGAGTTCGGTCTTTAGAGTTTCTCAACAACTTGGCGCTGTGTCCTCATAGGCCATCTTCACTGTCCCACAATTCCTCTTTGCGGAGGAGCCGATATGATTGTCAGGAGTCACTCTCGTTTATGACATGACTATAGCTAGCCATGGGCTCTTTTAGACGGCATAGCACTACAAACAGCAGCAGTATGAGGAGGAAGAGAAGACATCCACACACAGCCAGCCAGATGATGACCTCTACACACATATGAGAGAGAACTATCAAAATCAAAGTAACTCAAATCTATATTAGTACTACGGTTGGCAATTTTATGTACGTATATTTTGAAAGCTATTGAAAATGTAATCTTTTTGTCATATGGAAGTGCTTTAAATTGCAGTATAAATATCACTAAATAAATAATTATCATTTGAAGAGTTTTTTTGCAAAAACGATAACTTTATTTTCAAAAATCATGTTTTTATTGTTATGTTTTTATTAACTGGGGTTTGATTGTGATTAACTGGAATGCACAATGAAAAAACATGATTTTTAAAAATCTGTTTTTGCAAATGAACTCTTCATTTACAGTTTGTGTGTGCATGAAAAAAGTGGTTACAAGATGTACGCAATAAACAGCACTTATTAATGTAAATGATTGTGATTACCAGTGTCCGTGGCTTCCTTCTTTATCTGACACTCTTTATTCCAGTCTTGTGGTATGACTTCAAGTGTGAGGTTCACAAAGTCCTGTAGAGGGCAGCGCCGGGAACAGCCCGGTAAAGACACAGGGTACGGCTCAGACACATTAGTGTCATTGCGATAAAACATCTCTACTGAAAACATCCTGAAAGAGCAAAGCAAAGGTATAATTTAGTTGACCAAAGAATGTCTACTTGAAACATGTAGGAAAAACACAGTCAATATTTTACCCGTTCTCTTCCTGGTGAAGTTCAAATAGATGACATGAGGCATAAGGTGGCTGCAGGCCATTAAAGACATTCAGAGCTTCCTGTAGGGCTACAATTGTTGTGTCATGCTAGTGAGGAAAGAGTTACATGAGAGAACATTACATGAACTGCTTACCCTAAAGAGGACAAATGTATATATATATATTTTTTTTGTATGCTATTGACTGAAAAATGGGAAGTTTGGGTGTTTTGGTCTGCTGATGTTTCACATGACTTACCGCTGAGTATACCATCATCTTCACTTTCTGTTCAGAGTCCAGTGCTGCTGCATTTGAGAGATTCTTAATGATCTGATCTAACAGCAGGCCTGTAAATGAGAGCATAAGAGCTGTTTTAGCACATTAAAGTGTCAAAGGATCACAGTACTACACTTGTGTATTCAGGTCTGAATGTAGACCGGTCCATCCATTGTTTGTTTACACTGACATTCCCCTGCACTATAACTGCACAGCGTTTGAGGAAGCGGCCTCTCCCTCTATTCCTACAATGCTGATTTGCATCTGTGTGCATAAAAGTGTCAGAGTGTGTAACTATGAAAATGCTGTCAAGAATCTTCTCTCCTCTTAAGAAATGTCAGACACTACTCTCAATGTTTAACCTCGTATAATGCTATTCTCTGGCTTTTGGTTTTTATTTGATTCTTATTATCTTTATTCATTTAGTTTTATTTTTGTTGCTGTTGTTCATGTTGATTTGGAATGAATTGACAACAAATACAAATAAATAAATGCTCTGCCCAGCGATAAGCTCTCACCTCCCTGAAGTCTGCACTTCTCCTTTCTCTTGTAGACTCCAAACATAATCTGAAAACCAAAGTTCTTTAACACCTTTAGCGTCTCCATCACACTTGAAGTAACCCAGTCAGGTGGTTGCATCCCATGTTTTGCCTGGGGAAGAATAATAACAAAAAGAGACGATTATCTGATCTGACACAGTTCATGGTATCTGTCTGAGCATTTGGATTTAATCGATTCTGAGCATCATGAGATCAATCTTGAATAAAATGAAGTAACAGTGATTGAGCTTGTGGTAAGGCCATTATTAAAAGACATTTACCACAAAATCTCTCTATATCATGAAAGAGTCCACAAAAAGATAGGAAACAGTTTTACCCACAAGCCATCAAACTTGTCTATAACGACTCACACACACACGCACGCACCTGCACACACACACACACACACACACACACACACACACACACACACGTATGTGTAATAACATAAATGCCAGGTGAAACTCACCTCACAGAACAATGTGTCATACACACTCCAAATAGTCTCAATGTTGGTTTTCTCCAGTCCTGTTTTACTTTTCACCATCTCTATGAAGGCCTGCATAAAATTACATTATTATAAGTGTAGTAACCATTTTGGCTGGGACGGCTCATCTACTGTTTTTTTTCTTTTTGCACATTTACATTGCAAGTTTGTAAGTTATGTACTAACATGTACGTGAATTACTAACATGAAAAAATAGGGAGCAAGAATAAAAATGGAATAATGACTCATGAACAAAAATATAAACTGTAAATACTTTGACAGAGGAGCAAGTTTTCTGCCTGTCTGTTTTTTGTGAAAAAGTAACGTTATGTGAAACATTGTCACAAAACCAATTAAATTATTTATATTTCTTATATTTAAATTATATTTAACCAACAAAATAAGCATGTTCACAAGGTCAGAACTCTAGGGATTCAATATAATCTTAAAAACAGGTCTTAAAATATTTTAAATCTTAGGGAAGAATGTTATTTATGATTCATTTTCATAATCGATATAAAAACATATTATCGCTGTTCAGTCCATAAACATATGATCTGCTGTTATAAATGTGTTTTTGCAAGGTGGACTTACCTTGTAGGTTTCAGTTAGGTTAAGAAACATATCAGTTTTTTCAGTCTCGTTCATTAACTGTGTGTAACGTGGACAGTCGTCCAGAGGGAATGAAAGCAGCTGGAAAGAAAAAAAACAAAACACTGTAGGCAGGTCATGTAACCATGGAAACAGATTTTAAACATACAGAGTCATTTACTGATGCTGTTGCTGAGCAAATATGACTTCATTGCTAAAGAGAGGTCAGGGCCAAGTTTCAGTGTGCCGCAAAATTGTGGAGAGAAAAGTGGGAACAGAACAGTGTGATGTCCTACCCTCTCTTCATTCACTGGAACAGTGTGAACAGGTATTGGTTGCCATTTCAAATCTGGATTAAACACCTCAGAACCATTAGGTGGGAACATGCCAGCCAGGTTCGCTTCTGCACTCATTAGAGTGCGGTCAACATCTGTACTTCTTATGAATATCTATAGCACAAAGACAGGATTACTTATTCTATTTAAACACAAAAGTCTGACAACTCTATGTTTAAAGGAATAGTTCACCTTAAAAAAAATATTTTGTCATAATTTACTCACCCTCATGTCGTTCCAAATCTGTATAAATTTCTTTATTATGTTGAACACAAAAAATGTATTTTGAAGAATTTTAAAGAACAAAACAGTTGTTGGTCCCCATAGACTTCCATAGTAAGTAAAGAAATACTATGGATGTCAATGAGGACTATCAACTGTTCGATTACCAGCATTCTTCAAAATATCTTCTTTTGTGTTCAACAGAAGAAAGAAACTCATACAGGTTTGGAACGACATGAGGGTGAGTAAATTATGACAATTTTCATTTTAAAGATGAACTATCCCTTTAAGTTTACTGAACACGTTTAAACAATTTAAAGAGACAGTAACCTCATGCCGGTCATAGTCCTCTCTCAGGAATCCCATGTACCGTTTCTTTAAAAATTGACCCAGTTCGAAGTGCTGCTTCATTCCCTCCTGAAATGTTCATGAGATTGAGTTGAAGTAATGAACACACCCTCTGACTAAATCTTATAGTGAAAGAATGAAATAAAATCCTTAAAGGTGCATTCAGTAATTTGCCGCCAACTTAATATTGTACACATTAAGAAATAAACTGTTTTTGTGAACAGTCATCTGAAGTGAGATGAAGACTTTACTCATAACAGTTTTCTATAAAAAAAAAAGTGTTCACCCCCTCAATGTATACATAAACACAATATAACACAGATACTTGCATGTTACTACATAAACTAAAGGCTACTAAGTAGCACATAACCAATTAAAACAAAGAGCATAAGGTATGTTTTTGTGTGCATACTGTACCTGAGAGAGCTGTCCAAAACCCTGGGGCCAGTCACTCTCCTTATAGGGATCAGTTGGATAGGCCTTGATCGGAGATCTGTCGCCATGACGATACAGCTGACGGAGAGGAAGTCAAATACCTCATAAGTATTGGGGATTTATGTATGTTTGTGTGTGTGTGTGTGTTTGTGTGTTCAGGAGGAAAAACTACACTATGCAACTGTGACTAGATCAGCAAATCCAACTTGTCATGTGCTGACACCTGGATACAAGCCAACCAGTTGTGTGCAAACACATTCTAATTGGTTAAGCAGATTCAGTCTATCTCCTTATCTCTGTCTTTCACAGAAATCAGCCATGTTTAAATGTATATCATGCATTCAGTTTTCAGTACTGGCTTGTGGCCTTCTCTCATTTACACTATAGTAGGATTTACGTGAATCATTAAGTAGGTGTTCTAGGAATGCATTCGATTATAGCCATGGTACACAATCACGCTGAAAACGGCACAACCCTCTGGTTTAAACTTCCTCATCTGCAGTGACCTCATGATTTACCACAACACACTTCTTTTCACATAATTAAACCAGGTGTCAGTATCAAATATGACTACCCACAATACAAAAAAAGGGTTTTGAGTTTCTACATGTGGCACAGACATGACAGAAAATATACATGCATATCTTGAATATAATACCATAACACCAACATAATAAAGTAGAATAAACAAATATATTTATGTGCACAAATAGAAGAAAAGTTAAACCACATCTTTAAATACTCTTATTTAGCATAAACTCTGCTACTTTTATTAGTGTATAAGTACAGGAATTTTAGAGTGCAGATACACAATGGAAATTTAAACTATTTTTGTTTATGAATTATTATATAGGACATATTCAAGAGATAAATGATTTTCATAAGAACTTTGAGAACAAAGGAATGGTTTACATTTGTAGGGCTAAGAATAAAGGAACTTAATTTACAATAAAAAAATAAATGGACACACAGGTGTTTCTTCTGAGATACCACAAAATGAACATGCCTCATTACTGTCAGAACTTCCTTATAATTGGATATACAAAACTTGCCCATCTTAAGCTAGGCCTTTTTCCAATCTAGAAATCCAATACAAAATAACCACAGTTGAATTAATTGGGATAGCTTGTATCAAAGCATTGTATTGCTTTGCCGGAACAGGGAGGTGTACTGAAAGTAACATGCTTCATCATGTGATGAACTCAAACATTGAGCAAGCTGTCATGTCAGCAGTTCCTCATGGTTACCGTTTCAAACCAGACTGATATCACTGTCTATGCAATATAATCAATGCAAAGCATCGACAGCGGATACACTCGAAAAGGAAACACAAACTCAGCTGTAATGCATAAAAATATGACGCATAACAGAGTCAGAATGTGTATGTCGTTTCATGAAAGGTTTTTAAGACGAACGGATTTGTCAAAACAGCTGCAGACAGATTACACATTATACACTACTCACCACAGTGACAAACTTGAGCGTCCTTTCTCCACTAGAGAGACTGAAAGTGAGGAGGAAAGCGACGATCAGAAAACACGACTCCATACTTGTGGACAAGCAGCTCAGACAGAGCACAGGAACCTCATTGAACGATCGTTGTCTGGCTGATCTGGCAAACACAAGACGAGCTGCAGGGGTTTCCGGGTAAAGGAGCGCTCCCATTGGTCAACACATTCTGCAACGTAAAAACGCGTAACTTGATTGGTCGGTCAAAATTAAAATCCACTCTCGTTAATATTTTTATGCTATATATTTGTGAGTTAATGTTTAACCTGATATCAAGCCTCAAATATGGTGTATCTGAATATGAGAACTGATTGTTTTCACACTTAATTTGCTATTTTAATTTATTTTGTATTTTCATACAGACATTTTAAAATTATTATTATTATTATTTAGTCATTTAGCAGACGCTTTTATCCAAAGCGACTTACAAATGAGGACAACAGAAGCAATCAATTGTAGTATTAAAACAACTAAAAACAGATCCAAAACTAAAAACTAAAACTTTATAAATACTATCTATACACATTTTAAAAATAAAGAAATTAAATAAAAATGACAAACGCATACAGCTAAATTTCAAAACTTAACATTTAAATGAAAAACAAAAAATAAAGCTAAAAACAATTCAAAATATTAAAGAACAAAAGGTATAAGAGTATAATAATGATTCTAACATAACACTAAGCCAAACACAAAAAAACAATATATATATATATAATTTTTTTTTTATAAAGAAATAATTTGTTCATCTCCATAATTTAGATAGAAAGTAAATAGCAAGGTGTTATGTATGCACAGGGTTTAATTATTACTGATTTACCTGTGCAAATGAATTAATTACAGTAATGCGACAGCTCAGCTGAGGTTCGCGTGTGAACGATGTTTTCGGTAATTGATTATGAAGGATCTGTGCTCTACTGGCTTTGTCTGTACGCCTTTTTTGGGCAGGAGGTGTTGAACACAGCAACAAATCTAAAGTACATTCGACCGTCTTTTCGGGAAATAACAAACATATTTCTCACAATATTTATATAAAGCCGAACATAAGATTAGTATTAAATATTTAAACAACGTTTCTGCTGCTTGAATGCCGCAACGTACTTGTTTCACTTGACATCTACGATTTCAAGGAGTATATTCGGACAAAAATATGAGAAAAAGGTAGGCCAAATCTGAGACCCCGATTGATTGTCTTAAACATATTTTAAACAAAAAACACTCATAATTTAAACACCACGCAACTGTGTGAATTAATACATCACCCGTAAACAGTAACGTTAGCCTGCTAACTGCTAAATGTGAAAGCTGCTAGCATAATTTCTTTATTTAAAAATAAACATCGTACATTTCATATAATTATCAGTACTTCCTTTATTCTATGACCATGAAGTTATTTCACTAAGTGTTTATAGCACTTTTATATCCTCTATATAGCTCTAATAGCAGAAGATAACAGCTGAAGTCAAACATGTAGCCTGTCAGATGGAGGATAGATCAAGTTGTCACAAGACATGTAAAGCTGATCCAAGTTTTTTCACCCTGTTAGCTTAGGGTTGTATTCCTGAATGTAAATAACATTTTTGTAACATTTTTGTAAATACGTATATAATACAGGCAAGTGCATAAAACTGCGTTTGCTACTATTTAATTATTTATCTTTATTGATTACTTTATTGATACATTACATGTTACCTAATTTCCCACCAGTTTTAGTTTAGTATCATACCTTTGTAGTTTTTTAAATTAATATTTTGTATAGTTTTTATGTATTTTGTAGATATTTATATATTTTTATTCATGTTTATTTTGGTTTTCATTATTTTAGTACATCAAGTTAAACTAAATGAAAATGTAAAATGTTGGCAACTAGCTGAAATACAAAAGTTGAATTTAATAAAAAAAATGTATTTAATTCTAGTGTTTTAGTTAACTAACCCTTACAATAAAGTTTCTATTTTCTGTGTAAGATATGAAAAGGAGTCATTCTGCCATTGCATGTGTGTAATTTGTAATTTTTGTACCAATCCTTGATTGTTTTCGCTCTGCTCTTCTATGCCCTGCTTATTCATGTGACACAGCCAGATACACATGATACACCATCGTTTGGCTCTGTATTGTTGATTCAAAGTGCATTAAAAGTTCTTTTACACCATGTAATCTCCTTTGGCACCAGTGCTGATTGTGCAGAGATCATATTTGGAGATACAATGCTGGAAGATTTGACACTGAATTTAAATAACTTCTTACCAAGAAATGGGAAATCATTGTCTCACTCATGAAATTAATATTGAATTGTAGTCAAGTTATGATGTGTTATATTTCTAAGATATTCATGAGCATTGATGTCCACAGCAACATCCACCCCCCCCCCTTTTTTTTTTTTGAAGTTTTGTGACGATTTGTTGAACTCTGTCTCTCGCCCAGAATGATGGCGGGGCAGTAGCAGTGGTGGTCTAGTTGTGTGTGAGCCGGTGGACGGCTCTGGGTCTGGTGTGAGAGGGTCGGAGCGAGGAAGAGTTTGTGGAGATGAAGGTGGGACAGAAGAACTCAGTATGTATCCTGTCCAGTCGAGAGCGAGGAGCACGAGGCTTTGCCTCACACAGGATCCTACAGCAGCTTGTAGAAGAAAAGACACAGCGCATGAAATGGCAAAGCCAGGTAACTGGCACACTGATCTGTCATTTTTTGACTTACTTACTTACTTTACTTTTAGTCATTTAGCAGACGCTTTTATCCAAAGCGACTTACAAATAAGAAAAAGTAACTAAAACTAAAAGTTAAAACTTTGTAAATACTATCTACACACACATTTAAGAAAATACAGAAATTAAATAAAATTGACAAATGCATACAACAGCATTTCAATAGTAAACATATAAATGAAAATAAAATTAAATTAAAAATAAAAAGCGATACTTAAATCCTTTGCCGGGGTCCCGGGAAATGCCTGCTTAGTACAATGTGTACTGTCAGAAGCAATAAGCTGCCTGCTGATCTTACTGTAGTATCACTATCACAATTACAAAGGAACTATTTTCAATATTATTAAGACAATTTAGCTTTTATTTGTTTTGCCAACTGTAGATCTTTAAGGATTTATTTACTATTTGACGTTCTAAATCAATACAAAAATTCTAGAGAGCTTCTAAATAAATAGCTTTATAGCCGTACGATTGTTCTTTTCTAATAAATGTCAAAAATTTACTGGAAAAAGTACAGCTCAGCACACGTAAAGGGCCATTTACACCAAGAACAATATTTATTTTAAGCTTGTGCTGCAGGCTTCTGCTTTAAATGTGCAAGCTATTTAATGCTGGGTGAATTCTGATCGGCTGTCAATGTTTATAACTTTCATCAGCTGAAAAACAATCATTCTCAAAGTGATTACAGCAATACCATTCCTCCATGTCATTATCGCTATAGTTGTAATGTGGACACTATTCTCATATAATTAAAATGATTATTAAAACTTAATAGTTATATCTAACATTATAGTTTTCGTCTTTGGTGTGAATAGGCCTTAATGCTGTGGTTTGGAAATGACTGTGGTAAAATCACTGCTCTATTCATTTTCTTTCGGTGTCACAGAAAGTGGAGTTACCAGACAGCCCTCGCTCAACCTTTCTTCTGGCCTTCAGTCCCGATAGGTAAGACAGGCCTGACTTCTTTTTCATAGTCTTCAGTACAGAGCTGCTAAATAAACTGACAGGCTGATCTCAAGCTTTTCCAGTTAGGCCCTATCATCAACAAGCTATTCAGAAAGTTTTTGCTATTTGTCTCTTCGTAGGTCTTTAATGGCCTCCACCCATGTGAACCACAACATCTACATCACAGAGGTTAAGACAGGAAAGTGTGTTCACTCTCTAGTGGGTCACCGCCGGACACCCTGGTGCCTGACCTTTCACCCTAGCATCCCTGGCCTTATTGCTTCTGGCTGCCTGGATGGAGAGGTCCGAATTTGGGACCTGCATGTAAGTCTTGACCATATGCATATTTAATGATTGTTTTGTCAACTTGTAATCGTTCTTCTCTTTGCTTTAATATGTTTTTTGTTTTCTGTAGATTTGTCACCACAACTTAATTTTGCTCAAAACTAAAAGTATTGTGTGGTTTTGTTTCAGGGAGGAAGTGAGAGCTGGCTCACAGAGAGTAACTCAGCAATTGCATCCCTTGCTTTCCATCCTACTGCTCAGCTGCTGCTCATTGCCACCAACAATGAGCTACATCTATGGGACTGGAGTCGGAAGGAGCCCTTTGCTGTGGTGAAGACTGCTAGCGAGACGGAGAGAGTCAGGTTTGATGCACATACATTTTGAAGTGAAGTGAAGTGACATACTGCCAAGTATGGTGACCCATACTCGGAATTCGTTTTATCGTCTGAAGATACACAAGTGCTTTATATGATGAACAGATTTAATTTAGGCTTTTATTTGCATATAAACATTGATTAATGCACATACATAGAGCTTATAAAATATGATAAAGGGATTATCAAATGTTCTAGCTTGACGAGCAAAAAGCGATGTGGTTTGTCCTTGCTTGTCAAATAAGCACATTTGAGAATCCTTTTACCTGATGCACTTTATGTATGATTTATGAGTTGATTCATGTTTATATATCAAGAAAATCTGTTCATCATATAAAATAATCATGGCTCTTCAGTAGACTTTTGGTGCATCCCAAATCGTTTCTATGACGTTTCGTAGTACAAATAGTGTGAGAAGTGTGTTCACATTGAAAAAAAACTTTAAATCCCCGGATAATGCACTTTAGTTACGTTGCTAAAGGGGAGGGGCTATCAGATTCCGATTATTAATGACAAAATATTAAATTCATACTCTACATTGTTGAGTACATAGTGTATCAATCACTGCACTTTTAGATCTGTTCTCCCTAAATTTCATCAAAATGTCTCCTGCACTACAAGGGGACATAAAACATTGGACCACGTTTACACTAATGTGAGTGATGCCTACAAAGGCACACCCCTCCCCCACCTGGGTCAGTCTGATCACCTCTCTTTGTTCCTGCTCCCCAAGTATACCCCAGTCATCAAACGTGTGAAACCTACAATAAGGACTGTTAAAATCTGGCTGGAAGGTGCTGACTCCACTCTTCAACATCAATTCCAGCACACAGACTGGAGTGAGTTTGCTGCCCAGGCCACCACAAACTCTCAGATTAACATTGACATTTATACCAACTCTGTCCTGGAGCACATCAACAGCTGTGTGAGCAGAGTGACCACACACAAAAAAATAAAAATTTTCCCCAATCAGAAGCCCTGGATGAACAGAGAGGTTCGCCTCCTGCTCAAAGCAAGAGATGCAGCCTTCAGGTCTGGAGACCAGGAGGCTTACAGCTCAGCCAGAGCCAACCTGAGGAAGGGTATCTGCCAGGCCAAACTCACACACAAACAGAAGATTGAAGAACACTTCAATTCTTCAGACCCCCGGCGTATGTGGCAAGGCATACAATCTATCACAGATTACAAACCACCTAACTCTGTGCCCCTCTCCAGCTCTGCCTCCCTCCCAGACGAGCTCAACCACTTTTATGCTCGTTTTGATCAAAATAATAAGGAGATCTCACTCAAAGCTGAGCATCAACCCAGTGAACTGCCTCTCACACTCTCCACATCAGATGTCTACTCCACTCTGCGTAAGGTGAATGCACGGAAGGCAGCTGGCCCTGACGGAATACCTGGTCGTGTGCTTAAAGCCTGTGCGGAGCAGCTAGCTGAGGTCTTCACGGACATTTTCAATCTGTCCCTGGCCCAAACATCTGTCCCCACTATCTTCAAAACCTCCACCATCGTACCAGTACCGAAACACTCCACTGCCTCGGTCCCTAACGACTTCCGTCCTGTTGCACTCACCCCCATCATTGCCAAGTGTTTTGAGAAACTGGTTGCATCCCACTTAAAATCCTGTCTCCCTGCTACACTAGACCCATTCCAATTTGCCTATCGCCACAATAGGTCAACAGAGGACGCCATCTCAACAGCACTTCACTCTGCCCTCACCCACCTGGACAGTCAAAACACACATGTGAGAATGCTGTTCATAGACTTCAGTTCTGCATTTAATACTGTAATCCCCTCCAAGCTGATCTCCAAGCTCAGCCAGCTTGGAATCAGCACACCCATCTGCAATTGGATTCTAGATTTTCTGACTAACAGACCTCAGTCCGTTAAGTTAGATAACCTCTCCTCCTCCATCATCACCCTGAACACCGGCGTGCCACAGGGCTGCGTACTGAGCCCTCTCCTGTACTCCCTCTTCACCCATGACTGTGTTCCTGTTTATGGCTCCAACACCATAATCAAATTTGCAGATGACACCACGGTGATAGGTCTGATCAAGGATGACGATGAATCAGCCTACAGGGATGAGGTGCAGCACCTGGCTGTGTGGTGTGCCACCAACAATCTAGAACTAAACACCCAGAAGACAAAGGAGATCATTGTGGACTTCAGGCGGACTAGGAGTCATGCACACACACCCATCTACATCAACGGAGCTGTAGTGGAGCGTGTGTCGAGTTTCAAGTTCCTTGGCATCCACATCTCTGATGACCTCACCTGGTCCCATAACACCTCCACTCTGGTCAAAAAGGCACAGCAGCGCCTTTACTTCTTAAGGAGCCTTAAGAAAGTTCACCTGAATCCCAGGATCCTTGTGGAATTCTACCGCTGTACCATTGAGAGCATACTCACGAACTGCATCTCAGTATGGTACAGCAATTGCTCCGCATCTGACCGCAAAGCACTCCAGCGGGTGGTGAAAACTGCTCAACTGATCACCGGCACCCAGTTAACTTCCATTGAGAACATTTATTATAAGCGCTGCCTGGGCAGGGCAAGAAACATCATCAAGGATGCCTCTCACCCTAACCATGGACTTTTCACCCTCCTTCCATCTGGCAGGCGTTACAGGTGCCTACGATCTCGCACTAGTAGGCTCAGGAAGAGCTTCTTCCCCGAGGCTGTGACACTTCTGAACGCCACACCACTAATCTAACTCCTGCACCTGCTTATTACTGCACTGGTCACAGTACTTTACACACATGCATTTGCACTACTCATATTTTGCACAGACTGCACATTGTCAAAGTTATTACAATATAAACTGTCTAAAGTTATTACTGTACAAAGCACAGTAAACTATTTCTATAATATTGCACTACTGTTATTTTGCATAGAATACATTGTTCTATCAATACTTGCACACACTCATCCAGCTGTATTTATTTATTTATTACCACTGTTCTCATGTCTCTGCTGTTCATAATGTGTATATATAATCCCACATTGCTCTGTTCATAATGTACATACAATCCCTACATTGCATTCCTATTTATACTCTGTATATACTCTGCTCAATACTGTATATAGCAATTCCACTGTACATTCTGTAAATCATATCTTCATTTACTCTGCACTTATATGTATATAAAACACTATATTCTTGCACTTCTGGTTAGATGCTAACTGCATTTCATTAGCTCTGTACTTGTACTCTGCATAAATGACAATAAAGTTGAATCTAATCTAATCTAATCTATAGTGCATAATTGGGATGCAGTTTTGGATTAAACTGCTCACATGGACTTTTTGAAGTGTCATAGTTTTTGTGGAATTGATCTTAAATGGAGGGACAGAAATTACATTACAAGGGTTTCATTAAAAATATCCTCATTTATGTTTCAAAGATGAAGTCATTTGGGCTTGAAACAACATGGGGGTAAGCAAATGATAAGTGATTTTGAATTTTTGGGTGAACTGTTTGTGACTGTTCCATGTTTTTTGCAGGTTGGTGAGATTTGATCCGTTGGGTCACTATCTTCTAACTGCAATTGTAAACCCTTCAAACCAACAGGTGAGCCTTTTTGCTGGAAATGTTGTTGATTAGGCACAAGACATTACATTGCTTTTTTTTTTTAAATGTGTGCATACTCTTACATTTGTGCATTGCAGAATGATGATGATCCTGAGATTCCAATGGACAGTGTGGAGATGCCCCATCTCCGGCAGCGCTCTTTTCTCCAGTCCCAGCCTGTAAGACGCACGCCCATCTTGCATAATTTTTTGCATATCCTCACTACCCGAAACTCAGTCCCTCAGGCTGGAGGCACACTCGCTGCTTCCAGTGATGAGGCGTCTGATTCGTCTGGTCGTTACGCTGTTTTGAGGGATCGTTCCCGGCTGCCGTACCATGGTTGCGTCCAGCCACTCGGAGTAGTGTGTTTCTGTAGCCGTTGCTCATCAACACGGGTTCCATCTCTACCTGATGAGGACCCTTCAGAATCCTCCTCCCTGGAGGGACAATCACACGCATCCACCTTTTCTTCTGCACGCACAGAGCCACGAATACCACGGTTTCCCACTGAATCTTATGTTTCAAATCGGCCCTCAGCATTTAGCTGCGTGTATGGTGGCGGGAACAATATGCGGAACATTTCTTCTAGCTCTGGGAGGAGGGGAGTGGCTGGAATGGCGCCCATCCCACCTTTCCGGCAGCAACCACCAGGCAGGGAAGATGGAGGCCGTCTCCCTGGGGCAGATTGGGTAGGCTGTGTGCTTAATGGACGAGGTAGTAGTATGACTCCACCCACAACCAGCGCTTCCTCCGTCAGCCTGCTTTCTGTCCTGCGACAGCAAGGGACTTCTAGCCAGTCACCTGTTTACACCTCAGCTAGTGATGGATGGGGTCGTCCTCAGAGCAGCGGCAGCACATCAGGGACTAGTTCTAGCAGGCACCGCCCACCTGAGGAAGAGGGCCACAGCAGCCCTTCTTCCATCCGCAGCGTTCTTCAGTGTAACCTTAACCGCTATTTCATGGAGAATGATCGAATGCAGGACCTCATGCAGCCTCAAGAGGGTAACAGGCAGGACCAGCAGAATCAGGAAATGCTGAATAACAACATGGACCCAGAGCAACCAGGTCCATCTCATTACCAGCCACTCTACGGTGGCGAAATCCCTTCACACAGTCACATGAACCGCTGTAGAGTCTGTCACGACCTTTTCACATACAATCAAAGCACTAGGCGCTGGGAGAGAACAGGTCAGCAGACATCTGCTGAGAGAAATGCAGCTTGGCAACCCACAAGTCCTGCTTTCCACAGTGTAGCTCCAGTCACTCATTCTGATCATGACCTACTTGAACACAGACCCATGGAGCCCAGCCCAGATGCCCCAGAGCCTCATGTTCCCTTCTCCCGCGGCACAGCTACTGGTCAGCACGAGGAGCAGACCGTTGGGCTGGTCTTCAACCAGGAAACTGGACAACTGGAGCGTGTTTACAGGCAGTCCGCTACCTCTCGCTCAACAAATGTATCACAAGAAGCCTTAAACCAGGAAATGCCTGAAGACGCGCCGGATGACGATTACTTACGCAGGTGAGGCAGCAGTCTTGTTTGAATGCTTAAAGAAGTCACGACATGAGGAATTAAACTTTCTTGTTTGTTGATATGGAAAGGTTTCATTGTAGTAGAAAACACGCCAAGTTTCCTCACCAGTCCAAAAAGATTATTGAAATTGAGCTGCACTAATGACTAATTTTCGAAACTTACTGATATCAGATGTTGGCTCATGACCATCTACATGTAAATGACAGCAATGGCTTTGCAAAGATATTGTTGGCAGTGAAAACCGTATCTCAAGGCACAGCAGCTGAAAATGGTTTGCATTTGAAATGGGCAACAACACTGCGTAAGTTGTTCTGGTGATAACACACCAGCTGTGAGTTTGATGTCACGTCAAATATAATTTTTTTTAACATTCTTATTCTTCAGTAATATTTGCAAAGCCTGTGTTATATAGTGACAGGACCACAAAGCAGTCCACACTGCGATGCACCACATAAACTGTCATTAGAGTAAAATGATCAGGAACCTTGTTTGGGCTTCAAAGAAAAGCGTCTGACATGGAAATCAGCTTGATCTGACCTTGTGCCCGTCTGTGTGCACTCTATTAGTCCTCTCAGCAGAGTGTGCCATCCAGAGCTGGCATTAATGAGGTGCTTATCTGCATATCAACACTGTCACTTTTCCACAGCACAAATGAATAAACATTAAGAAGCGAGTAAGGTGACAAACAAAGTGTATTTTTGCATTTTGCTAAATAAATAATTAATCTCACCAGAAAGGAATTGCATAGAAACAAGCCAGTGTATTTGCATGTCATTGTTTTTATGTCTGGATATATGTAAATTCACTAGAGCTTGTTGTGTTCACCAAGCATGCCAAAAGTGAAGTGCACGGCAGACTTTTGGAGCCTTCACACACACACGTTAAAATTTCACCCTGGACTGCTCAAAGACCCCTTTAACAAATGAAAGTTTCTGCAAGATACTGACAGAAACTGTAAGTGAAAGGAACTTGTTTATTGTGTTTATGCTGTTCATAGCAACACAAACATAATGAATTTGTCATTTGAGATTTTGTGAGCATATTTCTCACTCTTGTGATCTCAACTGTAAGGGACACCAGGTCCTTGAAAATCCTGACAGTGCTTGAATTTAGTTGAATTTAATTAAATTACTGTAATAGCTGGAAAAACTGCATCTTCTATTGAAAAGTGATTAAAAGTGCTCTCAATGAATAGTATATGTATACACTACCATTCAAGTGTTTGGGGTCAGTACGATTTTTATACTTTTTTTTTTTTTTAAGAAGTTTTGTTTTGCTCTTATACATTTATTTGATTAACAATACAGTAGAAACGGTAATATTGTGAAAAGTTATTACACTACATATACAGTATATTATGTATTTATTTATTTAGTCATTAGGCAGACGCTTTTATCCAAAGCGACTTACAAATGAGGACATTAGAAGCAATCAAAACCAACAAAAGAGCAACAACATGCAAGTGCTATTACAAGTCTTGGTTAGCCTAAGGCATTACACATAAAAAAAATAAAATAAAATAAAATCGGGGATAGCCGATTAGTCACCAGAAGAGACGGACGGCAGCTCGCGTAAGTGTTGGAATACTTGGTCGCAGTTCTGTTGTTTAAATTATTTATTTGCTGCTAGGAAGGAATAGTTTGTTTCCTACCTATTTCTACTCTGCATTTTCGTTGAGGTTTATGTGTTTGACTGCACTTACTGGTAATTAGAATAATTTGCGCCTCAGCTAAGAACGAGCCTGTGTGATTGTGCGAATTGTTGTAGTTTCGTCTTGAGCTATTAGCAGTCCTTTAAGTGTTTAGTTTCGTCTTGAGCTATTAGCAGTCCTTTAACCTTATTGGCTGGGCTAATCAGAAGCCGGCCACAGCTTTTTTCACTCTAGTTTCCTAGACTGTATTTATTTAATGTCTGAGTGCTGACACGGAAGCGTCTGCGGAAGCGTTCAGCCGTCGTGCTCAGCCTCCTCGTGTGAAGACCAACGAGTGTAAAGACCCACGACTTTTTCCTGTGCGACTTTAACCGAGCGACGACACCGAGCACACAAAGTATCATTTCTATCTTCCCTCGCACACTCTCCTTTCCTATCCTCTATCCTTCCACCTCTATCATGTGTTTCCAAACCATTGCGGTTCTCTCTCAACCTTGCTCTAAGAACACATGCAGCAGGCTATGTAACCCGGCTAACCTGTGCCCTATCTCTACATCTTCCACTGCACCTCTTTCTTTCTCTGTGGGTCTCTGGAATTTCCAGTCAGCTGTCAGCAAAGCTGACTTAATTTCTGCTTTTTCCTTACATTCCACACTCAGCATCTTGGGCTTGACTGAGACCTGGATTCGTCCAGAAGACTCAGCAACCCCAGCTGCTCTCTCTCACAATTTCTTTTTCTCTCACACCCCAAGGCAAGTTGGCCGGGGTGGGGGCACTGGTCTGCTCATTTCAAACAATTGGAAATAATCAACCCACTCTCCCCTAGGCAACCACAACTCATTTGAATCTCATGCCATTACTGTAACAGCTCCTATAAAACTCCAGATTGTGGTAATCTACCGTCCCCCTGGCCAAATTCTAACCACCTTCCTAGAGGAGCTGGACGGGCTGCTGTCTTCTTTCATGGAGGATGGCACTCCACTCTTAGTCTTTGGCTATTTCAACATTCACCTAGACAGGTCTTATGCTACAGACTTCCATTCACTCCTAGCTTCATTTGATCTCAAACGCCTTACCACTACTAGCACGCACAAATCAGGCAACCAATGTGATTTAATTTACACACGCAATTGTACTACAGATAACATTCTGGTACAACCACTACATTTCTCTGATCATTTATTCATTACATTTACTTTACATTTTGCTACCCGGGTGCCACCATCTCCCTTACTGGTTACTTTCAGACGTAACCTACACATTTTCCCCCTCCCTTCTTTCCTCTGTAGTATCCTCCTCTCTTCCCTCGCCTACCCATTTCTCATCTCTGGATGTGAATGCAGCTACTGACACTTTATGCTCTACCTTAACCTCTTGTCTAGACGACATCTGTCCTCTCTCTTCCAGGCCAGCACGGGCTGCCCCTTCTAACCCCTGGTTATCCGATGTTCTTCGTGAGCATCGGACCAAACTCAGAGTGGCAGAGAGAAAATGGCGCAAATCAAACGATCCGTTAGACCTGAGTAGGTATCAGTCTTTGCTTTCATCTTTTTCTACTGAAGTCCACACTGCCAAATCCTCACATTTCCACAACAAGATCAACAGCGCTCCAGACATGCGTAATCTCTTCAGAACATTTAATTCTCTCCTCTGTCCCCCTCCTCCACCTTCCACCACTTCGATAACAGCTGACGACTTTGCCACTTTCTTCACAGACACAACTAGAACAATCAGTAACCAGTTCTCAACTCCACAGGACCTCCAATCAACCACATCCATTGCTCTAACTCCCATCTTCTCCTTCTCTCCCCTCACCGAGGCAGAAGTATCCAAACTTCTCCTCTCCAGCCATCCTACAACATGTCTTCTCGACCTAATCCCCTCACACCTTCTCCAAACTATCTCTCCCACACTCTTACCAGCACTCACACACATTATCAACACATCTCTCCTCACAGGCATCTTCCCCACAGCATTCAAGCAGGCTCTGGTAACCCCACTGCTCAAAAAACCTACATTAAACACTTCTCTTTTAGAAAACTACAGACATGTCTCTCTCCTTCCATTCGTAGCGAAAACACTCGAACGAGTTGTCTTCAACCAGCTCTCACTGTTTCTTTCACAGTACAACAAACTGGATGCTAAACAGTCAGGTTTCAGGAGTGGCCATTCAACAGAGACTGCACTACTCTCAGTCACTGAAGCCCTGCGACTTGCAAAGGCCGATTCCAAATCATCAGTCCTCATTCTGCTGGATCTTTCTGCTGCTTTTGACACTGTCAATCATCAGATCCTCCTGTCTACCCTCTCATCACTGGGCATCACTGGGATTCCACTTCGCTGGTTTGAATCCAATCTCACCGATAGGTCTTTCAGGGTGGCCTGGGGAGGGGAGGTATCCAAACCACATCAACTGGTCACTGGAGTTCCTCAGGGATCGGTTCTTGGACCCCTCCTCTTCTCCACATACTCTACATCACTGGGTCCCATCATACATGCACATGGCTTCTCCTATCACTGCTACGCCGATGACATACAGCTCTATCTCTCTTTTCAACCAGATGACCCAACGGTAGCTGCACGGATCTCAGGCTGCCTGGCGGACATCTCGGCATGGATGAAAGAACATCACCTACAGCTTTTTAAAAGTTTTTTTTTTTTTTTTTTTTTTAAAGAAAACGAGTAGATAGAATATAGAAAAAAGAAACCTAGTGTTTTTTTTTTTGTTTGAAGAACCTATCTGAGAGGTAAGACTCAAACCACTGGAGTGCGGTTCCTGAGATGCCCTTTCTCAATAGGGTTGACAAGAGGATCTGGTGGTTGACCGTATCAAAAGCAGCAGACAGATCCAGCAAGATAAGTAATGAAGACTTGGAAGCCGCTCTTGCAAGTCTTAGGGCTACAACAACAGAGAGCAAGGCAGTTTAGGTTGAATGTCCACTTCTGAAGCCAGATTGATTACTGTCCAGGAGGTTGTTCTGTGTGAGAAAGACAGAGACTTGGTTGAACACAACTTGTTCGAGTGTTTTTGCAATGAAAGGTAGAAGGGAAACCGGTCTATAGTTCCCTAAAAGAGTTGAGTTAAGAGTGGGTTTTTTAAGAAGTGGAGTTATACGAGCCTGTTTAAATGCTGAGGGAAAAATTCCAGTATGAAGGGATGTGTTAATGATGTGAGTGAGTGCAGGTACAACTGCAGGAGAAGTGGCTTGAAGGAGATGAGAAGGAATAGGATCAAGCAGACAAGTAGTAGGATGACTGGAAAGGATTAGAGACTTCTGCCTCAGAGAGTGGAGAGAAGCAGTGTATGTTTGCTGGTAAGATGTGTTTGATAGATTGTGGTGTGGAAAATTGCGCAGTGAGGTTTGTAATTTTATTAATGAAGAATGTAGCAAAGTCGTCAGCTGTTAGAGTTGATAGAGGAGGACAAAGGAGGGAGGAAAATGTTTTAAAGAGTATGCGAGAGTTAGGCGAATTGTTAATTTTGTCATGTCCTTTTAGCAGTGGAAACATTAGCAGAGAAGTCAGAGAGGAGTGATCGATATAAATTAAGGTCAGTAGGATTTTGTGATTTGTGCCATACCCTTTCTGCAGCCCTGAGTTTAGAACGATGTTCGTGGAGAACATCAGATAGCCAAGGGGCAGAAGGGGTGGTACGGGCTGGCCTGGAAGATAAGGGGCAGAAAGTATCTAAACAAGACATCAGAGTGGAACAGAAAGCATCAGTAGCACTGTTAGCATCAAGAGATGATAACTGTTTAGGGCAGGGGTTCTCAATGTCTACATTCAAAGGTCCAAATCTGAATTTTCATCAGTGTCAAAGGTCCGGAACAATTGGTTATTACAAAACGTGTTTTTAATAAACATACATAACATATAACAAATAAACACTCATTTAAAAAAAAAAAGGTTCCCTTTGCATTCAAAATACTTTAATAACAAGTGCAAAAGTGGCAAAACAATTAATTTAAGTGTCAGCAGTAGAAGTCGACCTATAATGTTTTTTTCTCTGGCCAATGCCGATATTTAGAAATCAGGGCAGCCTATGGCCGATACATGATGCTGATTTTTTTTTGGCCGATTTTCTCTTTTTTTCCTTTTATATCAAAAGAGAGTTTGCGTAAATGGTTATTGCAGGGCACAAGATAGTAAGAGTAGTAGTAGTAGCCTAATTCATAGTAATAATACATGGCTCAAAACTTAAGCACCTTCTCAAAACAGTTCTGAAGCATGCTTTTTTGTTTATGTTTGCTGACAGACACCAGTGTTTCCCGCAGACTAGCAAATGCAAATTGATTCTCTGCCAGCAGGAGGCGCTGTTGGAACGTGATATATAGTGATATATAGCTGTTTCCCCGGTAACGACTGTAATCAAATAAGCACTACTTTATCAGCCATTACAGGAAAGACCAAATGAAAATTAGCATCAAAGCTTTTCTGAAGAAAACGGACTTTTCTTTTAAAAGATACAGTCATATAAAAACACCCGCGCAGCATTTTATTTTTGAAACGCGCAGTGCTCAGTTTATTAAACGAAGTATAAGCCTTTTGTAAAATCTATTTGTAGCGGTCAGTTTTGATATTGTGACAAGCCGCCACAAATAAATGTATACACTGGGCACTGCTATAAGACAAATTGCCATAATATAAGTGATAGCAAAACAAAACAAAAAAATAAAAATATTAGTGGTGAAATGTCGCCCGATTACGTCAAACGTCATACGCTCACTGGATGTCATGATGACAACAAATGTCATGAAGGAAAAGTTTCAATATCTCGCCTGCAATTTCGGACCTTCTCCAAAAAGACATAAAAAAATAAGAATAAATAAACAAATGATTTACAAGTTTAACGTGCGTTTATCAAAGTAGGAAATATAATTAGTGTTCTTGAAATATGAAATAGAAGCGGGTCCGGATTGAATTCCCTCCGGGTCCGGATCCGGACCGGAGTCCGGACTTTGAGAAGCACTGGTTTAGGGGAAGGAAGCGAAAATGAAACCCTAGCAGATAGCCGGGAGGGTGAGAGTGAACGCAAGTTACGTCGAAAAGTGACATGTGGAGGGGTATGTGATGTGTCAGGAATCATGTTGAGGTTGAGTGTGGAGGAAGTGATACGAGGTGTGCAGTGGAGTAACCAGTACATGATCAGTGGAGCATTGTCATGTGTAAATAAGGTCCAGTTGGTTGCCTGATTTGTGAGTAGCCGTAGTTAACACTTTTGAGATCAAAAGAGGCAAGTAGAGTGGAAGTCAGCAGCCTGAGGTTTATCTACGTGGATGTTGAAGTCTCCAAGTAAAACTAAGGGAATACCATCCTTAGGAAAGGTTGAGAGCAATAAATCTAATTCTTCCACAAAGTTACCTACACTGTAAAAAAAAAAAAAAGGTTAAGGAAACTTAAAATTAAGGCAACCAGCTTCAACAGATTTTTGAGTTTTCTCAACTTGTTGTTTTACGTTTATACAACAAAAAAATGTAGAATCTCCTACAAAAATAAGTTGAGAGAACTCAAAAATCTGCTGAAGCTGGTTGCCTTAATTTTAAGTTGGCTCAACTTTTTTTTTTTACAGTGTAGTGGTCCTGGAGGACGATGAACAACTACAAAATGGATTTTTAGAGGGTAGGTAATAGTAACCGAATGTGATTCAAAGGAGCTGTTGATACTCAAGAGATGGTAAAGGAGTAAATTTCCAATTATTAGAGATGAGCAGACCAGTACCTCCACCTCTTCCAGTCAAACGGGGGTTGTGGGAAAAGGAGAAATTATTGGAGAGTGCTGCAGGTGTAACATTGTCCTCTGGTTTGATCCAGGTCTCTGTCAGGGCCATGAGGTTTAACCTTGAATGACTAGTAATGGAAGTAATGAAATCAGCTTTGTTGACAGCAGACTGACAATTCCAGAGACCAATAGAAAAAGAAAGTAACGTATTAGCAGACATAGGCAAATGATTCTTATAGAAATAGATATAGAAATCTTTTGTGTTGTAGGTGACATGTCTTGACTATCATAGATCACTTTAATGCACCGTTGCAGAATAATAGTATTAATGATATAGTCTTATAAACCCCAAACTTTTGAATGGTAGTTTACCGTATGTGTAGTCTTTTCATCATGACAGCTGTTGGAAGAGTAAGTTGATAGTCTGACCATAAGACTGTTCTTAAGACACACAGATTTATTTTGTTTGTGCATCACCAGGAAACAGTATATTGTTTAAGGCCCTTTAAAACTAGTCCTGTATTTTTATTCGGTAATGTCCATATGAGCTTTGGGTCAGACTGCTGATGCTGCACCGTGTCTACTTGAGTCATTTAAGGTAATCGTTGGCTCACAGCCTAGTATTCAACTGCTTCTCTGGACTGTCACATTTGACTTACTTTGATTTAGTAGTCATGCAAATGCTAGGTCACTTGGCTCATAAAGAGAAGTCTGATTTTGTTGGGTGCTGCAGTGAAGTTAACCGACCCACTTTTATAAGTTGAAGTTAATCACATTGGCACTTTTGTATGAAATCTGACCTAAAATATGGGACAATCTTTGCAGATACTCCCCTCAAGGGTTCCTGCATTTCCAGCTACAGTCCATTGGGGGGCAGTAGCTCATTACACTGTGCATATGTGGCGGGAACTTTACACACAGATCTCCATCACTGATTGGCCTATAGGTCTTTATTCTGAAGATGTACTTGCACTCTAACACGCAGTCTTCCTCTTTTCATGTCACCGAACAGCCTGTCCCATGTGCATGGCTGTGCTGTGATTTGGCTGTGTTTTAAGCCCAATGCTGTGCAACAAAAAACAGTATCACACTTCACTTATGCAGAAGTGCAACAAGAATTAATACTCTGTCATTTGACATTCTCCCATGAGTCCCGCTCCAGTTCAGTGTTACTGACTCACAGCTTTGTGCATGGAGCACGAAGAGGTCGTCAGAACGAAGTCGTCCCACTACCTGCTATGGTATTGTACCTGAATCAAGAGCAACTTGTTTACTGTAAAATGAATAGAAATTGTTTAATTAATAACAGTTGCCTCATTGGAGTAGCATATAAATACAAAATAACAAAGCTTATATTTAAAAGTTACTGTAGAATACAGAAATGTGAAAAGATCTTAATACTGTGGTACCAAATGATGCTACATGTGCTACTTCTAAAGTTGATTGCAGACAAAACAAGTTAAAAATACCATACAGCCAACATTACCAGAACAGGACGTTTCGTATGTTGTGCGTTTTTAAAGAGCATTGTTTGCTTCATCTCTGTTAAAATGCAGATTTTGATCTTTAAGAGTCAAAGGGAGCAAACAAAGCAAATGTGTGAAAAGGAGTCAGAATTGATCCGTTCTCTTTTTGCTGTGAGTCAAAGGGCAGAAGATGGCATTCTAATGAAGAGCTGAGCACACCCACACCAAAAACATTGCACGCACACCAAACTGACTCATGCTGAATAAAAATGCCTCGCTCGCTACACAACTGTCCGTCCGGCTTTGTGCCCTGTCAGTCTGAGGCAGCATGTTTTCGTCTGCAGGACTCTGTCTCGTCTTTTAATGGCCTTTAGCAAACTCTTTGTTGTATGAGGAATTGAACAAACTCAAACTTAACAAATGCCCCAATTTAACGGGTTATTAACCGATTCCTAGCCAGGCCTGGCAGAGCGCACATCATTACTTACACATTACATTCATTTAGCCTTCTCATAACAGTCGGTAATGAGCATACTAATGTCCTTGTGCAGTTTAATGAGATTTTTAATGATTGTGATGGCCCATGGTGGGGAGTTTTACTGTAGAAACAGCATAGTGGAAATCGGAGGAAAATGGGTCTTCCTCTTCTTTCTGTGACGTCCTGTCCAGAGATTCTTTATGACTAGGAAGTGAAAGTCTTCACAATTCATAAACATACAAAACAATGTAATTGTGTTTTGTAGGAGGCTGCTGGAGTCGTCCATGATGTCTCTTTCCAGATACGACATCTCTGGATCACGAGACCACCCCATCTATCCCGATCCGGCCAGGTGATTCATTGTGTGTGATGTATGTGTTTTATTTTGTGTGTGTGTTTGTGTGTGTGTTGTGTGAACTGCATTTCATGGTCATGCCACTTGGCCGGTGAGGTCTAGGTAATGAGGAAGAGTGTGTGTCACGCTGCCGGACAGCGGAGGGACATTTCAGACCTGCCAGCACACCAATGTCCCCCTAATTCAAACGGGCACACACATAGCCTGTCAGCATCCTCTGACTCTGTGAGCGAGGCTCATAATAAAGTGGGTTCATGGCTAGTGAGTCATTGTTGAGCTCTGGGGAATCAGCTTTGGTCTGGGATCAAGATGGATTGCTAGCAAGGACTCCTGCTGGCAGGTTCACACAAACACACAGGCTGATGCACATCTCTAACCTGTGAATTACCACAACAGACTCATTTCCCCCTGAGCAGAATGTACCTGGCGTTAGGAGCCATCCGAGCAGAGGGATAGTCTGAATCCAACACATTCAGAGCCACAAGTAATTGGCGCTATATGACACGGTTGTTTCCCAGATCTCTCTCTCTCTCGGTTTCTCTCTGTATATTGGCCTAAAACACGTCCTCAAGCACATGCTGATAAACTGTGTGCGCGCGTTGTGTGCTTAGGCTCTTACAGACAGACTGTCACTGATTTGGCTGATTCTCAGTTCCTTAGAGTTCTAAAAAGTTCTGCCAAGTTTCTGTCCCTGCAACTGTGTGTGTGTGTGTGTGTGTGTGTTTGTGAGGGAGAATATTCGGTTTCCTTGGCTTCATAATTACAGTAATACTCTTTGTGACTGGTGAGGATGTGTGACCATTGTCACACCCTGGGGTTTATTTGGAATTTAGCTCTGTTTGTCTTAGTATTAAGCTCATCTGTTCCAAGCTGGTGGCAGATGTCCTTGCTCAACTAGTCCAAGACAGAATGAAACTCCAGATGCTCTTCCTGTCTAAACTGCACAAAGAATTTTAGTTTTGAGGGCTTCATTCAGCGAGTCCTTCTGCCAAAATGCTAACTAATGTCTCTGCAGCTGAATTAAATGAGAATAGATGCAGCTTTTATTGAGTGGATACGAAAGTTAGTATTAAGTATATATCAGCTATGCTTAAAAGATGTTTAAAAACAGAAGATGATCAGGGGAGGTTCTTGTCAGGATGGAAAAGGTCAGATGCTTACAAACATGAAAATGTTACTAATTCAGTGAACAGGGGCCAGTTGCAAAAACATAGCCACTATGTTAAGACTGTGTCTTAAGAACTATTTTGACCAACATACAGTTAGCCAAGAGGTAATCAGTCTTACTTTTCTGATTAAAATTGGGCCAATCTACTTTTTTGTCTTACTTTACAAAGTTGTAAACATGGACAGTTGCAAAAATTGCTTAGATTAGTCTTTAAAATTTAGTCTGATTCTTTTTCTTTTAGACTGGTCATAACTTTTTAAAGTTAGTTTTTAAAGTTGATTATATGACTAACTTTTTAACACTGGTCTAAGCAGTTTATGCAACCGGCCCCAGAAAGAAAATGTAACATGTTTGTTTGTGAATTGGAGCACTTATACCTTTGTCATTTGGATTGGTTTGTCTATGTTTTGTGCTTGTGCTATGGATTAACTTAAACATCTCTTATTGGCCATTGCATTAATGTACTCAACAGACAGTTTGTGATTGGTTACAGTGCTGAACGGTTGAAACCTGTAGTTCATGAGTTTAAGATGCTGAGGTATCTCTATCAGTATTGGCAGTGCACCAATATTGGCACACATATAGTGAATCAGTGCATCTCTGTGCATGTATTTATTTGATTAATACATTATTATTATTATTATTATTTAGTCATTTAGCAGACGCTTTTATCCAAAGCGACTTACAAATGAGGACAACAGAAGCAATCAATTGTAGTATTAAAACAACTAAAAACAGATCCAAAACTAAAAGCTAAAACTTTATAAATACTACCTATACGCATTTTAAAAATAAAGAAATTAAATAAAAATGACAAATGCATACAGCAAAATTTAAAAACTTAACATTTAAATGAAAAACAAAAAATTAAGCCAAAAACAATTCATAATATTCAGGGCTCGCAAAATTTCTAAATTCCTGGTAGCCCTTTGGGCAGGTACTCTTCAGATTTTGGTAGCCCGAAAATTAATTTAACTAGCCCAAATAAAATAAAGACCATAAATGTCAATCAAAAACATTTTCAATACACAAATATCAACGAATATCAAGGAAAGAGTTTTATTTTACTATTTACAAGGTTTCTGTAGAATTCTTAATTTAAGGCAATTTGAAAAATTATTTCTTATACCATTTAACATTTAAAACTGTCTGAGGCCTTAAAAACTCTTTAGTTTAGTTGTATCAAATTTAAGGACCCGTGGGAGCAATGTTCCCTCTAATTTGTTTTCTTGCTCAGCAAAACTTTTCTCTATCGGTCAGACATTTCGGGCACCTGAGCAAAAGCATTCTTTATACCAGACCTGTACAGCACGCACACAAAAAAGTGTGTAACTTTTAACTTTAATGTGCTATTTATATTTGATTTGACCCTTGATGTAACTAAATGATGTACGTTTTAGGTTACCTAAGAAAACATTTTTACTGAACAATACACTGCAGTTCAAAGTTTGGATCAATACATTTTTTTACAGAAATTTCTTTTGCTCATCAAGGCTGTATCTATTTGATAAAAAATACTGAATATTATTTCACAAAATAATATTGTGAAATATTATTGCAATTTAAAATAAATGTTTTCAATTTTAATATACTTTAAAATGTAATTAATTCCTGTGAAGCAAAGCAGTATTTTCAGAGTCACATGATCCTTTAGAAGTCATTCTAATATGCTGATATTTAATCAATGTTGGAAACAGTTGTACTGCTTTATTTTATTTTATTTATTTATTTTATATACTGTATTTTTTGGGACCTGTGATATTTTTTTAAAATAAAAAGTTAAAAAGAACAGTGTTTAGTCAAAATAGAGATTTTGTTACAATATAAACTATTCAAAAGTTTGGGGTCAGAAATGTTTTTCTTTCTTTTTAAAGATACTTTTAAAAAGTTTAAAGAAAGTTCAATAAACTTTATTCAGCAAGGATGTGTTAAATGGATAAAATTGATAGTAAAGACTTCTATTGTTAGAAAATATTTCTATTTTGAATAAATGCTGTTCTTTTAAACTTTTTATTAATCAAAGAATCAAAGAAAAAAGTAACACAGGTTCCAAAAAATTATTAAGCAGCACAATAGTTTCAACGCTGATAATAAATCAGCATATTAGACTGATTTCTGAAGGATCATGGGACACTGAAGACTGGAGTAATGATGCTGAAAATTCAGCTTTGATCACAGCAATAAATACTATTTTATAGTATAGGTATTAATATAGGAAACCGATATTAGAAATTGCAATAATATTTCACTTTATCACTGTTTTTTAAATGAATACAGCCTTGATGAGCAAGAGACTCAAAGTCAAAGACTCAAAAACAAGGTCAATTATTTGTCAGGTTTATAATATAGCCCTAACATAATATATTATCAAAACAAACTATTTAAACTGATAGAATAGAATAGAATACAAACTGAAACAAAACTTAAGCTGAGATCTGTAATTTAAATATAAAAACGTGAACATATGACTTCTTCTATAGCTGTCTAAACATGGTTATGAAGTACAGTTTGTACAATACTCTTGTGTGTGACATGTTTCAGAGTTTTGTTACCGTTCTTTGCTCATCCTCCGCTATTTCCAGCACTTAATCAAGCCACTCTTCTTTAATTCATGAGGACGTTTTATTTCACATGTCATTGCGTTTGCGTCGTCTCTCGTGTTGAGCGCACCGCAACTATTGAAGTATTGAGTTTCTACAGCGACTCATTTGGTGCATATCGTTCTCTTTCTATGAAACCTGTAAACCGCATTCACCGGCTCTAACTCTGTCGTGACATCAGCTCTATAGCGGTTTGCCCGAGCATTGCTATTCTTTCCCTTTTACTGCGGCATTCAATCAAATGGCTTCCCAACTCATTTTTGTGTGCGCAAGGCACATTATTTCTTCTGCGCGGCCGCGGTGGAAGAACAGCGTGGTCGCGCGCGCTCAGCTTAGAGGGAACACTGTGTGGGAGCCCTGTATTTAAGGTAGCCCATCGGGAAGGACAGTGATACATTTTAGTAGCCCGACTGGAAAACACAATAGCCCCGGGATGTCGGGCTAACGATTTTGCAAACCCTGAATTAAAGAACAAAAGGTATGAGTATAATAATGATCTCAACATAACACTAAGCCATATATGTATCATTTCATTTCCATTTAGTTTGTTGAAGTGTTAAAATAACTCAAATTAAATAAAACTAAAACTTAAAAGACCTATACAGACATAATAAATTCAGACATTAACTAAAATTAAAATAGATAACAAATACAAAATCATCAGTAATACATCAGTATAGAAACAGGAGGATGACTTGTTTGGTCTAGTAAATATCTAACATCATTGTGGGTTCTATCTGTGTTGTGTGTGTGTAGGTTGTCCCCTGCAGCATATTACGCACAGCGTATGATCCAGTATCTGTCTCGGCGTGACAACATTCGTCAGCGCTCTCTCCGTCCCCCCAGCAGACCCCGACCCCTGTCCTCCAATCCCAGCAGCCTCTCCCCTGGCCCTGCCCCCAGCGTGGAGAGCAACGAAGTTGACTTTGAGGAGTTTGAGTAAGTAAACAATAACACAGAGACACAAAGGCTGTGCCAAGCCATTGTTTCTGCATTCTTACCTGTTCTCATCCGCTCATAAAAATCTCTATGGATTTATTTCCCTGTTTTGTTGCTAGGCAACCCAACAAACATACACGCAGGCTCTGAATCCCAGAATGTTATCATTTCTGCTTTTCAACCGACTTAATGAGCTTGCCAACAATTTTACCAGAGTTGCCCGTGGCATCTCTTCTTATAGCGCTTGGCATTAGCGTTAGCCTTGGCTTGAAATGTACTTTGATTCCGATGGGACATACTAATGTACGGCTTTGTGCTTGCTGCTTTTTTCCTCATCTGCTGCTGGACAAGTCGGAGAAGATTTTTTCCTCTCATCTTTTGTGTTTTCAGTTGAAATCAAACTTTTGTATTGTGCTTTTTAAAATACATATTTTAAAGCAGTTTTACTAAGAGTAGTGCCTTGCCAAAGGCAACAATAATGACAAGGAAGAACTGCCCACTATGTTTAAGTTGATGAGAAACAAACATTGGACAAGCTAGGGAAGCCCACCTGCTCGGGCTTTCACAAATTTGAACAAATTACATTACATCCAAAAGTTTGTGGTCAGTAATGTTCACAATAGAAGGCTTTTATGCTCACCAAGGCTGCATTTATTTGATCATAAATACAGAAAAACAGTAATATTGTGAAATATTCTGAAACCGTCAAATTATTTGAAACTTGTCAAATGTAATTAATTATTTTAATGACAAACTGTTATTTTTATGTTATGTTATTTTTACTGATCCATTTATTGTATCATTGCTAGATATCCACCTTTTTATTTATTTATTTAGTCATTTAACAGACGCTTTTATCTAGGGATGCACGATATGAAAAATTTTAACCGATACCGATAATTAAGTCCTTCTCATGGCCGATACCGATAAGTTCATATTTTTTTATTATAATTTTCATATAATCTGCAGTTTGTGCACCCAGGAGAATACAAAATCTAAGATCCACTGATTACACTGATATTTTAGTAGCTCTGGCCTAACTATAGCAAACATCAGTCCTGACTCTTCAAATGTTTTTTATTTTTTGTGTAAGGCACCACAATACTTTGTAACAGAAATGGTTTAACAGAATTATGACAGAACTATGGTTTATCTGCAATTAACAACTCATTAACTACAAATTTATATTCAAATATTTCATGCATAAAGAAATGCATCTATTCAACGGTTTTAGTGCACGAGGATGAGAAAGTTATGTAGTCTTTAAGCAGTGTTGGGAGTAAGGCGTTACAAAAGTAATGTATTACAGTAACGTATTACTTTTTGCTGTAACACAGTAGTGTAAGGCATTACTAATCAATTTTCAGTAATATTTTACTCCGTACATGTACAGTAACGCTTGCATTACAACACACTTTTAGCCCCCAATTATTATTATTATTATTATTTTAAATTTAATTTAAAGTCGGGCTCCTACTTTTTTTATGTCCCTAGGGCTGGGCTTCGGGCCAATATTAATGTCATAGTTCAGACTCGGGCCGGTCCACGGGCCTGTTTTAGGCTTCTCCTTATCTTTATATTTGAGACATCCATCAATTATTGATGAAAAAAAATTGCTGCGTGGTGGAAACAACACGAGTCCATGCCACGACTGTCAAGAGCGACTCGACAGTGTTTAGTGTCCCGCAGCAGCAGCAAGCCGTCAGCACAGCTGAAGAGTTCTGCTTCAAATACACGCAATAAATCAAAAGTAATTACCATGAATGTGTCTGGAGGGAAATAGTAAGGATTCGCCATCTCCTCATTAGACGCGCCTTTAGAGAGAAGTGAATCTTCACGGATAACGATTGTATTAAATAGTTTTTGTTTTTATTTATTTCGTTAAGTAGCAATTTAAAGCTTTCTTTAGATATATTTATCATGTCTGTGAGGCATGTATTTCGTTTCATTTTTGTGAACGAACGACAGTCGCGCATCACAGATCAGATTTCATATATCACCTGAGGAGAGTGAGTCGAGCTGACTGACAAGAGTGAGGTGAAAAAGACAAGACGATGGCAGAAGAGTTTCAAAACGAAATGTAAAAGTGCCTGTTTTAAAAATATTTTTTGATTTTTGAAAAGCCTGTTGACCTGCCATTTATCTAAGGTGATATTGGAAGGTCTATTTATTTATTTATTTTTTAAACATTCGTTTCTCATTTAGCCTATTTGGTTCCACAGTATTTGCTGATTTTTATTTTATTTAAACTGTGATATTTTTCCCATTATTTTACATCGAGGTGTATGCAGTCCGTGCCTCAAAACTTTCCATCTCACTAATAAACATTCTACCTTTTATAATTATTTGTTCCTCAGTCTTTACTGATTTTCAGTTTTGTATAGGCCTACCATGCATATTTAAAATTTGTAAGTTATCTGTTATTTTATATTAGGCATATAGCATGGTGCATTTTTATTCGTTTTGTTAATAAAAGTTAGCTATATGTTCTGTGTTGTATTTTGTTGTTGCTTGAATTCAAGCAATTGATGCCGAATTGCCGTTAATTTAAAAGTAAAAATAAAATATGCACGGTGCTTTTACAAGCTATTTAAGCAAAGGAAAGTGAGAAAACTCAAGCGAACTAAAAACAAACAACTGCTTGACGCCGAATTGCCACTAATTTGAAAGTGAAAATAAAACGCGCACAGAGCTTACAAGCTATATAAAACCGAAGGAAAGCGAGGAAAAGAGAGAAGACTCAAACGACGTCCACCCCCCCATCCACCGAGGTGATACCGGTAAGGTGTTGACACACGTCGATTAACCAGTGGGAAAATTTCCTCCCTGTCACAACCCTACTTGATGCCTTTTTTTCCTTCTTTCGGAATCCTTGCTGAACATGCGTTGGAAATAGCAATGGGATTGTCCTCCTCTGCCACCGAGAAAAACTTCCAGACCGGCGAAGACATGTTTGCAAATGATGACTTAATGAGCACAACACATGCTGAGAGTCACTGCAGTTTAAAGCTGCAATCACTTGCACTCGGAAAGAAGATGAATCTCGGATAAATCAGACTGATTGATTGATTTACCAGCAAGCATACTTTATCGGATCTAGTTATCGGATTTAATTTATTTATCGGAGCAATAAAAATGATGCCATTTTCTCTCATATCGGTCGATAATTTATCTGTCCGATAAATATCGTGCATCCAAATTCAAATTCAAATTCAAATTTTATTTGTCACATACATATACATACGTAGTACGACATGTAGTGAAATGTATTGTACGACTGTCCAACAAATTGTCCAACAAAATTAGAAAAACCTCAAGTTTACAAAAATACAAATAGAAAAAGTACAGTAAACATATATACAGAATAAACTAGCAATAAAATAAAATAACAAATAGATATGAGAATAAAAAATAGAATATGATTCTATATAGATTCTATAAAAAGTAAAGTGTATGTCAGTGATAAAGTGTCCGTGTGCTGTGCTGTGCAGTGTAGTAAAGTGTATAAGTGAGTAAAAGGATACTAAAGACAAAGACAAATGGTATGTAAGTCCCACTCATTTATCCTTTCGTAACCTTCTACAAATTAGTGCAGATTGTACTTGAAAAATGTGCAAAGTGGAAGTGTGGGGTGATGTGATTAGAGTGGAGAGTGGTTTAGACTCCGAATGGCCTGCGGGAAGAAGCTCCTCCTCATTCTCTCTGTGTTCGCCTTCATGGAGCGGAAGCGTCTCCCTGAACGCAGCAGAGAAAAGAGTCCATTGTTGGGATGGCTGAGGTCCTTCACTATCCTGGCCCTGGTCAGGCACCGCTTGCTGTAGATGTCCTGCAGGTTAGGGAGCTCGGTGTGAATGGTACGTTCCGCTGAACGCACCACCCTCTGGAGGGCTCGTCTGTCCTGCATAGTGCAGTTCCCGAACCAGGAAGTGATGCTGCCCGTCAGGACGCTCTCGATGGTGCAGGTGTAAAAAGTCTTAAGCACCCGAGAGGGAAGTCTAAAGTCCTTTAAGCGTCTCAGATGGTACAGACGCTGCCTGGTCTTCTTCACCAGGGTGCTGGTATGACAGGACCAAGTCAAGTCCTGCGTGATGTGAACACCCAGGTATCTGAAGCTGTCCACTCTCTCCACTGGAGTCCCGCTGATCGTGATCCCTACTTTTATCCAAAGCGACTTACAAATGAGGACATAAGAAGCAATCAAAACCAACAACATGCAAGTGCTATTACAAGTCTTGGTTAGCCTAACGCAGTACAGATACTTATTATTATTATTATTTTATTTTTATTTATTTTTTTAAATAAAAAAACATAGATAAAATAAAATTTAAATAGAGAGTGCTAGAGTTAGAGGGTCAAGTAAAGATGGAATTCTTGCCGTAAAAATGGGCGCTTCCATTTGTAAATTCAATGGATCTAGCTTCCGGTCTCATCCGCATCCAGCTATTTTTAGCTGTACAAAACAGTTAGTTTTGCTGCGTAATATTGAAAATTGGTGTGTCTTACCATATTATTTTAATGTAATATGAACACATATGGTTTGTAGTGCAAACAATTTTACCGTTTACTGCACGTTATTATTCTTCTAGTTATTTACCTATAGCGGCTAATGAACCGGAAGTCTCGCCCATAGGCTTACTTCCGCGTTGAAGAAAAAGGTGGATAAGTATTTTCCAAAAAAAAGTCTTGTTGACCTCAAACTATTAAATAGTTGTGTACACACAATGAGTACATAAATATATATTATTAAGTATAATGTAAATTAGGTGTAATGATTAGAATGAGTGGGATATGTGAGTAGGGGGATACAGGCTGTGTGTGTATGACGTCTGTTAAGACATTGGATAGACTATACAAAGACAGATGGGGCATAGGGGGGTTGAAAATAAGAGTTGTTTTTGGATTTCTTCTTTTTTTTCTTGAAAATTTACTAAGCTATTACATTTTTTTTTCATTTGCAAATAATGAAATTACACGTCCCTTGCAATCTCATTATCAGACATTTAAAAACCTCAGCAATACTCTCTTATTTTGGGAACTGTTACGAAGTCCAGAATCATATTTTATATATGCAAACGCTCATTTAATTTGTTTGTAAATGTGTTTTTGGAAGCAGCCAACTAGCCATTGGTCCTTTTTATGGAACCATTAATGCTCCAAAAAATGTCTCTCTTTCCCTCTCTTCAACCCCTCCACTAGTTGAATATCGTTGTTTCTCTCCTTTCCAAACCACGCAGCTCTTCTCCCCCTCTCTTTCTCTCTTTTTTTCCTTCTTTTTTTGGCATGGATTAGATGCCCTCCTCTGAGCTGATGAATAATTCCACCCGCTGGCTGGAGAGTTCAGCGTTCACTGCAGTCTGGGACCACAGATCCATATTCATCAGAATACTTATGAAACCCATCAGTCTTTCAGTTAGCCTTCATATTAATATTTATGTCTGCCAAAAAAATTTTTCATAAACTTTTTTTTTTTTTCTTTCAGTTCTTTATCAGTTATTCCTACTTTTACCTTGTGAGCGTACTGATGTTCCCATTCAGCTAAAATGTGATTTGAGAAATGCTTAAGCACTTTTGTTGTTTAATTTTATTAAGTATCCACACTTTGAATTTTTTTCCAAAATTACAAATGATTTTGAGCAAGTTATGTTTGATCTAATGCTTATATTGTTGTGTGTACAGAGACAATGGAAGCAGACATAGGGCTCCTCGTAACGCACGCATGTCTGCCCCCTCCCTTGGTCGCTTTGTGCCCAGGTAGGAACACTTTTAGTCTGCTTATGCCAATACACCAGAAATACATGCTAACTCTGTTCTAAAACCTAGTGAGTTGCCTCACTGCCTACTGCCTACATGGGCAGCGTCCAGCTGAGAGTGTGTTGTGCATCATACAAATAGCATTCTGCAGGCACAGGAAGTACACAGGAGACCTGACTCACAATTGATTTCAATAGAGTTGATGTGAGAGAAATGACGCAATATTCTAATAATAATAATAATAAATATTATATTATAAATAGGGTAAACGTACCCATTAAGCTCACGTACCCATTAAGCACACTTACACCATATTTGAGCTCAGATTATAAAAATAAAAAATAATGTATTATCCTACTTGATGTCTTAACCAGTTGCATTTGTTACTATATACCTCCTATAATTTGAAGTCAGTCAGATCATCGCACACTGAGATATGGGTCTCCATGTGTTCACTCTGTCTGGTGGCCATTTTGAAAACTTTCACCAAAAGAGGAGCCCTTTAAATGTGCATTTTTTAGATGTTTAAGCCATTATTTTGGGTAAATTTCACTACATACTATAAAATTAAGAGATTAATGTTCAGACTTTTGCATATTATAACCTGGAACTTGGATGTGGGAAATAATTACAGTTAGATCCAAAAGATAGTTTTAGCAGCATAGCACAGATGCTACAGAACACAGCTAGCTGACTAGCGGTTTAAGATTGTGTGCTACGCTAGTATATTACATTAAAGGCATTACTGGTTTGTATTTTAAAATCCATAATATTATAAATTAGCAGTTTATTGCTGGTCTGTGGTTTTACACTGCTGTTATTTTTAAAGATTTCATATTATTGCAAGGTGAGCTTAAAGGGTACACGACTATGAAAAACACAGCTTCAGTGTGATATCAATAAGAAAAAGTATAATTTCATAGATATTGTTAATAATAGTTGTTCATAATAAAATATGTATGAACTTAATATATGGCCTAGATTATTTATTTTGCTAAATCTTATTTTTATAAATATTACATGAATTTCTTAAAAATTGTTTCTGCTCCAATTAAGCTCAGTGTGCTCTTTTTAAGCTCTTCCACATTGAACGTCTATGTAAATACTTCATAAACAGACATTACATATAAACTGATGGTTGTCACTTTAAGTTAGTCTATTTTCTATGGATTCTGTCAACTCAAATCTGCAGACTGGCTCTGATCTTTGGCAACTTTTCCAGACTGTAAATCAGTGGAAAATCGTGGCAAAAATCATGTAGTGTATTCCAGCCTTAAAGTCAGCATGAAATCAAAATGGACTATTCTTATATTTTGATGGAATACTGTAGTGGTTATTATAAGTAATTTATCCGTGCACTTCATTATTTTTTTTTAATTCATGTGACCTCGTAATCTTTAATAGTGATGGGTCGTTCTTGAATGATTCGTTCATTTTGAACGAATCTTTAATGTGACTCGGGAAGAACGAGTCGTCTCGGGGAATGATTCGTTCAGTCGCGCACGCGCATTGCACAGCATTCTCGGGTTTGAGTCGTTCGTTCATCACGTTATTCTCTTTCCGGCTCAGCCTGCATTGGTTAAGCGTATGGGGCTGTCACGTGATGAACGAACGACTCAAACCCGAGACTCGATATAGACGAACTAATCAATTCTCTTTCCGGCTCACGCTGCATTGGTTAAGCGTACGGGGCTGTCACGTGATGAACGAACGACTCAAACCCGAACACTTGTCAGATAAGAGGTGGTGCGCTAATCATAGACTAAAGACCCAGGTAAACAATTAAGTAATATTTTCTGTTTCTTATAGCATAGGTTTGTATTGTTTGTAGTGTGATAAACGTTTGCATAAGTAGTAAATGTGTTTGGAAAGTAACAGATAACATTTGAATTATATTTTGCTAAAATGAACGAAATGACTCGAAAAAAGATTCGTTTATTTTGCTGAACGAGACTCAAAGGTCCGAGTCGGTAAAATGATCCGAACTTCCCATCACTAATCTTTAATCAAAAACGTTAACCTCCCCTCCCTCTCAAAACGACTTCCGGTCACGAGTGATGGCGCAAGGGTGGAGCTAGTGATGTGAGGGGTAAACGACAGGGGAAAAGCTGAAGCTGATGCTTCACTTTATAGCACTGACACCAGTCATGACTCATGAGGGAGTACGTTACCCTTAAACACTGAAAATATATTAGGATATTACAACAACATTACTCTTAGGACATTGCTAATTTGTTTCATGAATATGACTTAACCTGATGGAGGATGCGCTCAGTCATTCAGGTAGTCTCTCTCTCTCTCTCTCTCTCTCTCTCTCTCTCTCTCTCTCTCTCTCTCTCTCTCTCTCTCTCTCTCTCTCTCTCGCACACGCGCTGTTTAAGCATGTTTTGGGCTGTTGAACGTGGTCGTTATCCCTAATAAATAAAACATTTATTCATTCTTGGGTGTCGGTGGTGAATCCAGTGGCGAGAAATCCCCCACCACTAACTGCAAACTGGCATTTCAGATCTGCCTCCATTTTGTTAGTAACGCCCCAACTTCCAATGATCCAATCAATTCCCGAAGGACAAAATCCAGTCCCGCCCTCTCAATTCAGATGCCGTTTCACTCGGATATACGTCACAGTAGAGAAGAAAAGACAGTCGCAACTTCCGTTTCATGCCAACTTTAATAGATAAGTTGACATCCATTTAATAAGAGGCTTCATAATGAGGCTAGTTTCTGTGTTCATCCCCATGAATGAAATGTTTTATTGGTTTGTTTTATTTGATTTTTGAATGTGTTACTTAGCTGAACGTGGATTAATCTAGATGTTGATGTGCTTAGATTACACTTCATTATGAATATATAACTAATCGACTTGAATGCCTTGTTGCTTGATTTAGTGTTCTGTTTTTTTGTGATTGACTTTGTATCTTCAAAAAATATTTTTTAATTATTCTTTAAAAATGTTTAAAATAAACAAGATTTTTTAATAAAACATGATGCGAGCTTAATGGGAACAAGGGTGTGCTTAAAGGGTACAAAAATGTACCCATTAAGCACAGCAAGACTATTTGAATTTAATGATGTAGATCTTAATTGAAATGCTTTTGTCATTTAAAATTAAATTAAATATTTTATGTGAGAGATTAATATTTTATTTTAACATATCTTTTTGTACTGAAACCAATATCTTGTGCACTAAAAATGTCTCAATGTAGATTTTGGTGAGCTTAGGTATGTTTACCCTATACACTACTTTTAATAAAAGTTTGGGGTCAGTAAGTTTTTGTTTAAATGTGTTTTATGGTCAACAAGGCTGCATTTATTTGATTAAAAATACAGTAAAACAGTAATATTAATAAAACCAGTAAGACTAGGAAATATTATACAAATTTTAAATGACTGTTTTCTACTTTAATATATTTTAAAATGCAATTTATTCCTGCGATGGCAAAGCAGCCATTACTCTAGTCAACGCTGTTATCAATGTAGAAAACAGTTGAGATGCTTAATATTTTTGTGGAAACCCTGATATATTTTTTCAGTTTTCTTTGATGAATAGAAAGTTCAAAGAGAAAGTTCACATAAATTTCACACTATGAAACAGAAATCTTTTGTAACAGTCTTTTCTGTCACTTTTGATAAATTTAATTTAACAGTCTTTGCTGAATAAAAGGCTTAATTTTGTTCAAAAACGTTTGAACTGTAGTGGGTATATAGCACACATTTGGGGGATTTATTTAATTTTAACTTTTTATTGATACTTTTCACAATTTAAATTTGTATTGAAATTGGTTTTGTAATCATTTATATTAAAAATAAGCATTTTTCGCATTTCATCTGTCATACTGGATCTATTGTTTCACTGAATTTGTCACAGTGCACTAAGAAATTTCCTTCTCTGTAAAACATGCATGTGATGCTGATTTGTGTTACTCAACCTCAGAATTCTCAAATCTTGGGTTCACATGTCCTGTCATTCTCTCTCACACTGCCTCTGTTTCCCTCCATCTCTCCCAGGCGGCTCCTCCTGCCGGAGTTTTTGCCGTATGCTGGAATCTTCCATGAGCGAGGGCAGCCAGGCCTGGCAACACACTCATCCGTCAATAGGGTCCTCGCAGGTATGTTTGCCCTCTAAAGCTACCGCAGTTTTCTAATATTAGATGGGCTGGGTACTCACTGAAGGCTTTGTCAGGGATGAAACTTCCCAAAAATGTTTGTGTAATGTCATGTGTCAGGTCAATGACGAGTGCTAATTCGCCCACTCACCCTGCTATTTTAGCTAGGAGGGCTCTCAGTGGGGCTCTTTAACAGCAGTTATATTAGCGTTGACTTTTCTGCGTTAAAGAGGTAGTTCAACTGGAAAAAAAATTCTGTCATCATCTGTTCACGCTCTTGTTGCCCCAAATGTGTATAATTAGCACCAAGCAATTGTAAGGGCTTCAGAAGCCATGTAACACTGAAGTTGTTTTGACTCCTCTTTTTTTATATACTAAACAACTTCAGATGAACACATTTTCAGTGAACTACCCCTTCAATATTAACCATATGCAGCTGAAGCTAAAGTATTAGCTATGGAAATATTGTTTCAGCTAACTTGTTATTATCCATGTTTTCTACCTTGCTTGACCCAAACAGCTATGGTTTTGTATTTCCTATTTTTAAGTCCCATACACCAAACCTACACTTCAAAGCAACTAAAGTTACTTTCTAAACACCAGCTAATCTCGAAATATACATCATTGTTCACTTGTATGCCCGCATCGCAGGGTTAATAAAAAAATGTCTTGAAACTAGCTGCCAGCTGCATCGGATATGCCGCTGAGCATCTACATATTGTCAACAACTTCCAGAAGTGCGGAAGAATCAAACAGATGTTGTGAATGAATAGTAGATTACTAGATGTGTACCGTGGAAGCAGTACAAAATTCTGATTTATTGGAAACAACATGCACAGCTCTCATTTTCGGGACCAACTTTACAATTTTTTTGTCAGCCATCTTTTGAGTGCTTGTGAGGGTGGACGTCCCTTACTTCACAGATCCCACTCCCTACATATCCTGCACCAATTCAACACAATACAAATGTCCACAGAGCTGTTTCTCGCTTTTGCACACCAGCGTTCTTTCTCTCTCCCACACAGAGAGGCATCTTCAGCCCACACTAATAGCAGTATGTGATACGAGGTTCAGAAATGCCCCTCTCCAAACCCTCTCCAGCTCACACAGAAAAGAGCATCATGGCTTCACTTTACAGAGCAGCAATCGTTCAGTCCCTCTCTCCTCTCCTCTCCTCTCCTCTCCTCTCCTCTCCTCTCCTCTCCTCTCCTCTCCTCTTTATTTTTATACTGCTAAAGGAATAGTTTACTCAAAAATGAAAATTCTGTCATTTATTTACGCTTGTGTCATTCAAATCTGTATGACTCACTTTCTTCTGTGAAAGATACTTTAAATCTTTTTTTTTCCAAACAATGAAAATTATAGGGTCCAGTATCGTTTGGACTCTTAATTATCTACAAAAGAAAGAATTAGTAAATTAGTAAGAAGTAAATGATGACAGAATTTTCATTTTTGGGTGAAATATATTGTGCAGATATGATGTAAATGAAGTCCATGTACATGGCAGTGTTGGAACAGTTACTATGGTCAGTTTTTCTGTGGCAAGATGAATTATGTGCATAAATTAACTGTGAATTATTGTTAAATCAGTACTTTATCTAGTTTTTTTGTAATTGTCAGGTGCACTAGGGGTGAACAATCATATTGAATTTTTCAGTTTTTAAATAGAGAATTACTTTACTCAGCATCCATTAATCACTGTTGGGCTTAGAGTTCAGTAATAGGGGTTGTTTTGTGGACTCTTATTATATTGTGTTGCAGAGGGTAGTTGCATAGCCATGAGGTATGATTGGCCCTTGTTCTAAGATGAGAGGAGAGGACTGATATTGTGAACCCCAGGGCAAATATCTAAACTGAGGCAATTACCAGCACACATTCCACCTCTTCAAGTATTCTCCTTCTCTAACTGCTCTCAGACAACCTTATACAAGCCCCACAGCACAGAGCACAAATACCCACATTTTAAGACACAACTTTCCACATATCCAGGATTTCTCTTTCACTCTCTCTTACTCGCTGTAGATTTGCTTTGTACTTATTTCTCTACCCTAAAATCAGGGATCTTCAATTACTTTCTTTTGAAATCCAAATTAAATTTTTAGTGGAGGGCTAACATTTTTCAGTTATAAGTAGTAGTTATAAGATTATGGCATTTTTTATTTTAAGTTTAATATGATATCATGAGAAACAAAACTAAACACCCTAATATGCTCAGTGACTGAGAAGATAGACAGATTTAATTTGTCATCAGTTGTCATACTGTGTGTGTGTGGGTATATATATATATATTTTGGTAGCCCGAAAATTAATTTAACTAGCCCAAATAAAATAAAGACCATAAATGTCAATCAAAAACATTTTCAATACACAAATATCAACGAATATCAAGGAAAGAGTTATATTTTACTATTTACAAGGTATTTGCACAATTATTAAAAATCTATTTAAGGCAATTTGAAAAATTATTTCTTATACCATTTAACATTTAAAACGGTCTGAGGCCTTAAAAACTCTTTAGTTTAGTTGTATCAAATTTAAGGACCCGTGGGAGCAATGTTCCCTCTAATTTGTTTTCTTGCTGAGCAAAACTTTTCTCTATCGGTCAGACATTTCGGGCACCTGAGCAAAAGCATTCTTTATACCAGACCTGTACAGCACGCACACAAAAAAGTGTGTAACTTTTAACTTTAATGTGCTATTTATATTTGATTTGACCCTTGATGTAACTAAATGATGTACGTTTTAGGTTACCTAAGAAAACATTTTTACTGAACAATACACTGCAGTTCAAAGTTTGGATCAATAAAGTTTTTTTAGAGAAATTTCTTTTGCTCATCAAGGCTGTATCTATTTGATAAAAAATACTGAATATTATTTCACAAAATAATATTGTGAAATATTATTGCAATTTAAAATAAATGTTTTCAATTTTAATATACTTTAAAATGTAATTAATTCCTGTGAAGCAAAGCAGTATTTTCAGAGTCACATGATCCTTTAGAAGTCATTCTAATATGCTGATATTTAATCAATGTTGGAAACAGTTGTACTGCTTTATTTTATTTTATTTATTTATTTTATATACTGTATTTTTTGGGACCTGTGATATTTTTTTAAAATAAAAAGTTAAAAAGAACAGTGTTTAGTCAAAATAGAGATTTTGTTACAATACAAACTGTTCAAAAGTTTGGGGTCAGAAATGTTTTTCTTTCTTTTTTAAAGATACTTTTAAAAAGTTTAAAGAAAGTTCAATAAACTTTATTCAGCAAGGATGTGTTAAATGGATAAAATTGATAGAAAATAGAAAATATTTCTATTTTGAATAAATGCTGTTCTTTTAAACTTTTTATTAATCAAAGAATCAAAGAAAAAAGTAACACAGGTTCCAAAAAATTATTAAGCAGCAGCACAATAGTTTCAACACTGATAATAAATCAGCATATTAGACTGATTTCTGAAGGATCATGGGACACTGAAGACTGGAGTAATGATGCTGAAAATTCAGCTTTGATCACAGCAATAAATACTATTTTATAGTATAGGTATTAATATAGGAAACCGATATTAGAAATTGCAATAATATTTCACTTTATCACTGTTTTTTAAATGAATACAGCCTTGATGAGCAAGAGACTCAAAGTCAAAGACTCAAAAACAAGGTCAATTATTTATCAGGTTTATAATATAGCCCTAACATAATATATCATTATATTATATTAGCAAAACTCAAGCTGAGATCTGCAAGTTAAATATAAAAACGTGAACATATGACTTCTTCTATAGCTGTCTAAACATGGTTATGAAGTACAGTTTGTACAATACTCTTGTGTGTGACATGTTTCAGAGTTTTGTTACCGTTCTTTGCTCATCCTCCGCTATTTCCAGCACTTAATCAAGCCACTCTTCTTTAATTCATGAGGACGTTTTATTTCACATGTCATTGCGTTTGTGTTGTCTCTCGTGTTGAGCGCACCGCAACTATTGAAGTATTGAGTTTGTACAGCGACTCATTTGGTGCATATCGTTCTCTTTCTATGAAACCTGTAAACCGCATTCACCGGCTCTAACTCTGTCGTGACATCAGCTCTATAGCGGTTTGCCCGAGCATTGCTATTCTTTCCGTTTTACTGGCGGCATTCAATCAAATGGCCTCCCAACTCACACTTTTTGTGTGCGCGCGCTCAGCTTAGAGGGAACACTGCGTGGGAGCCCTGTATTTAAGGTAGCCCGTCGGGCAGGGCAGTGATACATTTTGGTAGCCCGACTGGAAAACACAATAGCCCCGGGACGTCGGGCTAACGATTTTGCGAGCCCTGATATATATATCATATGTATATATATGTATGTGTGTGTGTGTGTATATATGTATGTGTGTGTGTGTGTATATATATATATATATATATATATATATATATATATATATATATATATATATACGTAATAAATATACACAGTACACACACATGTATTATGTAAACACATTTTTTTTTATTTTGGATGCGATTAATTACGATTAATCGTTTGACAGCACTAAATACACAGTACATATGATTATTAATCGGTAAATTAAAACAATTATTTAATGATGTTCAAGCTTAAGAATGACTTATATCTGTATAGAACCAAACATTATATGTATGCAGGTTCAGTGGTGCTTCCCGATAACACTTTTTACAGCACACACTCTGATCAAATGAGCTACAACAATTTAATGCTTGATGTCAACAGTCAAGTTATTTGCATAAATATATCTGATAGAGTGAGACTTGATCAAATATGTGTGCTTATGCTGATCTGGGTCATGTTTGGCAAGTAGCTGAACTATGACCATTGGAAGCTAAAAGCATGCTGTGCCCTGGCTTTGCAATTGTTGACCACTTGAGTGCTTTTGATTTCACCACAGAGTTTTGTACAGAAAGCACTCTCATGTATCAGGCAGTTCTGTGATCTTTAAATCAATCAAAGGTCTGTATAAATTGATAAATGGGCTGTATTTGGCCCATGGGCCACTTGGCTGACAAGCCGTGTTCTTGATTCTCCTCTTCTTCCCCTTCTACACTCAAAAAAATAGCACTTTGGTTGAACATGATTTAATCGTGGACAGTGGTTCCACGTGATTACACCACATTATCTTAACAACAATGGATGATGTTAAACCAGCTTGAAATATTTGTGTTCATTTAACATGAACAGATGACATTCACTAAACATGATTTAAATATTTATTAACTTGAATTAATGGTTTTTATTGAACTTCAATTAATCATGTTATCTTAAATTTAATCCTTGATGTTAAGCCGATATGTTTACATCACTTCTAATGAATCCCATTTAGTCAAGTTACTACTATGTTATAAAATAATGAATATCACCCGGTTTCCCCCATAATTCAATGATGACTACGGAGGCAGCAAATATGTAATAAATAATTTTTACTAGGGAACAGCTTAAGCAGGTGTCACACTTTCAAAAACATTTCAAACACATTAAGCCTGAATTTGACAATTTATATACATTTACATTACATTTATTCATTTAGCTGACGCTTTTATCCAAAGCGACTTACAACTGCTATATATGTCAGAGGTCGCACGCCTCTGGAGCAACTAAGGGGTTAAGTGTCTTGCTCAGGGACACATTGGAGTCTCACAGTGGATTCGAACCCGGGTCTCTCACACCAAAGGCATGTGTCTTATCCACTGCGCCATCACCACCCCTTATAAAATACCACCCCTTATATATATAAAAATGTGTACAGAAATGTTTTCCTTTACAATGCAAAATGAAACAAACAGGTTTACATTCCTACATGTACAACAACCCATTAATAAAAAAAATAAAAAAAAATAGCCAAATTCCAAAATGTGCCTGGATAATTTTTGTAAAGGAAAAGCAAACACAATGTGTGCTATGTGGAACATCTTTGAAAACTATTTAAAATACATTGTCATTCAAATGTCTTTCCTTGAAGAACAGTCAGAAGCCATTAAAACCGTCATTGAAAAAAAAGTTTAAAAGGACAACAAAAAATAAATAAATAAAATTAAATAGTCCCCATTAACTAACCCATGAGTCATTGAAACCCTTGATGGTTTTCCTTGACCTTCTTTGGGTGAGTTAAGGACAAATGTAATTTTTAAGGAAACTATTCCTCTTCACATATGCCTTGATGTTTAAAAAAAATCAAATCAATAAAAGGCATTAAAAATGTGTGAACATGAAACATGAACATGTTTTGACTATTTGACACAAAAAACATAGTTTCAAGGTAAAGATCAGTCTGTTCATCAGTCCTTTAATGAGGTGTAAAAAGCTTGGTCTTGAGGGCTTGAACTTTGGTGGAGAGTTTGTGTCCATCATGCTCCAGGAACACTTTTTGCAGGAGTTCAAAGGTGTATCGAAACTCCTTCGGATAACTAAGATTTAGGGCATAAATAAGCCCAAAATCAGCAATGCAACACCATTAGCTGCATTACCAAGCCCTTCTAGTGCTGTAACTCCTTCAAGAACTACTCCAACATCCGCAGGTTCATCACCAACTTCACATCCTTCACATCTGATGACAAAAACACCCATCACCATTTCTTTGAGTGCAGCTTCAGCGTTGGAAAAATCGACATCCTATAAACAGAAACAAAGTACATTAATACTAATGTACTATAAAATGTATTGTTATACACAAAATATTGTCAGAATATTCAGCCAATAATACCATGTACTCCTTGATGAGATTGTCAGGATCCTCATTTAGGTAGACAAACAGGGCTTTGAGGACACACTCCCTCTTAACATTAATGCAGGCATACTAGGGAAAATAAAGAAAATTAGCAACATGTACCAATCAACTAATACATTTTCAAGTCACACAAATCATAAGTGAGAAACAAATGATTAATTTATCTAGAAAAACAATTTTCGCAGTTATCATACCTGTGTAAGTGGCACAAGAAGTTTCCTTATCCTTTGTCCCTGAGCTCCACCTCTCTTGGCAAAGATCCTCAGAAGACTTGGAGTGTGTTCATCCAGCTTTGAGAAGAATTTTGAAATTAAGGCAACAGTTATACCCGTGCAAATTCAGCACAAACCTAAAACACAAAGAGAAAAACACCAAAACTTTAATGTATGCCCAAAAAAAGCTAGCTAGCCTATGTGTTCTAACTTGCTTATATGGTGTAATTATTTTATTTGACTTATTGGCATTTTAATACATTTAATTTTATGTAAAATCCCACTTAAAGACATTAAGGTGAATTACATCATTTATTGCTCATAAAGTCAGCAATAAGTGGAGATTCTTTGACAACCTCTTGTCTTCTCAATGCAAATGAAAGGTCCATTAATCTTCTCACAGTTTGCTCGTTGTTCTTCTTCTTACCCTCAGAAAGAAGGGAACACTATCTGGTGCCCCCACCAGACCCAGAGATTAGCTGAACAGATTCAAAAATGGTCAAATTCATGGTTTTCTCTATGGGAGTTGTAAAATGAGACCATTTAAAAATAACACTGTAACGTTACTGTACTGGTTACAGTCAGTATTTCTATTAGTTTATACAACTTTAAAATGTGTGTGGTTCTGAAAGACACTAATAACAAATATGAATAACTATAAAAATGATTAGCCATACATCCATACCATTCTAGCAACCAAAGGCGCAAATACCCATTATTGATATTATTATTAACAATATTCAGTAACCAATAATAATTGTCATTAATGCTTTCAAAACGCACTGAACCATCAACCACACAACACAACATTGTTATAATATCCTTGATCGATGCCATGAAAATGAACAGAGTGCAAAGATAGATGATTAAACTAACAAACATGTGCAAACTTAGACACATAACTTACCTTTTCGTTTGATGTTTAATTCTGTTAATGGCGCGGTGATCTCTTTCAGGCATAAAATCGTGGATTCTGTCATAAATTCATCCGTATCAGTCGACATAATAAAACCGTTGGCAAAATTGTTTCTAATAAGACTGATGCAAATGGATAGATGAGTTAAGTTAACAGTAAGTTAACAGTTACCTGTTCGTGTGCTGTTTAATACAGTTTATGGCGCGGCCATCTCATTTAGGCTTACAATCGTGCATTCTGTCATAATAACACATTAACTTAGTATCAACCGACATCATAAAACAGTTTGATAATATTGTTTCTAATAACAGTGATGGAAATGGATGAACACGTACCTGTTTGTTTTAAGCTTATATTCCAGTTAATGGTGTGGCGATCTATTTCAGATATGCGCATGCGCAGCATTAACGCATTTTATGAATGTTGCCGCCAGGATATGCAAATTGCGTCACAACAAATTTCCGCTTCCTTTAGGTTGAGAATGTCGTTTGTTTTCAGGCTGTTTTGACATTCAGTCCGGCTGACTTTATAAAAACACACATTTTATATGTGCGATTGACTTTTACTAAACATTATTTGTATCAGTCTGATTTATTATCTAGATTTCTTCTTCTTTTTCTTCTTCTATGGATTTACTGGCGGGTCGCATACCAACTTTTTCGGTGCATACCGCCACCTCCTGTGCTGAATGTGCTGAGTGTGAAGTGATAGGTGTATATTGTAATGTCACAATGTAATGTGTATATTATATTGTAATATTGAATATTGTAATATTCTTAATGAATTGTATGTAATACAAATGTATAGTTATGTAATTCTCTTCTAGTTTCTTCTCTCAAAATAAAAGTTTTAAAATTAGTAAGTATGAATAATTTTGTGCTTTATTTTTCAAAACTTAGAAAGTAGACATTAAACCAAATAAATATGAACAACAGTAAAGGCCTTATTTTTTTTTTATATAAATTTTTCATTTATGTTGCTTTGCACTAAATGTGCACAATAAATGTTGATTATTAAACTCCACATTAGCTTTATTTTGTCACTAGACATACTAATAGGCTAGTGTGTGCTTCATTCGACACAAACCAAATACCCTTTAAATGGATATAATGCATTGTCTTTCAGGTAACAGCAATTTAAGACAAATAACAAACCTAAAAACACCAATAACCATTTAATTGCACTTCTATAATTATAATCAAGCTATAAATTAATAAACAAAAATATTTAAAATAAAGAATAAATATTATGTAAGTTATTATATATATATATTTTTAATTCAGTTTGACTGAGCTAAGTGATTGAAACATGTACTTTTAAAATGAAAACTTTATGTTAAACCAATGAGTGACAGTTTTAAGTCAGTTTAACATGACACAATCATGTTGAAATGAAAAATAGCCAAAATGGCATTAATTCAACATGAATTGTTCAGGTAAAGTGAACAAAACTGAAAAATCATTTTTTTGAGTGTACCTTCCAGAATGTGTTTTGTGTAATGATGATATTTGTTTTCAATGAGAATTTGATTTTGTTGGTTTGTCACTCAACTTCAAACTGTCCAACTATATTTAAACTGTAGTTCATGGAAACCAAAATAAGACAGTGAAAATGTTTTTTGCATTACCTTAAGGTTCATAAATATAAATATATTATTTTATTTTATTTTTATGTAATTGAAAAAATGAAGTAGATATTGATGAATTGTTCACAATAATATTATAACATTCATTCACAAAATAGATACGATCTGTTGCTTTAAGGGAATATAATTGTTTCTTGAAATGTTATACTGTTGAGAAATATTACGTGTGTAGTGTATGTGTGTTTTTTAAATATTGTTTAACTACAGATAGGGGTGTGCGATATGACGATTTTTGATCGTGGACGATAAAAATGTCTCCATGATCTGCTTTTGAAGAAATGTCGTAGTATCGTGCTACAGCACACATTGTCAAATACAGTTCTGGAGCCTCCGTCTCTATGTACTGTACAACACGACATACAGCAGTAGAGTTACTATGACAGGACACTGCACTTATTCGCGATCGCAAAAGTACATTATTTGCATACAAGCCTTGCTGGTTAAATGTTTAATTCGCGCGCTGGTCTGCGCTTTTTCTGAGCGCATACACCTGAAGCACGCGCACTAAAAAGCCTGTCTAACAGCGCCTGGTTACTCAACTAACTTATTTTTTGCGCTAATACTGTCAAAACACACAAGGTTTACATACAGACTCAGTTGGTTATCTCTAAAATGAAAGTAAATAGTTAAGAGAGAAGCGGATGCGTGCCTGTACTGTATATTAGATGCGTGCAGCTCTTAAAGGGACAGAACACTAAACATGCTGTCGACTGTCATTAAAGGGATAGTTCACACTAAAATTTAATTTCTGTCATTATTTACTCACTCACATGTTGTCCCAAACCTCTATTAATTTCTTGTGCTGAACCCAAAATAAGATCAGATATTTTGAAGAATGAGGGTAACCAAACAGTTGCTGGTCTACATTGAATTTGATAGCAGGAAAGAAAAATGCTATGGAAGTCACTGAGGACCAGCAACTGATTGGTTTTCCACCTTCTTCAAAATAGCATTTATGTTCAGCAGAAGAAAGAAACTCATTCAGGTTTAAAACAACTTTTGAGTAAATGATGGTATAAAAATAAAACATTATGACAGAATTGACAGACAGATGACAGAATATTTATTTTTGGGGGAACTATTCATTTAACGTTAACAAAACAACAAAACGCAAAGAGAAAATCACTCACTATTCTTAAAATCTTTAATACAGTTGCTTTAGGAATCAGTCTATAGTGTTTTATTTTTATATTTGTTCATTCAATTTCATTGAATGCTCTGCTAAATACACCTATTGTACCTGAAAATAAAGCACTGTTTGTTTTATTTGTATATTATGTGTATTTGTAATGTGTATCTTTATTCTTATTTTTTAATAAGAAAGATAAAATAATGACAAAGATTTTTTATCTTCGCCCACTTTGGCCTAAATATCTGCCATGCATCTTTGTCTTTCTAGTTTGGCTGTAATGCTCAGACAACTTGTGAAACCAAAATAGTAAAACAAAGAATCGTGATAAAATCGTGAATCGTGATATTTCTAAAAAAAAATCGTGATATGATATTTTTCCCATATCGCCCACCCCTAACTACAGATAGGAAGTGCGATAAAGCCGGCGCTGGAGGGCCTTAGGATGGAGTGTGTAATGAATGAAGGGTTAGTGATGGAGAACAGTGACCCTCTCTAATTCAGCCCGTCTCTGATCCATTCAGTCCTGCTCCACCCAGTGCTGCAGGCCTGACGGATCCCTTAGGCTGTTATTGTCAGAGAGAAACCCAGTTTATATGGACTTTTCAGAGCATGAAAAACTGCAGCACAGACCCGATTATCTTTAATGGAATGGTCCTTTCACCAGACTTTCTCTCTCTATTTTTGCTCTGTCGGGGCAGTGCTGAAGAGGCTGCTGAGTTTATATGAGGCATATGACTAAATTCTGCTGCACAGGCAGATTGGTAATTTATGTTTTGGTGTGTGAAGTCAATTTCAACCATTTTGGAAAGTAATTAGTTTTAGCAGGAAGAAGCACATTTTTCTTGGTAGTCGTCCTAAATTCCGTTATTGTACGGGACACTTATGATGACCTCGTTTAGCACACGCACCACATGCCATCCAAAGACTCCCTCGGGTAATCACTCCTTAAAACACTCAGTAGAGCCGCTCTTAAAACACAGCTGAGTCTATGGAGAGTTCAGGTGAGGTCTCCCCTCTCTCTCCCTCCTTGTTTCTCTTGTTTCTTGTCTTTGTTATGCTCCCAGCTGCTTTTTATTCTTTTGCATTGACCGAACTCAAAGGACTCAGAGGTCAGGGGTCACATGTCCTATCCATTTCCTGCTCTATGTACAAGGGGTTTCTGATTCTGAGAGGTACCATAGATTTGTAAGGAATGGTAATCTCACTTTCTGCTTACTGATTACTTATGCAGTACGGTGTATACTGTATGCATACTTCTGTTTTTCTAAATAGTATGTGAAATAAACATTGCAAAATTTATTACATTATTTTTATGTAAAGCATTCTATCATAGACCACAATGTATAATAGTTTATTATTGAAATTATTTTTTTACATGTTTAATTCACATGCATGCACATATTCAGTACATACACATTCATAAACTTTTAAACGGTAGTGTATACTTTTTGGCATTATTATTTTTACTGCTTTTCTGAACATAGTTTAATATATTCTCTCTGGCAGATAACATCATCAAATAGAGATGCCTTAAACCAACTTGATGGATCTGTCTAGACTAAAAAAGAAAACTGTTGTCTGTAAAAGCTTTGGTGAGGGGCATATCTGAGGATTTGCCAGAATGAAGCGTCAACATGTTTGATTAACTGATCTACAGGGAAAAAAAGAGATCATTTTCAAATGATATTTGCATTTCATCCCTTTTGATACTGTCGTCCTTTGAGAGTGACAGCCTCTGGGTAAAGTGAAAGAGGATGCAGCTTATCGGATCTGTTGTTCATGCAATCCAAATCTATCCAGATGACACAGCATTATGACATACTGGGCTGCTGAACTGTATCCACAAAACATTGCATTGCTCATGCCTGCTGGAATGGTGACTACTAGTTAACAGTTGTAACAGCTTTCTTGCTCTGTGTGAAAAGGTGGAGGCCTGACTTCCTTGGTGCTAACTGCCTGTGTCTGTGAGTGCTGAGAATGTAATTGGTGTTGAGCAGAAGTTTAATCAGCCAGCAGGGTGGGAAGTGCTGATCCTGCCAAGACTCTGAGACCTGTTAAACTAATCATCCAAACTTTCGAATTATCTCCCATGGCATTTGCCTAGTGTAACGGAACCATTTGATCATCTGACACTGTGCTTTTGAGGTTCACAAAAGTGAATCCTAACATTAAGAGAATACGACATGAATTTTTGAGCATTTTGGTTGAGACTAGTTGAGCTAGTGTGTGTGGTTTGCCTGCTGTTCATCCACCTGTGGCGGACTCTCCTTCCTGAACTATACCTGACAGAGCAGGCACCTAGAAAATACACCCACTCACTTTCACTCTTTGCAGCTGTCTATATAGTAGACTTATAAAAACCTTACAAGATTACATTTGGCCATCTGATTCCAAGTTTAAGTATCATTGACGTTGTTATAAGATTATATACAATATAGTGCTAACTTATCCCTCATGCTTGTTTTTATTTATTTGGCTCAATTTCAGTTAGTCTCCGTTTAATTCTCTTTCTCAGGAAGGTAAATTGAAGTTATGTTTTTGAATAAGAGCATCATATGTCATCAAATTACTGTCAGGATGTCTACCAGTAGAATTGTTACAGTGACTGAATATGGATAAATCATCAATATTATTTTATTGATGAATTTTTTTTTTGACATCACAAAACTGAACACTGATTGTTAATGTATAAATTATTATTATTAGTAGTACGGTGTTAAGGGATTGTTCACCAAAAAAATTACAATTGTCAAAATATTTTCTTTTGTGTTCCACAAGAGAAAAAATCATACAGGTTTCAAATGACATTTTTCATGCTTTAACAAATAAGGTGTGGCAGTGAACTTTTAAACTGAGTGTTTTTAAATGCCTCTTTCTTTTTAAATCTGTGAATATGTAAATGACTGAAAATGTAAATGAATGTATCCCCCAGTGTCTACAGCCTCTGTCCACCTTGTAATATTCTCCTCAAGCACTCAGCACCCCCATAAGTTCCATTTTTCAGGGCAATTTGTTTTGCGTCTACGAGGAAAACGATGGCTGTGAAAAAGGTTTAGCTCATAACTGCACTGTGACATATGATAAATACTTAATCCCTCACCCTTGCCTTAGTGCCTTTTTTTTTTTTTTTTTTTGATAAAATTGTCATTTAAGTGTAGCTAGTTCTTGTAAACTCAGTCTGTTCCTCATCTGTTCCACTCCACTCCTCCAAATCATCTCTAAAATAAAACCATGTTACTGTAAAATTATTAATTATGTCCTTTGTTTTTTGAAGATAACTTTGTGTCACAAGGATGTTTTATGTGTTATTCATCCTAATAATGTTTTGGCCTGATGATTTGCCCTGTTGTTGACCTTTGCTTTAGAGAGTAAAAAATTGATGATTCAGTTTCAGTCAACACACTCGTCTCAATTCTTTCCATCATTCTGTTCTCCCTTATTTCCTCTTTAAGAGCTCTGTCTCTGTCGATATGGCCAAAACTTACAGCACTTTTCAGAAGTTTGGGGCCAGTAAGAAATTATTGTTTACTTGCAAGCATGAAATAAATTGTTCAAAAGTGACAGTAAAGACATATTACAAAACGTTTGTAAGAGAAAAAAAAATTATTTATTTATTTTAACTAAAATTTTAAGCAGCACAACTGTTTTCATAATAACATGTGCAGTGTTAACAGTAGAATAACACCAACACCGGATGTTGTATTTCAGGTTAGGTTTAGTGTAAAGTCCGCAGCATTTCGGTTCCCAAAAGGTCTTTTATACTGAGAGAAGCTCATTAGTCCATGGCTGTTAGAGCAGCTCCTGAAAGCTTCTGAATGCCAGCTCACTGCACCTGGGTGTCTGTGGGCTGTAATGGGCAGACAGCAGAGTGCAGGGGGAAGCTGTGTAATAGATATTTATGTCTGCATTACGTCTCCTTGAGTCCAGGTCATAACAAGCAAATCTAATCTGTTAGGCAGACCCAGGATCGACCCTCTAAGACCTCTAAGTGTACTGTTCGGCCAAAGCCTGCCTTCCTTCCCTTCTGTAATTACGGTGACAGGGCTGAGCACTGAAGAGGACAGCCTGACAATTCCTTGTTTACCTCAGAGAAGAGTTATGTTGCAGACAGAGGCCTGTATTAAATTCTGTGGTGATTGTGTTGTCTGATTTGCTAAGTTCCCGGAGTGTAATATGCAGTGGTGTGATTTTTTTTTTTTTTTTTTTTTTTTTTTTTTTTTTATTGCATGTTTGTCACACTTTAATGTTTCAGATCATCAAACAAATTTAAATATTACTCAAAGATAACAAAAGTAAACACAACATGCAGTTTTTAAATGAAGGGTTTTTTTAATGGAAAAACAACAAACAAAATCCAAACCTACATGGCCCTGTGTGAAAAAGTGTTTGCCCTGTTAAAACATAACTGTCGTTTATCACACCTGAGTTCAGTTTCTCTAGCCACACCCAGGCCTGATTACTGCCACACCTGTTCGCAATCAAGATATCACTTAAATGGGACCTGCCTGACAAAGTGAAGTAGACCAAAAGATCCTCAAAAGCTACACATCATGTTGAGATCCAAAGAAATTCAGGAACAAATGAGAAAGAGTAATTGAGATCTATCAGTCTGGAAAAGGTTATAAAGCCATTTCTAAAGCTTTGGGACTCCAGCAAACCACAGTGAGAGCCATTATCCACAAATGGAAAAACATGGAACAGTGGTGAACCTTCCCAGGAGTGGCCGGCCGACCAAAATTACCCCAAGAGCGCAGCGACGACTCATCCAAGAGGTCACAAAAGACCCCACAACAACATCTAAAGAACTGCCGGCCTCACTTCCCTCAGTTAAGATCAGTATTCATGACTCCACCATAAGAAAGAGACTGGGCAAAAATGGCCTCCAGAGTTCCAAGACGAAAACCGCTGCTGAGCAAAAAGACCAAAAGCTCGTCTCAGTTTTGCCAGAAAACATCTTGATGATCCCCAAGACTTTTGGGAAAATACTCTGTGGACTGACGAGACAAAAGTTGAACTTTTTGGAAGGTGTGTGTCCCATTACATCTGGCGTAAAATAACACAGCATTTCAGAAAAAGAACATCATACCAACAGTAAAATATGGTGGTGGTAGTGTGATGGTCTGGGGCTGTTTTGCTGCTTCAGGACCTGGAAGACTTGCTGTGATAAATGGAACCATGAATTCAGCTGTCTACCAAAAAATCCTGAAGGACAATGTCCGGCTATCTGTTCGTGACCTCAAGCTGAAGCGAACTTGGGTTCTGCAGCAGGACAATGATCCAAAACACACCAGCAAATCCACCTCTGAATGGATGAAGAAAAACAAAATGAAGACTTAGGAGTGGCCTAGTCAAAGTTTTGACCTGAATCCTATTGAGATGCTGTGGCATGACCTTAAAAAGGCGGTTCATGCTCGAAAACCCTCCAATGTGGCTGAATTACAACAATTCTGCCAAGATGAGTGGGCCAAAATTCCTCCACAGCACTGTAACAGACTCATTGCAAGTTATCGCAAGCGCTTGATTGCAGTTGTTGCTGCTAAGGGTGGCCCAATCAGTTATTAGGTTTAGGGGGCAAGCACTTTTTCACACAGGGCCATGTGGGTTTGGATTTTGTTTTCCCTTCATAATAAAAAACTTCATTCAAAAACTGCATGTTGTGTTTACTTGTGTTATCTTTGATTAATATTGAAATTTGTTTGATGATCTGAAACATTAAGGTGTGACAAACATGCAAAAAAAATAAAAAATCAGGAAGGGGGATTTGTAGATATATCAAATAGTGAAGTGACATACGGCCAAGTATGGTAACCCATACTCTGAATTCGTGCTCTGAATTTATCCCATCCAAAGTGCACACACACAGCAGTGAACACACACACACACACAGTGAACACACACCCGGAGCAGTGGGCAGCCATTTATGCTGCGGCGCCCAGGGAGCAGTTGGGGGTTCGGTGTCTTGCTCAAGGGCACCTCAGTCGTGGTATTGAGGGTGGAGAGAGCGCTGGACATTCAAAAGCAAAGCTACATTTTTAACAGTCATTACTTCTGTCTTAAGTGTCATAGGATTCTTCAAAAATCATTCTAATACGCCGATTTGCTGCTCAAGAAACATTTCTGATTATTATCAATATTGAAAACAGTAATAATTTTAATATTAATATTTTTTGTAGGAAACTGTGATCCATTTTTAGGTTTATTTGAAGAACAGAGAGTTTAAAAGGACAGCATTTATTTGACAGAAATCTTGTGTAACCTTTACTTTGTGATCAATTTAATGCATCCTTAGTGAAAAAAATGATTGACCCTAAACCTTTGAATGATACTGTATGGAATGTGCATTATCAGCCTGTTTACATAGAACTATTGACTGGTTGATGAATTGTTTAATTGCTGTATCTGTAACGTGACTTTTTTTTTCCTCTCTCTTTTTTTTAAGGTGCTGTAATTGGGGACGGTCAATCTGCAGTGGCTAGCAACATAGCTAACACAACGTATCGTCTACAGTGGTGGGACTTCACCAAATACAACTTGCCTGAGATCAGTAATGGTGAGTGGTTGAACGGGTGTATCAAAGCCATTAATGACAAATAGACTGTCATATTATCAAAGAGAGATGGGGGGAATTAATATACAGTCATGGCTAAAAATATCGGCACCCTTGGTAAATATGATCAAAGAAGGCTGTGAAAATTAATCTGCATTGTTAATCTTTTTGATCTTTTATTAAAAAAATTCACAAAAATCTAACCTTTTATTGGAGAATAAGAATTTAAAATGGGGGGAAATATAATTGGCTGCAATTAACGGCACCCTTTTATTCAATACTTTTTGAATAACAGCTCTAAATTTTCTCCTATAATGCCTGATGAGGTTAGAGAACACCTCACAAGAGATCAGAGACCATTCCTTCATCCAGAATATCTCCAGATCCTTCAGATTCCCAGCTCCATTTTGGTGCTTCTTCTCTTCAGTTCACCTCACAAAGAGCCTAGAACAGTGAAAATTCCCATTTCCACCATCAGGGCAATAATTAAGAATTTCCAATCAACATAAAATGTTACGAAACTGCCTGGAAGAGGACATGTGTCTATATCGTCCTAATGCACGGTGAGGAGGAGAGTTTGAGTGGCTAAAGACTCTTCAAGGACCACAGCTGGAGAATTGCAGAAAATAGTTGAGTCTCCGGGTCAGAAAACCTTAAGAAAAAAATGGTCAAACAGCACCTATATCACCACATGTTGTTTGGGAGGGTTTCAAAAAAAAATTCTCCTAACTCATCCAAAAACAAACTCCAGCATATTCAGTTATCAGACACGACTGGAACGTCAAATAGGACTAGCTTCTATGGTCAGATGAAACTAAAAAATGAGCTTTTTAGCAGCAAACACTCAAGATGGGTTTGGTGAACACAGGGATAAAAAGTACCCCATGTGTATATACTGCTGTCTTTTTGATGTTGTGGGCCTATATTTCTGCTGGAGGTCCTGGACATCTTGTTTAGACACATGACATCATGGATTCTATCAAATACCAATAGATAAAAAAAATCAATAAGTGACTGACTCTGTTAGAAATCTTATAAAGGGCCATGTTTGGATCTTCCAGCTGTGCAATAATCCAAACACAAACCTCAAAAACAACACAAAAATGGGTCACTGAGCACAAAACCAAGCTTCTGCTATGGCCATTCCAGTCCTCTGACCTGAACTCTATAGAAAATGAGTGAGGTGAACTGAAGAGAAGAAGCACCAACATGGAGCTGTGAATCTGAAGGATCTGGAGAGATTCTGTATGAAGGAATGGTCTCTGATCTCTTGTCAGGTGTTCTCTAACCTCATCAGGCATTATAGGAGAAAATTTAGAGCTGTTAAACTGGCAAATGGTTTCAAAAAGTATTGAATAAAAGGGTGCTGTTAATTGTGCCCAATGTGTATTAGAGGAAAACATTTATTTCATAATGATATTTCCCCCCCATTTTAAATTCTTATTTTTATTTTTTTTATAAAAGAGCAAAAGGATTAACAATGCAGATTAATTTTCACAGCCTTCTTTGATCATATTTACCAAGGGTGTCGATATTTTTGGCCATGACTGTATATTGTGTATATTGTGATTCTTTTTTTATTGATTCTAATCTATAGTCGTCTTAAGTTTAGTTTTTAACAGTGAATATTCCACACACACACACAAAAAAAACTCTTGAGCAAGTATCTTAACTGTCTAAATCATAGGTCACTAACAGGCGGACCGTGGTCCTGATCCGGACCCAAAAGCCGTCCCATACGGACCCGTCTACAGCCAAAACAGAAGGTTAAGATTTAAACCTGACGGGGCGCTTCTATTTCAGCCGGCGCAGCTTTTGTAGTGTTTACGGTAGTGGGGTCGCCAACTGGCAGACTCCGGTCCGAATTCGTGAAGGCTTTTGACATAATGAAATAAATAAATACCAAACGCTAATTTAATAAATCAAATTTATATTAAGCACATCAAGGTCAGCTCTAGAGCCATTTGGGTGCAGTTGTGCGTGCAGTGATGAGAGATGCATGCGCGCAGAGATTTTTAGTGAGTGAAAAACGATGGCATTTTCAAAAATTAGGAAAGTTGACGCGTCCTTAAAAAGTCCTTAAATGTGGGGACTGAAAGACAAGAATTGCGATTAAACTTAAAAAGGCTATTCATTCAATAAATATGATCGCTGCACGTTTCAGATTCAGCTGCTGCGCTGCTTTGTGGAGTCTGTCTCTTGGGCTTGTGTACTGCCATTCCGCTGGAAGAGGATGATTTTCCATTTTCAATCAGTACGTCTGCTGTTGTCAAAGATCAATGTGAAAACAACCCATATAAGCAGCAAAGACGCAGAGTTGTAAATGTGAACTGGTGGATCAACAAGAAGATAATGTGTTGTAAAATGTAACCAATTAAGGCAGTAAAATATATTTATATACGTTAATTAATATAATACTTTATTGTTTTTGTGAAAACCTGCATCTGAACTGTAAATCATGCTTTTTACAGTCATTTTATTTAATTTATTTTATTTTTGTGCAGGTCTTAAAAAAGGTCTTTAAATGTCTTGAAATTAAGCTTAAATATCTTGCATATACCCTGGCCTGGCAAAAACCATCAATTGTTTTTTAGAATTGTCCAGACCTCGGCTGGCGGGGAGGGTTCATTACTGGACCTCAAGCCATTTTAGTTGAAGACCCCTGGTCTAAATCATCTGTCACATGTCAGATCAAAGTCTAAGAGGCTTGGTTTTGGTTATGACTGAGTTTTACATATTAACAGCAGAATAATCGATAAAAAATAGCATTAGGATTGAACCCTCCTCTGGTTCCAGTGGTGTTTGGTTGGGGATTTTCCAGAAAGGCACATGTGCTCTTTCTGAGATTTAATATTTGCCATGTGCCCATTCACCCAAACAGAAACACAAAATGCTTCAATGCCCAACAGTGCGGAAATCATAGTGAGGGGAAAGACTGCACCGTGATAGAGTAGCTGTAGAGAAAGGTAAGAGTGAGCACTCCACTGAGCACAAGAGTGCAGCTGATGGAGGGCAGATGCCATGGACAGGAGAGGAAATTGGTCACATATTAGAGTTATTTTCTTCCCTGCCTCTCTCTTTCTTTCCCTCTCACGATAAGCGTTACTGGAAGCTCTTGGCGATTACCCATGGCTGATTACAAGATTGCAGTGTGATTCTTGTTATCTGGGCTTGATCTCACACCTGGCAGCACTTAGGCACTAACATCTGTTCAGCCTCTGAGAGTCTTCAGTATCTCAGAAAACAAAGGTTAGCATCCCTCAGGGCATGTACACACATCCAGATACATACAAGAAGATGAGTGCGGTGAATGCTGTTTGTTGTGCTATGAAGTTAAATCAAAGTCAAAAATGAAATCAAAGTCAGTCCTTATAAAATTCAGTTTGACCTTCACTTATCTCTTAACCCAGATGTGCCCGACCTGCTGATGATCTGTTGATGGATGAGGATTGAGAGTTTTATTTGTCAGTTCTGTCGAAGACTTTAAATACTCAGATCTCCAACAGACAGGGCAATAAAACTGACATGAGTTTAGCAGTGCTGGTGTTAAGAGTGTAAAAAAAACTAAATAGAAATGAGACAGAACAGCACAATGCATATCACACATGCAGAAGTATTGCACATCCCAATGCCAGTTGGGTCCAGTTCAGTCAAATGACTGTTTGAGAGGACAGAAAAGATTTTGTTAGGTTTTTGTTAAAGCTATTCAAACACGCACAATTGTTTTGGAAAATCCCCTTACCCTTCTTGGCTTGCAGAATCCCCAGCTTTGCCCCAAACACCATGAAAAAAATCTCTGGCTTCGCAACATTCTGCAAAATATGGCTTGTTTTGGCTTATGTTTATTGTAAAGTACCCCAAAAAAGATGATTTGCTTTCATTTTCATTTCATTCTAATTGCTTTTGCTGTTATTTCATCTCTGTTTGGTGCAAAGAGATGGGTGTCCCTATGGTTGATCATAGGAAGTTTTCTCAGTCAGATTAAAAATGTGCTCCATTCAGACTGAAAATAAGTCCACACCACAACTATAATGATAAAAAAGCAGACAATCATCTTGTTGGAATCACTTTCAGAGCATTTTTTTCCAGCTGATGAATGGCTGAAAACTTTGACAACTGATCAAAATCGTTCCTTCTTGAATTCAAGTTCTGCACATAAACACGCAGTTGGAATAAACAGATCAATATCATCCATTGGTATGAACGCTAATGTTACTATCATTATAGTTACGGTTATAGTGTTCATTTTTGCTGTGAATAGGCCTTTATGATCATGAAAGCCACAGCACTGTACTGCAACACTAGTATAAATTATTCTTGTGCTTTCAATGTGCGACTTTTTTAATGTTTTCATTAAAAATTAATAACAAAGTTGAGTTACAATAGACTTACATTTTCAGCAGACAGTACTGAGAAAAGAATATATTTTTGTTAGATCCACACAGCTTGCAAAGTGAAAACGTGAATGTTAACTAACATTGTTCACAGTTTGAGTTATTGAATCTATAGAAGAAAGCCAGCAGTTGTTTGATATCAGAGCACATAGCATCAGATTTGCTACAAGTATTACTGAAGTAAATGGGAAATAGCGGGAGGTAGAGCTGGATCGTGTCAGCTGAGCAGAACTCTGACCCCCTGGACAGAAGCCCTCTTCATTTCCCAGCAGGCTGCTTCCACTATACACAGGCCTGAGTGCATTCTTCTGTCCTCCCACAGTACACATTCCTCTCTGGCGCATCAGTGCAGTCTAATTACAAATACAAGAAACCCGCTAAAGGCATTAGATGTCAAATAAACTGTGCTATTGATTTTGGAGCTCATTAGAAGTTCATATATTGTGCTGCAGTCATAGCACTGAGTATTACTTAAACAGCTCATGTTGAATTCGTGGAAGCTTATTGTTCTACAAAACACTTAAGATCGAAACATTTCCATTAGACATGCTCTTGCCATAGCTTTTAATTAAGCACGACTGGGCTTTTGTGAACTTTTTTCTTTATGGTGGTGTATAGGATTCTTTCCTCCTCTATAATTATTTTAATGCAGTCTGGTTTAATTGAAAGAAAAAGCACTTAATCTTCTTTAGAAAACGCTTTAATAATGTGCTCCGACTTACATATTGCAGAATCAGTTTGATACATTAATTAAGATAACTTTTTTCATCCAAAAATTGTGGAAGGACATATCCATTAGAAATCCAGTGCACTTGTTGAAAATAGCTTTTCAAAAATAGCTTGTCAGACTTCAGGCTATATAACCATTAGTGTAGATGGGACATGTTACAGATTTTTAGGTCATACTGTATGAGAAGTAATTATTTGCTCTGTAATTTGGTCAGTAATAGAAGTTGAGTTGGTATATTCTCTTGTGTCATTGTGATGGTGGTAATTTAGCTGCAGGTATTTGATCTGAACCCTGGCCAGTGTAGTATAAGACAAAGCAGTAGCACGTCCATACTCGGGTCTAATGTGCAATAGGAAACATTATTTTGGTATTATTGAGATACTGTCATGGTTTATATTAATATTTTGAATTAGTTTTTATTTTTATATTTTCTGTTTTAATTTTAAATTTCAAATTTTTATTTTTCACATTTAAATTAGATTTTTCATCTTTTTTTCTTAATATGTCTATATAGTTTTATTCATTTTTAATTCAATTATTTTAGTATATCAAGTTCAACTAAATGTAAATGATAAATATTCACTTGAAACTAACTTAAAATAAGTTCACTTTTTTATTTAATTTCAGTTTTCTTTATCTAAAGTAACAAAAATGTTTTTGTGTTTTAGTTTTAGTTCTAGTTTAGTGAAGTATAATAATCCAGACACTGAGGAAAACACGCAAACAACTTCCACAGTAATAAATATGAAGACCTGAAGTGGCTGCAGGGACTCTGAACAACACTTCAGTTTCACCAAGTTCATATAAGCAAACATAGTGTTCCCCAGATAGACGATTAGGGAAAAAACGCAATCGGATCCACCACCAAATTGATGCGTTGGACTTTATAACCTTGACAACTTTTCTGTAAGAAATCGATAACAGAGGACTTAAGGAACCAGTGAACAAATTTGAAAAGGTTCTATTTAAAAAAAACACTGATTTATTCTATGCATTCCAAGATGCCTCATCCTGTCAGAGAATGAACAGTAAGAGGAATGTGTCATATACCTGTCCACTAAAGTCCTTCCTGCCTGCCTCAACCAGAACAGGTGTGCCGGGTGACCTTTCTTCCCATCATCTTGGTGCCATTTAAGGCTTAGACCAGCTTTGGTGTCAAATGGTATAAAGATGCTGTTGTTGTGGTGTTGAAACAATAGCAAAGATGTTGATATTTAGGTAAAAAAGCAACAGTTCATTATGGGGTTTAATCCAAATTAGAGAGAACAGCAAAAGCGGTGTGCTTCCATGTGCGTCAATATTGTCCATAACTATGTAGCTAATCCTAACAAATATCACTGAGGTAGCATTGGTTTTACCATTGTTAAGGTTTGTAAGCTTTACACTATACCATTCAAAAGTTTGGGGTTGGTAAGATTTTTTTAATGTTCAAGTAATGAAACAAATTCTCTTATGCTCCCCAGGGCTGCATATATTTGAACAATTCTGATCAATTAACTCTTTATTTTAATAGATTTTAATATGTAATTATTTCTGTGATGGCAAAGCTGAATTTTAGGAAGGTCTTTCAGAAATCATTCTAATATGCTGATTTGGTGCTCAAGAAATATTTCTTATTATTAGCAATGTCAAAAAATAGTTGTGCTGCTTAAAATGTTTGTTGAAACCATAATTTTTTATTTTTTTATTTGAATAGTTCAAAAGATCAGCATTTTATTTGAAATATAAATAATTTGTAACATCATAAGCATCTTTACTGTGACTTTTAATCAATTTAATGCACTCTTGCTGAATAAAAGTAATAATTGCTTAAAAAAAAACACTCCATTTTGAATACTGGTGTAACTCACATCAATAAAAAACAAGAGAATTGCAGAACCAGTTAAGATGGAGGGTCAACAAGGCTTTTCAGAGAAATGATTGTTAGAGAGTGGTTTGGAAATTTTCGGTTACCAACAGAGACTGTGGACTAATCCAGCTCATAAAGCTACAGAGGGCTATGGGAACTCATATTGAGCAACCATTTACATCATCCTTCCAAAGTCAATAATGTCAGGAATCTGCTGGGATCATAAATCAGTGTAATTGTAACTCGGACTAAATGTAAGCCATCACAGCTGATTTATCATTTTAGCACCACCCAGCTCATTATTGAATAATTAGGAGAGGGATAGTTGTCAGAATTTGTTGTTTTTTTGGAAGGTAGGAACAAGGCCTCAGCAGCAGAAGGTAAACACTGACATTTATGATGCTGCCTCCAGTAGCTCTTCTCCTGTCCTCTGTTTTGTTACGGTTAAGATGAAATCTTTAGCCCTGTGTACATTTTGTTCTATATAAAGACCAAAACAGAGGATCAAAGACAAAACATTTCTAAGCCCTACAATGTTGCAGTTCCAGAAATCAAAGATGTTTCTGAGTTGCCTTAACTGAAATCACCAAGGGCTATGTGGACTTTTGCTGGGATAGCAGCACACACTAGTTTTATTTTAATTAGGAGAGCTTTGAGTCAAATCAAATTAAATGCTCCGCTCTAGTTCTTTTTTAAAGGGGTCATTGAATGCCCATTTTACACAAGTTGATATTATTCTTTAGGGTCTTAATGAAACGTCTATAACATACTTTGAAAATTTCTCAATGGTAGTGTAAAAAACACCCTTTTTACCCTGTAAAAATCAGAGTTTTCAGCACGCTGATCTAGTCCATGTTGCTTTAAATCCTAGTGAGCTCTGCTGACTCCGCCCCTCTCTTCCTTGGAGTGATGAGTAGACCATAGATATGTGTAGATTCCCTATTTGACCGCTCCAGATCCGTTGGCGTGTCAGCCATCTCGCATTCACCATAATAATCAATGAATATTCAAAGATATACAAGCGTATAACTTGCTGTTGTAGACGCACACATTCAATGCGCTCAAAGATTCGCAGACCGTTCCAAAAATGGCAGATAGCTTGCGTATCGCAACCCATAGAAACAGTCCATAATGAGGCATCTAGGTATATACACTCACTGGCCACTTTATTAGGTACACCTTGCTAGTACCGGGTTTAGACCCCCTTTTGCCTTCAGAACTGCCTTAATTCTTCGTGGCATAGATTCAATAAGGTGTTGGAAACATTCCTCAGAGATTTTGGTCCATATTGACATGATAGCATCACGCAGTTGCTGCAGATTTGTTGGCTGCACATCCATGATGCCAATCTCCCGTTCCACCACATCCCAAAGGTGCTCTATTGGATTGAGGTCTGGTGACTGTGGAGGCCATTTGAGTAAAGTGAACTCATTGTCATGTTCAAGAAACCAGTCTGAGATGATTTGAGCTTTGTGACATGGTGCGTTATCCTGCTGGAAGTAGCCATCAGAAGATGGGTACACTGTAGTCATAAAGGGATGGACATGGTCAGCAGCAATACTCAGGTAGGCTGTGGCGTTTAAACGATGCTCAATTGGTACTAAGGGGCCCAAAGTGTGCCAAGAAAATATCCCCCACACCATTACACCACCACCACCAGCCTGAACCGTTGAGACAGGCAGGATGGATCCATGCTTTCTTGTTCTTTACACCAAATTCTGACCCTACCATCTGAATGTCGCAGCAGAAATTGAGACTCATCAGACCAGGCAACGTTTTTCCAATCTTCTATTGTCCAATTTTGGTGAGCCTGTGCGAATTGTAGCCTTCGTTTCCTGTTCTTAGCTGACAGGAGCGGCACCCGGTGTGGTCTTCTGCTGCTGTAGCCCATCTGCTTCAGGGTTCGACGTGTTGTGCATTCAGAGATGGTATTCTGCATACCTTGGTGGTAATGAGTGGTTGTTTGAGTTACTGTTGCCTTTCTATCATCTCTAACCAGTCTGCCCATTGTCCTCTGACATCAACAAGGCATTTTCGTCCACACAACTGCCGCTCACTGGATATTTTCTCTTTTTCGGACCATTCTCTGTAAACCCTAGAGATGGTTGTGTGTGAAAATCCCTGTAGATCAGCAGTTTTTGAAATACTCAGACCAGCTCATCTGGCACCAACAACCATTCCACGTTCAAAGTCACTTAAATCCCCTTTCTTCCCCATTCTGATGCTCGGTTTGAACTTCAGCAAGTTGTCTTCACCACATCTAGATGCCTAAATGCATTGAGTTGCTGCCTTGTGATTGGCTGATTAGCAATTTGTGTTACCAAGCAATTGAACAGGTGTACCTAATAAAGTGGCCGGTGAGTGTATATCTATGGAGCATACTAAACTTCAGCCTCGAAACTGGCTAACTAGCACATTATTAGGAAAGGCAATGTGCAAAGATTCATAAAAACCCTTATACTCACTTCTTCTGTAGATAAAGCTGGATCACGAATGATTCGGGCAAACATAGACGCATAGGGCAGTCGTGGCCTAATGGATAGAGCGTTGGACTTGTAACCTGAGTTTGTGGGTTCGAGTCTCTGGTCCAGCAGGAATTGTCGGTGGGGGGAGTTAATAACAGGCGCTCTCTCCACCCTCAATACCACGACTGAGGTGAGACCCTTGAGCAAGGCACCGAACCCCCAACTGCTCCCCGGGCGCTGCAGCAATGGCTGCCCACTGCTCCAGGTGTGAGTTCACTACTGTGTTTGTGCACTTGGATGGGTTAAATGCAGAGCACAAATTCCGAGTATGGGTCACCATACTTGGCCACACTTCACTTCAAAATCAAATCAAATAAATTTATGTTAATCGGGATCGGCGCATTTACTTCAAAATGAAAGTAACGTTAATCCTCTGCCTCTTCAGCGGCTCATTATTACATCCAACAACAAAACACTTCAATCGCTTAATCTGAGACTTCTTGTCTTCCCCTGCACCGGAGTCGGTCGGACTGTTTACAGCTCTCAGCTCACTCAGGGCGGGTCTAAGGTAAGACGGTCTTGTCAATCAACTCTCGTGGGAGCGGTCTGTACAGAACTACGTCATTCTGACAGGGCTCTCAGAACAGCCTGATTTGAGAAAGGGGGTTTTAAAATAGGGATTTAAAAAAAAAAAAAACACTGGGTGGATTTTTATCATTGTAGGATGGTTGTGTACACACACTTCCAACACACATTTATGTTCAAACAATGAATAAGATGTGTGATTTGTGTCCCCCTTCTATCCCCCTCTATTTAAATTTTCTTACTATGTGTGTGCAGGTTCACTCCCATGCGGTTCTCGTGAAAGCAAAGTGATTGGGTTTTAGTGCAGCGAGAGGATTTTTGTGACAATTGGAAAGTAAAACCCCAAATGAAATTTGAGACTGTCAGTGCAAGGCTGTGATTGTAGTGTTAAGGTGTGTTTTATTTCTCAGTAAATTCTCAGAAGCTGAGGGACTTTTTCGATGCTTGCAGAGCTCCAGCTTCAAGATAATAATAGATACTTTACACACATACCACACCCATTGATGCGAAAATGCAACAAGAGTCTATGAATATACATTTTTCTTATAAATGATGAAGAGGATTTTATGTAAAATGCTTCAACATGTTTAGTATGCCCACAGCTATAAAGGAAATGAAATAGGCTGCATCTATATTATAGCGAGCGCATAGTGTAAAGCGCTTGCAGCTGCTGCTTCGTTAAATTATGGCCTCTATAGCAGGTCTTCATTTAATGAAAAAAAGAGCACAAACTCTTTATTGTCTCATCTGTGGTAGCCAACATCAGAAATCTAATGGCGCCCAGGGAAAACAACTGTACTCTCCACAATACTTAAGAAAATGGGAAATGCAGGGTCATCGTGTGTAGTGTAAGGAACATTTACACAGAACACTGTTTTTTCCATACAACTGCTTCTTGTTTTTCAATGTAAACATGCTCACATTTTGTGTCTTTTGCAGCATTTTGCGTATGTCGAAGCTTTTTAAAAACATGTAACTATAACGATACCTATATTAACTATATTAAAATCCACATCAATGAACAATAACATTTTGTTTATTATAAGCATGTAGTTATGTTCTTTGTCATTTTAAATGTTCAAACTCTTTAAAGTATGTTAGGAAAAAAAAGTACTGAAAGGGATTCCAATGATATCGTTCCTCTGTAGCATAATTGTTATAGTTGTGGTGTGGACTTTGCTGTTCTTTCATGTGGTAAATCAGAATTGAAATCCTTAATTGAAAAGTGTGAAAGTTTCTAAGTGCCGTAATGAACATGGCTCATATGCATCAGTGCCTGTTAAAGCCTAAAGATTACACCAACAAAAATGTTTGATTAAAAATTAGTAGATGGCACTTTTACAAAAGCAGAAATACCCTGGTTACTCTGGGAGCAAAAATGCTACATTTTCCAACACCCGCTTGTCACGGAGAAGAAAGTAAAACCGTATTTACAGTAGGGTTTAGATTCCTTTTTTTTTTTTCTCCATTTCCCTTCACTATGCATTATGTCAAGTCTGCTTTATTGTCAATTCTTCCACATGTACAGCACATACATACAGAGAATTGAAATTGCGTTACCCTCAGACCCTTGGTGTAAACCGTTAACATTAAACACGTTCAAATACAGATAATACGGTTTAAACATATGTACATACAACTCTATAGCTATACAAGTAAGGACATTGTAGAAAAAAAAAATAAAGAAATAGATAAAGTGGCATAAGGCGCATGGCAGATAGTGCAAACCAGTTAAATAAAAACAAAACCGTGCAGATATATTTGTAGTGCAAAAAGAGCTTATCAATCTGAGAACATTGTAGAAAAATAAAACTAAAAAAAGATAGATAAAGTGACATAAGGCACATGGCAGAATAGATGGAGTGCAAACCAGTTAAATAAACCAAAACTGTGCAGATATGTGTGTAGTGCAAAAAGAGCTTGTCAGTCTGTTAAATTGTTAAATTGACAGGAGAACAGTCTTTTTATGAGACTATCCGAGGAGGTAGTTTGCAGTCAATGCTGGATGAGGTAGTGATCAGTCCAATGCTGCACAAGTGAGAGGTGCTGGTCACAGTTTGTAAGTAGGTGTTGTATATGTTTCTCGAGTGTGATTAATGTTGTTAATCTTCAAGACCACTTGTTTTGGGCATGTACACTAGGTTAACAATCTTGTCAAGTAACCAGCATGTTGTCGGTTCAAATCAATGACTCATGAACTGTGTGACCAGACGCTGAAGCCAATGTAACTGCAGGAGAACTGAAAGTCACCTTGAGTAAAAACATAATCTATAAGAAAATATTTAGTGTATTTGGGTAAAGTGCTAGAGTAGATGTTTTTTTTTTTTGGAAGACATGGCTATACTACAGCTAATGTATCTCATTTCTGGTATTTATCTGTATTCATTTTTTTCTAATGTTCAGGTGCTGTGATATTAATAGACACTTAAACTGACATCAGGTCTGTGCTTTTGTGCCATTTAAGAGAATGTTATTGTAGCAGTGTTTCTTCTTTGTCACCTAAAGGGCTTTTATATAAATACGTGTGGAAACGGGATGTTTGTGCTTTTATGAATGTTTGTGTATTTGTTTGTTGACTTTGAAACTAGGTTATTCTGAATGTTTTTATTTTTTCAGGGATGTTTTAATCCACTGCTTCTTTCAATCTGTTCCTTATCCCTGTCTCTCATTCTTGCTCATTTAGTCTCTCAGTGACAAGAGACACTCTCTCAGACACATTTCCCAAGCTCCTCTGCAGACATCATGCCCAGGAAATCCCTGTCACTACTTGTGTCACTACTACTATTTTCTGTCTGTTAATCGCTTGATGACTTTGTGCTGTAGTTTCAGATAGAGTGACTTTGCAAATGACAGAGAGTGTAATTGGGGTGAGTAATTCTGGACTAAACCAGTCCATTGGCTGGGTCGATGGAATGGATTCAGTATAAATATGCTTGTAAAAGTCTGATTTATTTCAGTTGTCCAGATGCTCTCTGTCCACAGCAACTGGAGTCCTGAGTGCTTCGTTTATCATTCTGTGTCAGCCACAAACCCAATCTAAACCCTAAAGAACATCCTTGCACCCATGCTTCCACAAAAATAAATGATTAAAATACACTTTAGCTTGTACGGCAGTGGTCTGGTCTTCCCTTGGAGTACCACCGGAATAGCCGTCACTTTACCCTAGCAAATCCATTACTCAGATCCAGTAGGGAGCTCTGTCTGCTGAAGCCGTGAGCCACTTATCCATCTTCAGAAGTGTGGGCCGACTCTCACTGTTACACAACCTGCCCCTCTGACCCTCTCCTGCTAAAAGACAAGAGTTTTAGTTTCATTTTGCCTTGATCATAGTGAGAGGCAGGTTCAATCACGTGATTTTTTTTTTATTTTGTTTTTTATTATAATTTTTTTTTTCACGTGCTTTATCAATCTAGAATGTAAATAAAATTTAGCTATTGATGAAAGCATTTATATTGAAGCCCGGAAGGACAAGATGATACATTTTTATTTGTGTTTTTTAAAGTGTCTTTCTGAGACTATTTCCTATGCTGTTTTTCTGCTGTATGTAACAAACAAAATGGCACAAAAAATCAATAAATCAATAATTTTTCAAATTAGCAGATTGGCAAGTCAGCGGTGTAGAATTTTTTTTGGAGAATATCTGAAAAATAATTTTTACACAGCAGAAAAAAGAGTGATAAAGGCAGGGATGCACATAAGTGGTGCGCATATTCACAGCTGTAAAGCAACTAACTGTAATACGGTTTAAGATTTCCATTCAAACTAAAAGCATAAATCTAGGCTATGCACTGGCGATTTCAGAGCAAAACGCAAAACTGAACATTTTTCATTCAGCGACGTGCTTCACTTAGCAGCGCTAAAACCGGCAGTGCATATAATTACTTGCCCGCAACCCACCAAAATAAGAGCTTGCTGATTTTAGGTTTGAAAATGATGAAAATTCATATAAGAAAAAAAAAAGAAAATGTAAATATTAGCATTGTGTTTTTAAGTGCACTATAAAATAATTGTATTTTTATTTAATACTCACTTTTTATTTTAAAATATAGTAGTATTATCACACTTTATTTATAAAAAATTGATATTTTATTAAACAAAAACTAAATAATGTGCAACAATACTATTATTACTATTATTAATTATCTTATTTTTTGTAGTTATATTTAATGGCCATTAATGTGCAGTGTGAGCACCAAACCAAATTTCCAGGTGCTGTCATGAAAACCGGACTGAAACGACTTATGTGCACCTCTGAATATAGGTAAGTGACAGGCAGGCATTTACAAAAATTCAGGTGATTATTATTTTATATTCATTATTCGTTTATTATTTTGTATTCACTTGAGCATGGAACGCAGATACCACATTCAGAACTGCAGGTGGTGAATTTTCATCGTCTCTTTTATTGCTCTTTTTTTATTTTTTAAAAAAACCAGTTTCCCTCTTCCTCTCTCCCAGCTCCTGTTGGCCTGCAGTGAATGAGTGGGCATGAGTGACGATGGGTGGATGGACGCGTGTGTGTATTTGTGTCAGAGAGTGAAATGCAGGTCCTGCTGGGCAGCAGCCTCATCACTGCACTAAATTATTGCCCTATTTAATTAACACACTCCTGCTTGAATCTCCCCTCCTGTCCTCTCAGACTCTCTTGACCTTACTCGGTGAACACATGCACACAGATACACAAACGCACAAAAGCACACTGGGTGATTAAACCAAATCCATCTTTCTAAATGTGCATAATGACTTGCAGTCACCTGCCAAAACTCACCTGCTCTTGTTTAGCTTGTGCCCTCGCACTTCTTCCAGCGCCGTCCACACGCACACTCGCTCTCCAGCAAAATGACAAACACTTCAATCACATGCTCACATTCTAAATCACAAATAGCCCTAATTACACCTCCCACACACGCACCTGATGCTTTATTCAGAGACCTCTGCGCAATGACACACGTTGATGCATGAGACCAGAGCAGCATGTTATTGTTCCGTTAATGCTTTGAATAAGTCGCTTCATCTAAACAGTTGTTTTGAATCAACTGTCTCGGCTCACTCACATTTGTGTTGTAATATCCCTGTGTTTACACAGTGTTTGTTTTCTGAATATTACTACCATTCTGTGTGTTGAGAGATGGCTTCATCAGGATGCAAATTGCCATGGAAACAGTAAAGGATTGTGCTATGTGTATAACAGAAAATGAAAACAGGAATCAAAATTAATTTTGGAGTTGACATGTGGTTACCAGAGCAGAAACATTATAATTTCTCTCTGCATCCTGCTTGACAGAATGGTAGTACTAGATGTATTGTGTGTGTGTGTGTGTGTGTGTGTGTGTGTGTGTGTGAGGTTTATGTGCTGAAATGAGAAGGGTACATACAGACATCTCTCTTTCTCTCTCCTGCCACGCTGCTCTCTTATTCATTAGTGTGGGCTGAACAGATGTGGCTTTCTGTTAGTCGCTAAATCACTTTTATTGTGGCTCAACTTATGGCAATTCTGCAGCTTCTGCTAATTTAGCAAAAAGGTTGTTACACAGAGCACTGCTCATGTGCAAACAGAGATTTGGATGCAAAATAGAAATCTGGCAGATGCAGAGGCTGACAATGCAATCAGTCTTTGGCTAATTTTACGAGCATACTAGTTTAATGTCCTTGCTCTAAAAAGTGGGGCTTAATGTTTAGTTTAAATACAGCAGACTTGTTTTTCAAAATTTGATATTTAAAGCTCCTATAACTTATTATAAAAAAAATTCTGTTTTCTGTCTAAGGCATTCCTTTTAGCCTTTGTTTATTTTGTTTTTGACCACTCCAAAACAAAACGTATGTGCTGGCTTGGACTAGAGATATGTTTTGTTTTTTGTTTTTGCGGTCATAATAGTATATTTGTATATTATTGTATCAGTCCAGTGAGTGAAAGTGACCATTATATTTGATCTAATACATTATATTCTAATTATCATGCGATTGCACATTATTTCAAGTTGGCCTGCCTATTCTTAAACACAAATAGATTAAATGTGAATGTGAATAAAGGCTTTTTAACTTTTTTGGACCAGATGAAGTGCCTTGGATTTCTTGTGAAAAATAGATGAAAAGTTTATTAAAATGTATTGCTACTATTTAACTATTATTAAAAGATCAGAAAGATTGTTTTGTTTAGCTGTGTGTATTTTAAAATATTTTCAAAGCCATTTTAATCTGTATGTGATGTTTGGTGTTATTTGAAGCATGTAATGTAATCAGTCTGGCACAATGTAGAGTAATGCTGTATCTAATATTGGCCAATATACTTTGCCTTCAAAATCCAAACTCATCAGTTATCATTACCAGGCGCAGTTTCCAATACGGTGCATCTCTAATTTAGACTCTTGTGTCTGATTCCTTTTTTAGCGTCTGTAAATGTGTTGGTGCCCAACTGTAAGATCTACAATGACGCGAGCTGTGATATCTCAGCAGACGGGCAGCTGCTGGCTGTGTTCATTCCCAGCAGTCAGAGGGGTTTTCCTGATGAGGGCATCTTGGCTGTGTACTCCCTGGCCCCACACAACCTGGGCGAGATGCTCTACTCCAAGAGATTTGGTGAGTGACCCTGAGACCTCATAAGGGGTGTTAGTTTGTAAAAACATGACTCTCCTCCCTGTGATGACGAGGGTTTAAGACACTGATTGAGCCATCAGAGCTGAAATAATTTTAAACTTGTGCTTAATTAAATCGAATGCAAAATTAAATCGAATGCAAAGGGACACGGCTGTTTGCATTGTGCTCTGACTTTCCCTCTAATTGGCTGAACAGACAGCAGTGATGGAGCTCTTTTAGAGACAGCTTTAATTAGATAGTCCCCATTTAAAAGCCAAATGAAGGCAGGGCTGGGACCAGGCTGCTAATGGAAACCAATGATGAGGAAGTATGAGTCCTGCTTGTTTTAAATTAAAGTGATTTGAAATGCTGTTCTCTCTCTCTCTCTGCGGGTTGGTCATCGCCATCGGCTGTACAGGCCTCAAGGAACTATCATTCATCCTATCCAGTAACTGTGGATTAATGAGAGCAATCAACCAGGGTCCTCAATGCTAAATCGTTCGTTTCCATTTGCTGATCACATCGCTAGCACTCTTTGGCTCATGCACACGCCAAGCAAGGCTGATTTCTAAAGTTAAATGGCTATGAAATTCAGTTAGGTTTTAGAATGAAAAATTATATTAGCTATAATTACAGTCTGAGCAGGTCTAGGTGTGAACTTTTCTAATTTCACGCTTAACAAATTGGTCTGAATGCTCTGGTTATAACATTTACAGCAATTAATAATGTACAAAATTAAAATTTTTGTATTAATAGGGTTCAAAATACATTTCCTGGATTTTCATCATTTTTGGTCAGTTTTTTCACAATAGGCTTACTGCCACGATTTGACTATTTATATGTAGTTACTGCTCAGCTAGCTCATTCAGTGCATTGCTTTATTATATTGTCACTTTAACAAAAAGTGTTAAGACTAAACACAGTCCTGTATCCCAGTCTTGCTGAAATTATTGTCTCACACAATTGTGGTGATTTTTCTAATGGTGTGGCTTAGCCTGTAGTTTTCAGTCAATATTTCCATGTGTGTTTGTCACAGGTCCAAATGCCATCTCTGTCAGTTTGTCTCCGATGGGTCGTTACGTGATGGTGGGTCTGGCGTCTCGCCGCATCCTGCTGCATCAGATCACTGATCACATGGTGGCACAGGTCTTCAGACTGCAGCAGCCCCACGGAGGAGAGACGTCCATGAGGGTATGTCACTGCTGACCTCACATCTTCTTTAGAGACTGCCACAGCTCTCAATTCTGTCACGATGTAAAAAAAATATGTGACCATGTCTTATGACAAAAGAAAAACACAGTTTGTTTCTAGAAATCTAAACCACCATACCTCTTTAAGATTTTATGAAACTCTAAAGTTAAACTGGAAATCTGTACATGTATCTTACAATTAAAAAAAACATGTAGGTTGTCAGTTATTCAGTGTAATAAATTGAGCAAGGTCAACAAAGAAAAATGAGCTGGCACCAATGGCCACGTGCTGACATGTAGCGCCGCTGCGCTTCGGGCGTCCCAAGTTTGAGTCTCGGCTCATAGACCCTTCCCGATTCCCCCCCCCCCTCTCTCCCCTCTCTCCCACTTCACTTCCTGTCTCATTACTGTCCTGTCATAATAAAGGCAAAAACATAAAATAGACACTTCTAAATAAAAAAAAAGTCAACAAATAAAAAAAATAGCCTTCTCTAACAGCAGGACTTCCATCTAAATATTTATAACAAAAAGTACTGTTTTTTTTTTTGTTTTTTTTTATGAAATCACAAATTTTCCATTTAAATGTTTTCCAAATCACTCTCAAAATCAAGACTCCAGATGGGCCACAAACCCATTATTTCACTTTTTTCTCCATGTTTAGTCAGTTTAGTCATTCCTTTCATGACGTTTGATTATTGTGGTGTTTGGTTATTACTGGTGGTCTGCCCTATGTAGATCAGCTCTCTGTGCTTTCTACAACAGAGGGGGGAGCCTGGGGTTTAGAAAAGCCTTTGAGTAGGAACCTGACCTAGATACGCTCTCTTAGAAATAGAGAGAGAGAGAGAGAAGTGGGAAAACTGTGTGTTTGTGTGGAGCAAAGGGCATAAATGGAAATATCTACATGGTTGACTTTTGTTTTTGTGAGCTGTGCTCATGGCAGGATTCTGAACGTGGATTAATTTGAGAGCGATGGAGCAGGAGAGCTTCATTTTCATCCTTGTTCAGTCTCTAAACATACAACACCAAATCTCTCTCCGCAGAGGTTAGAAAGCCGGCGTGCAGTGAGCACTTGTTCATGTTTTCATGTGTGGTCTTTGTGGTTATTTCATCAGTGCTCCCCGCTCAAGTCTCTGTGTGTTTCTTGCTGAACCTCATTTGTATGTAAAATATACAGCTTCCTCTTAATTATGCTGGCCACCACAGTGTAGTTCTTACAATAATGTCTTAATCAGAAACTGTGATGGTCTTAAAGGAGGTTAGTAGCGTTGTTATTGCTGCTGGAGCTGTATTTAAAATATAATCCATACATGAATTCAGTCTCTCTTAATGACACTCTCAAGCACTCTTTCTCAGCTCTAATGGTTATTGTACATCACTACCAGAGGTGATGTAATGAAGTGGACAGTGCTGCAGTGTTATGTCTTATATGAGATAATGATGGATCTTTGCGTTTCACAGGTCTGCCTCTTGACTGTCAGCCTTTCACATGTCTCTGTGTGAAATAATTTTTTTCCAGAACTGCTTTCATTGAACTTTTCTCTGCATTTATGTGAGACTGAGATAAAAGTTTCTTGAACAACTAATGGACCGCTTAGACATTATTCTAGGAACTGCAAAAACCAGAACCATTTGAACTGTCAGATTGAGTTAAGTAAGAGCTCAGGTTTTCTGTGTGCTATAGTTGGCAAAAGATTTTTCTTGGAACTTTGTGTAGAATGCTTCCAAGTTAACCAATGTGAGTGATGTAAAACTGAAGTCAAGATCTCAACAAAATATCTTTTGTTAAAGGGTTTCTCCAGCCCAAAATGAAAATTTTGTCATTAATCACTTACCCCCATGTCGTTCCAAACCCGTAAAAGCTTCGTTCGTCTTCGGAGCACAATTTAAGTTATTTTGGATAAGAACCGGGAGGTTTGTGACTGTCCCATTGACTGCCAAACAATTAACACTGTCAAGGCCCAGAAAAGTATGAAAGACATTGTCAAAATAGTCCATCTACCATCAGTGGTTCAGCCGTATTCAGACTATTTTGACAATGTCTTTGATTAATGACAAAATTTTCATTTGGGGGTGGAGTATCCCTATAAGTTTAGGTCAGGATAAGACAGAAAAAAAATAATGCATGGTCTCATAGGGCTTCTGTATACTTTACCTGGAGTCAAATATTTTTTGATTCACAACTAATTATTAAGTAATTCTGAAAATATTAATTTAACATGTAAATGCATAATTTTACTTGTGTTTAGGTACTTTGCTTACACATTACAAATGTCTACAGTAACAACAAAATGTAATTTCTATTGGCTAATATGCAAATGTTAAAACACCTGGCCTGGAAAATGACAACAGGCTTCTGCTGTGAATCTCAGGAAAAAGGTGTACGGGTGCAAAATTCATATTAACCTATATACATTTGCAACATCTATACAGGGAATGATTTCAGCTGTAGCCATAGCAACAGCACTTTTGGTATATTTCATTGTCTGTGTTTTCAGCTTTTATGACTGTTTGTTTATAGAGCCGTTTCTCACTCATGGTATGTTTATTTATTAGTTTCCATCATTTTACATTTTATAATTATGTTCTGTTTCCCGTCATGTCTTTATTTATTAGAATAGATCTTTCTGATTATTTATTTGAAGTGATACTTTCTCATATGGTAGATAATGAATAAATTTAATACATCAGCACCGTTAATGTGTCTGCTTATTAGCAGGATTAATTACACCCCGGAGAGTGGAAAGAAAATGAACAAAGGTTAGCCCAAGGCTCTATCTTCAGCTTGCTGTGAACAACTTTTTCTACATATTAATTTTTTAATGTAATAGTCATTTTCAATCTCAAGATGTTTTATAGTACTTGTCATACTACTTACCTGCCAGTATTCTCTAATAGTGCTGATGCACACTGTAGTTTCACATTAGATGGTAACTGGCAATTAATGTCTGTTTTATGAGCAATGTAATTATTAGGAACTAAAAGAATTTACAGTGGAATTCAAATGATTTTTTTTAAAAGAAATTAATACTTTATTCAGCAAATGATACATTGAATTAATCAAAAGTAACAGTAGACATTTGTAATCTTACAAAAGATTTTTCAAAGGAATACTGTTCTTTTGAACTTTATATTTATCAAAGAATCCTGAACAAAATGTATCATGGTTTCTAAAAAAATATTAAACATCACAACTATTTTCAATATTTCTTATAATAAGAAATGTTTCTTGAGCAGCAAATCAGCATATTGGAATGATTTCTGAAGGATCATGTGGCATTGAAGACTCCAGCTGAAAATTCTGATTTGCCACCACAGTAATAAGTTATATATAAAAAAGTTATTTAAAATTGTAATAATATTTCACAGTAACTGTTATTTAGAATTTAAATGAAGGCAGACTTGGTGAGCATAAAAAACTTCTTTAAAAAACATAAAAATATCTTACTGTCCCCAAACTTTTAGATTTGGATTAGATTTGAATCAAATTTGTGTGAATAACTTATAACTGATTTGAATGTTGTTGAAAATGAACTTGTCAGGAACTATATTGCCTTTTAGTATACATCAACACTACTCATATAAACACACATATAAAAGAGCTGTATGCTTAAGTCATCATCACTGCTGAGCCCCACCACGTCCCTGCAATCTACTGGGTCCAGATGCACAAACACACAGCGTTCAGGTGGTGTCTTGCAGACATGTGCAGCACTGAGGAGAGACAACTTGAACTGCCAGCCTTTGTGGCTTTTATCCTTGTCCTGAATTTCCTGTGTCTAGAGTAAAGAGAGAGAGAAAGAGTTTGTCTGTTGATCATTCATCTGCAGATGAATGAGACCGCTTTCTCTCTCCCTGGCAGACATGAGCTTGTCCTATTTTTGTCCTTTTTTTCTAGAGCCAGTGGAGTGTAAGTAGTATGCCAAGGCTGACAGACAGGGACGGGGGAATGGATTGGAAAGAAAGAGAAAGAGTACTTTGGAGAAAGAGATTTGACTTTTCACAGTTTAGCCTCTTCTCAGTTATGCTAGCAGTGTTGTCATATCTGACACAGACTGCAGTCTACAGCGGGGAGGATGATGGGAGGTGCTGGCGACTGATAGAATGAGCAAAGCTACTGAGAGGACTGTGGGCCGGTTTAAACAGGTGTGTTCTTGTATATTTTTCAGAGGGTGTTTGATGTGGTGTATCCAATGGCCCCAGACCAGCGGAGACACGTCAGTATAAATTCTGCACGTTGGCTGCCAGAACCGGGGCTTGGGCTTGCTTATGGAACCAACAAAGGAGATCTGGTCATCTGCAGACCTGTGTGAGTCTCCTACCCATCCCTCCATAGCTCACTTGTGGGTCATAAATCACTTTTTCTTTCCTATTTTGTTGCATTAAAGAACAAAAGTGCTGTTGTAAGAGGTTTTTTTTTTTTTTTTTTTTTTTTTTTTTTTTTTAAGAAAGGTTTAAGAAGCCCAGCTGGACTCCTCAAGATAATTGCTTGCCTAACATAATGAGCCCTTTACTCATCTGGGTGTGGGTCAACATATTAAATCAGAAATGATCCGTAATGTTAACCATGGTAAAATAAGTTGCAGTATAAATGGTGTCTACATAAAAGCATTTTGAATGTTGAACTCAACACTCAAAGTCTGTCTTTCCTCTGCTTTGCCCATCTGTTTTTGTTTTCTGGTGAGAACTGCTCTGTTTTATGTTTATGTAAATGAATGTCATACATCTCAAAAACCTTTTTGGTTTTGTCAGTTCTTCAGCAGTTTTAAAAGAAGTTTTCCTGCAAGTGATTGGTGTTTGTTAGCGAAACAGACACTAATTAATTCTCTTCAAGGATCATTTCCCTCCACTGTATTTGGTTGTATAATTTGCATCTTGGCTGTGGATGTTGCTTTTCTGCAAGTTTCTCATAATTATCATCAAGGTTACCGTGGATACAAAAAGCCCACGTTGCCGCAAAAACTTTCTCTACAATGTAAACACGCTCTGTCTTCATTAATGCAAACAGTTTGCTAATTAGAGAAAACCAAAAATGTATCTTACACAAGCTCACAGCCTTATTTGTATTTTAAGTACTCGTGTGTGGTGTCCGGATCCCCATGAATCTAATGTTGTGTGCCTTGGACACAAAAAAAAGCCAATGGCTTGGCATCAGTCGTGACAGCAGTTTACCTGTCTTAGTGTAGTTTACATGATAATTTGCTCTTATACAAACATATAAGAGCGTGTCTGGATTATTGATTAAGGAAGTTCTTTGATTTAATCACAGTTCTTTCAAATGATAATTGTGACCTTTAAATTTCAAGCACTTTTTGTCATTTAATTAAGGGAAAGTTCAGCACAAAAAGAAATGCTATCAAATTTGTATTCTTAACTTATGTTTTCTAATGTGTAGGGAGAAGCAGAGGAGTCGGATTTTGGCACCACACTGGTCCGTTATTTACATTACATGTATGCATTTGGCAGACACTTTTATCCAAACCAATATACATTGTATTCAAGTTATAAATTTATCATTTCATGCATTCCCTGGGATTCAAACCTTGGCGATAATAGCTGATAACTGTGTGAGCTACAGTAATGCAGTTTAAAGGGATACTCCATCCAAAAATTTAAATTCTCTCATTTACTCACCCTTATGCCGTCCAAGATGTCTACGACTTACTTTCTTTTGAAACTGAGATTTTAAGAAAAATAAGAAGTATATGGGTCCTTTAGTGAACATGATGGAAATCCATATGACCCCATTTGATGAATCTAAATGACTTCTAAAGAAATATTTTAGGTGGGTTTGAGAAAAATACTAATAAGTATTTTAAACTATAAACCACCTTTTCCTGTCATCTGTCAAACATGGGTTCATAAGTTCATGTTTGCCGTAAAGGCCAGCATATTGTGACGCGAGTTTATTATGAAACTCGCATAAGAAGAGATGCAGAAGCACAGAGGATCGTATGGGCCTATTTATTTTATATTCAATGGTAGTAAAATATACAAATTGGTCCCAATTTATATTAGGTGGCCTTAACCACTATGCACTTAAATCAAAAAAATTACTACAGTGTTCATATTGTATTATTCCATGGTCTGTCTGAATACTTGATTCTGATTGGCTGGCAGGTGTTGATTAAATTCGATTAACTGCACATGTAGTTCCAGGTCAGTTTACTCACCGTTCCATATTAATGCGCTGCTTTAATTGATGCACACTAACCAACACACATCACTCGCGCACACACACACACACATACGGAGAGAGAGAGGTCTGAGATCGCAGATTGTGCTGCACACACACATAAACTTGTATTAAATAAAATTATCGATCGATAATTAATTGAAATACATGCTATAATTCATTCAAATAAATGTGGTCTTACAGCACTATTTCATCTCTGTGTCTGATTTGAAGAAAGCAGAATGCTGAGCTAATGAGCCTTAACCGTCATACCCATTCGGTCAAAAATTGCGCTGCAAAGAGCAATGCAAGTTTTAACTTGTCTATAACTTGGCAAAAATGGAATAAGCGGGATAATCAACGGCTAGCCGTGCATTAAAGGATTTTAAAGAGCTTCGCCTTCGCCTTCGGTTCTTTGCCTCCACGTCGTGCAATAAAATCTTTTAATGCACGGCTAGCCATTGATTATCCCTTACTTGCTAAAAACTTCTGCTGCTATTGAGGTGGGATACAGGTAAGATTATGGACAGGTTTGATATGGGTAGGTTTAAGGGTGGGTTAAGGTGTAACGCATGGGTCAACAGTGGAATTATTAATGTAATTACAGAAATTAATTATAGATATAATTACATGATGCAAATATTTTAAAAATATATAAGTACGATGTTAGCATGTATGTACACACAATAAGTGCATTGTATCAAATGATTAATTTAAATGTAAGTACATGGTAGTTAAGGCCACCTAATATAAAGTAGGACCTAAAAATGTAATAATAAATTATTATTAAATCACTAATCGCAGTTATTTGTTGACAGCCATCAGCAACACATACAAAGGTGTTTGAATACATCAGGAAATTAGGTGAATATTTTGTATAGAATAATGGCTAGTTTTCTTGTTATTTCCATTTGCACACTATATTTTTTTACAACAAAGGCTTATGCTGCAGTCACGCCTTTTCATAATTACTAGATAACCTGTGATGTTCTACTCGGGGTTGGTCACTTCCTCTCAATAAGACTCAGAATAATGTGTTTCTTTGGCAACACGGAAATTAATCTGTAATTTGAGCAATCAGGAAAAATGGCAATACAACAAGTAACAGTTTTTATGCAAATGCCTTAATAATAAAAGTATAATTTCAGCAGGATACTAGATATAGTTATTCAACCAGCTGCAATAGACTGTGTTGTATGTCATATTTTCCGAGTATTCTTGTATTATTAAGACATTAACAATAGGATAAACAGAAATATTGAGAAATAAATGGTTAATTTAGTGCTGAAGGTGCTGCCATTTGGTTTCTGCATGACGTTGCAGTGGTCAGGTTGTAATTACGGATTCTACAAGAAACTGAATGCTTTTTACAAGTCAGAATATCATAATTATATTAATTACTACATGGTGTGAATGCACCTTTATTCAGGTCATCCTTCAAATTCATGTAGTGTACATGCTGTTGTTGTTTGATGCCCAGGTTGCTCATCTCTGTCCTGGAGGACTGTAACTAATAGTAACTAATATAGAAGTGTGGTAGTCCTCATTTGGGCCTTCCTGAGCATATTTTACAAACATGCTGAAAACAGTACGTCAGAGCCTAATATTTATTAGGCTGTTCATTCCGTTCTTGATAAAAAGTCAGATTTGCCCCGTCCCCTGTACATTTAATTACCACACACTACCAGTCAAAACTTTTTGAAGGATAAGATATTTTATGTGTGTTTTAAGAATTCTCTTCTGCTCACCAAGCTTGCATTTATTTGATCCAAAATACAGCAAAAGCAGTAATATTGTGAAATACTTTTTTACTATTTAAAATAACTGCTTTCTATTTGAATATATATTAAAATGTAATTAATTAGTGGTTAGCTTTAATCACAGGATGGGGGGGGGGGGGGGTATTGAAAATAATACTTTTATTTAGCAAGGATGCTTTAAATTGAGCAAAATACATTTATTTGTATTGTATTTATTTGTTTCAAAATATTTGTATTTCAAATAAATGCTGTTTTTCTGAACTTTCTATTCAAAAATTCAATTAATCTGTTTTCAACATAATAAGAATAAGCAGCAAATCAGAATATTAGATCTGGAGAAATTATGCTATAAAAATGTAACTTTGAAATCACAGGAATAAATTACATTTTAAAATATATTCAAATAGGAAACAGCTATTTTAAATTGTAAAAATATTTCAAAATTTGACCATGTTTGCTGTACTTTGGCTCAAATAAATGCAGGCTTGGTGAGCAGAAGAAACTTCTTTAAAAAACATTAAAATCTTTTTGTTCAAAAACTTTTGACTGTAGTGTAGGTTTAGAATATGGTCTTCACCTTTCTCTGAAAGCAGCCAGGACCGCACACTGCTTCCTCTCTGTCAGTACCTATAAGGCTGTTACGCTAAAGCTTATGATGGACATTGGCAGGAGATGGATCGATCCAACTGAAACTGATAATTAGTCTCCAGTGGTTCCAGATACCAGCCTACTCTCATGCTGGGGAAAACCCACTCATTATGATGTGTTGAAAAAAAAAAAAAAAAAAAGAGTAATTTTAAAAGTCCACAAATATTGATTACATTCAAGAATACCATGAGCAGGCCTTAATAGCTTGTCTCCTATCCATTAAAAAGCACAACCAGCTTGAAGCAGTGGTTATATATCTGTGTTATTGTTTATTATTATTATTTTCAATAGGTTAATTACCTTAGCTATATAATATGCTAGTATTCATCACCTCTCACAACTTTCTCCAACCTTTTGACCTGCTATGCTCTTCAAACAGTTGTCAGAGAGATGTTTTGTGCTTTCCCTTTGTTAGACTTCCTTAGAGAAAAGAGAAAGAGACAAACAGACAGAGAGAATAGTAGAAGGGAAATGGGGGCAAGAAGGAGAGCTGGACAGACCCATTGGGAGGTAACATCTTCGGGAACTCTTGGTTGGAGACAGGTGCGCGGGATGGTTGGATGAAGTGGATGTCAGCCTCGGCAACTACGGGACTGTCATTGCTATGCTAATGAGCTGCATAGATGCATTGTGGGAGTCCGTGGGGATTATAGCGAGTTTCTTTGAGGTAGGCAAATGAGCAGTCAACGGACTACAGCTCTAACACAGTCGAGAAAGAGAGAGGCTTCTCTTTCTGTCTGCTGTTGTTTAAGCTCAGCTCTTTGTTCTTATGCTGTTTTCTGAAGTTTTTCTCTGAATTTTAACTGACAAAGTACAAGGGTTTCCCAAAGTCAAAGGGGAATTTTATTTTTACCTAATGCATGGGATGTTTGTCTGATTAAAAAAAAAAAAAAAATCAATCAGGAAGACACATTTTCCCTTTTTTTTCATCTTTCTTTCTTCAATGTTTTTATTTATCTCTGTGCAATTAATTAATTCCAGTGGATGTCACCTTAGAATGAAAAGCGGTTTAAAACTTTTAGCTTCTGTAGAAATGAAGGTCAACTTTTTTTCTTCTTGCACAGTATGTGACGTTGCCAATGAGCCTTACCTGGATTATAGGCACTTATTAATTTCTCTTTCTTTGTCTGCCTATGTACGTGGCCATGGAAATATACCATCCAGTGATGTACACTCAGATAGCAACAGCACTTCTGAACACTCTGAGAGAATGTTCACCATCAATAATGGTGGAGGGGTTGGAACGAGTAGCAGCAGGGCTGGAGACAGAGCAGGGTAAGTATAGACATACTTTAATTGAGAGCACCAGAACGTATAGTTATTTGTTGTTTTTAATGCATTTAAATTCAGCGTTCTCATTCTAAATTATTTCACTTATTTAATATAAAAATGTAATTAGAATAATGTAAATAATAATATATATAATTTACAATTAATTAAAAATAAAATAAATGATGTCATTTTTGTTCTTTGGCTTGGCATGCTGAGCATATTTCTAAGCGCTAATAAAGAGGTGCTGTTTCGTTAATACCTTTTCATCTATTCTGTTGTCATGTGGTATACAGATACATCTCAAAAAATTAGAATATCATGAAAAAGTTTTTCTTGTAACTTATTTCAAAAAGTGAAACTTTCATATATTTTAGATTCATTACATGTAAAGTAAAACATTTCAAAAGTTTTTTGTTTTAATTTTAATGATTAGAGCTTACAGCTGATGAAAGTCAAAATCCAGTATCTCAAAATATTAGAATATTTACATTTGAGTTTCAATTAATGACCATCCCTACAGTATAAATTCAGGGTATCTCTTGTTCTTTGAAACCACAATAATGGGGAACACTGCTGACTTGGCAATGATCCAGAAGACAATCGTTGACACCCTCCACAAAGAGGGTAAGTCACAGAGGGTCATTACTGAAAGGTGTGGCTGTTTACAGAGTGCTGTATCAAAGCATATTACATGCAAAGTTGACTGGAAGGAAGAATTTGGGTAGGAAAAGGTGCACAAGCAACAGGGATGACTGCAAGCTTGAGAATACTGTCAAGCAAAGCTGATTCAAACACTTGGGAGAGCTTCACAAGGAGTGGACTGAAGCTGGAGTCAGTGCATCAAGAGTCACCACGCTCAGACGTCTTCAGGATAAGGGCTACCAAGCCACTTCTGAACCAGAGACAACGTCAGAAGCGTCTTACCTGGGCTGTGGAGAAAAAGAACTGGACTGTTGCTCAGTGGTCCAAAGTCCTCTTTTCAGATGAAAGTAAATTTTGCATTTCATTTGGAAATCAAGGTCCCAGAGTCTGGAGGAAGAGTGGAGAGGCAGAGAATCCATGTTGCTTGAAGTCCAGTGTGAAGTTTCCACAGTCATTGATGGTTTGGGGTGCCGTGACGTCTGCTGGTGTTGGTCCACTGTGTTTTCTGAAGGCCACGGTCAACGCACTTGAAATATTTCACACAACGGCTTGAAATATTTCACACAATGTGTAATGAATCTATATAATATATGGGTTTCACTTTCTGAAATGAGTGACAAAAAATATTGACCTTTTTCACAATATTCTAATTTTTTTAGATGTACCTGTATATCGTGTGACTGAGAATTCACCTCCCATCAATTTATCACCAACCAGCCCTCCAAGGTCCAGGCAACAACAGCGTGTCACTTAGAGGATGGGCATGATAGCGGAGCACAGCTGTGAGGCACGGCTGCTGCTAATTAAGCCTCATCATAGCAGCCATGAATCTAGCTTGTTTTGCTGACACTATTTTGGTAAAAGAAAAAAAAAAGCCTCAGTAAGGTGTGTTAATGCAGTTTCCATCTTGTTGGTCTTCGTTTCCTGACACACTGGTGCCACACTTGTCCACAATGGGCTTAATGAGACATCTTAGTTCACTCTACAGCAACACTGCTTCACCCAAGATTGTATCCATCTCTCCTCAAAGTATCACCATCCTGACCATTATATTGGCAGCTCAGATCCGGGCTCATGGCTGGAGCAGGAGGCCGAGAGGAAGGCCACAACAACATAAGACTGCTGGCATCACATGATTAGGCATAACTGATACTAATGGTCATCCACTGCCTGTTACTGCCTGTCTGTCTGTCTGTTTTTCTATAGTCCTTCAAACTTGTTTCAAAAATGTTTTTCAAATTTTTTAAAATGTTTTAAAACAAGTTTTTTTTTCGTTGGACAATTATATGAAGTTCTTTGAATTTCAGTTCATTTTATTTATACTTCAATACATTCAAATTTAAAGGACAGGATTTAAATGTATATTTACAGGATACATGCCCCTGTCCCAGAGTTTGTGTTGTATTTAAAGGGATAGTTCACCCAAAATTTAAATTCAATTCTGTCATTTACTTGCCCTCATGTTGTTCCAAAGTTGTATGACTTTCAAAAATATATTTAAATAAAAATGTATTTTTTTGGTCCACACGGTCAAAGTCAATGGGGTTCAGGGTTGATTTCAATGTTGCCAGGTTTTCACCACAAAACCCACTCAATTGCTACTCAAAACTAGCCCAATCGCGTTTTTCGAGGGGTGTCCCCTGGTAAAAATCACATTCCGGGGGATAAAATACACGTTTTATGGCGGGATTCCCCTGGTAAAATTTGCATTTTAGGGGCTAAATGTCACGTTATTGTGGCCGCTTAAACCCGCAAACATGAAAAACAACTGGCGGAAACCGTGTTAGAGTAGGCCAATTCCCGCGGACTTGGCAACACTGGTTCTTTCAGACACCACTGACTTTCATTGTGGGGACAAAAACGGTTGTATCTTTGTTACACAAAAGAAAAAATACAGTTTTGGAAAGACATGAAGATGAGTAAATGATGACAGAATTAAAAAATGTGGGGTGAACTATCCCTTTAGCTGTGTCTGTAATAACTGAGGGAGACAATGTTTGGTCTGGTAGCATTGTGTTGATTTCTCCCGAGGATGAATCACTTCTGCTTGTATTATTCTGAAGTCATTTTAGATAAAATACAGTTGAGGTCAAAGGTTTTTGAACTGAATGGAGATGTGTACAGTTTTCTTATTTTGCCTAAATATCATATTTTTTCATTTAGTACTGCCCTTCAGAGGCTACAAAAGATAGTTACATGTTTCCTAGAAGATAAAATAAGTCAAATTTACCCTGATCTTCAAATTCAAAAAGTTTTCACCCCCCGACTCTTAATGCATGGTTTTCCTTCCGGAGCATCAGTGAGCGTTTGAACCTTCTGTAATAGTTGCATATGAGTCCCTCAGTTGTCCTCAGTGTGAAAAGATGGATCTCAAAATCATACAGTCATTGTTGGAAAGGGTTCAAATACACAAAAATGCTGGAAAGCAAAAGATTTTGTGGGACCTGAAGGACTTTTCTGAAGAACAGCAGGCAGTTTAACTGTTTAGCTTAGTGTTAACTATCACTAAACAAAAAAACACAGCTGTGGATTATTCAGGTAACAACACAGTGTTAAGAATCAAGTGTATGTAAACTGTTGAACGGCGTGGGTCATTTTTATAAATTCTCTTGTGGACTATATGTAAACATATTTTATATGAACTAGCGTATTCAGGTCAGTACTAAATTAACAATAACATTTTGTATGATCCCTCGTATTTTTGGTAAAATAATTAACATTTTGCAGATTCTGAAAGGGGAGGGGGTGTAAACTTTTGACCTCAACTGTACATGGTATTGTAGTGCATCCTCACTTAATAAACTTCTATGAGAGAAAACAACCTTTTGTCAGAAAAGATTTAGCTTTGCCAAGCAAGCAGTTATAAAGACACACATCCCGTTCCATCTAAAGTTCCTCCAGCCCTATGGAGAATTTAACTCTGTGTCATATCAGATCAGACCAGAATCGCCTGAAGACTGCGTGAAGATTTGGTGTAGTCATCACTCACCCTGCTGTGGGATGTGTCTTGTTTGTAGGAACAGCAGGACTGATTGGAGGTCCCACAGAGAGATGGGTCTGATGAATGCGATTGGTCTGCAGCCACGACATCCTGCCCCCACTGTTACATCACAGGGGACCCAGACACAGACTCTACGGTTACAGAATGCAGAGACACAAACAGACCGTGACCTTCCAGATGAACCTCAGCTGCCCAGCACTTCTCAGGGGTCACAGGTTACTGATGGTAAGACACTCTCTGTGAGTCAGAATATCATTACTGAACTCAGGTGTGCTTTGTCCTTGAGATGAAAAGACAAATATCCTTGGTTAGTTTTCCATCCCTTTGCTTCAACATATTGGCTGCTTCTGCTATTAACAAAACATTCTTTTTATCCTTTATACAGGCTCACTAATGTGAATAAATTCAGTCTGAGTGCATGTTCCAGTTGCAATGTTTATACTGTATGCCTTAAACTTTGCAGTCTGATGACAGTATCTGTTTACATGTGCCACACATGTATTCATTGCATGCAGAAGTGTGGCATTTAGTGTTACCATAGCAACAAGAGGCTCTCAGTGCTCCTGTCAGGGATCTTGGCCACAACTTTTATTTCATCAAAGACTTTTTTGAAGTCGTTATTTCATACTTTTCATCACTCTTGTCTCCTAACAGTCTTTTTATTTTTCAGAAAGTCTCCACCACAGTGTTGTTACTGTTAACTAAAACTAAAGCTATTTTTTATTAAATGAAATATAGGTGAAATAAATACAAATATTACTTATATAAGCTACATATTAAAAAATATATATATATAAGAAAATATATATTGAAAAGGGTAAAAAAAAATTAAATGACAAAGGCACAGAATTACTAAAACTATTCAAATGAAAACTGAAAATATATTTTAAAAGGGTCCATTCAAAATATACATAAATAATATGATACTTTATAAATAATACTAAAATAACACTGCTACACCAACACGTCACAGCCCCCACCATGTTTATTTCTGTGGTACAAATGTAAATCCACATTTTTGAATCCGACTGTACAAATGGTCTGATTTACATGTAATTTATGTCATTATTTAGGCTTATTCTTTAGGATTGTGCTCAGTCAGATTATTTGTTTTCGTTTGAGGTGTTTGCATAATGATTTTTTTTTATTGAGGGGATCACTTAAATTTATGGAGTATTAGGCTTCATGTAAACAGCTCCCATTTGGTTTTGTAATATTTGTTATTCTGTAGCCTTTAGTGAGAAATCTGAAAGGTGAAAAGAGAAGATTGAGTGCTGCATTTTGTCTTTTTATGCTAATGGTAATTACAGGGGACTGGAGAGGCCTCTTCACTGGGTACCCACCAGCCGAATCTCTTAAGATAATGTGTGTGTAGTATTGCTCTCATGTTTAATGGCGGTTAGCTTCAGAGAGAGCATTCATGCCAGAAAATACTACATTACATCTCTCTTTCCTGGTACCAGCCATGTTCTCTCCTCAGCCCAGCCTCCATTACCCATCAGCCCACTTTAGCTCTCTGCTCTTATTACTCTTACTCTTCATGTGTACTCTTCAAACAGATGAATAAGCATGTCTCGATGAAGCTTAACTATTTTGAGGGACCAGATATAAATTGCAGAATAAGCAGAGCGACAGATTTAACCCAGCTGACATTTGTATTTTTAGATCGTTTAAATGTGCAGTTTTATTTATAAACATGGTTAACAGTCAGAGCCGCTGCTGGAATGATATGTCTGACATAATGCCTGGTGGGAGCTCAGCTTCAGAAGAGTCAGATCATAGTGTGTAATATTTAGCAGCACATAATTAATAATTAACTTATTTCCATAGCTATAGATTGTAAATGTAAATCTGACCATCTGTCTGACGTTTCCTGTCATGTTGTATTTATTTGTCATTTACACAATTACTTAAGGTTTACTGGCATGGAAATGCATAAGATGAGCCTTAGTCTGTAGAGATTGGCACAGTCAGTTATTATAGTAACTGTTATTATATAAAATGTTGTAATAAAGTTACAAAGTGCTAGTGAGTAACAGTGCTGTAGCGCTGTGACTGAATACACCAGTGATCTCTGCCAGATGACACTGTCAAAAACAGATTGTGTGAGGGCTGTCTATGGTTTGAAATGTACAGTCGGATTTAACAGGTTTTAAACTTCTGGTTTTGTCTTTTTTCTCCTCACTCTCTCTGTTAGTCCAGGTCAGTTCAGTTTAATGCCATGAGCGATACAGTAATTCCTGGTTGTGCAGCACAGGTTATAAACACTTGTAAAGTTCTGTCAGAAAAAGAAATTGTATGAGTGCAGATAACAAACATAGAGAGAGATTTGTTTTTTTTTTGAGGCTTATGTTTCAGCTCAGGACATCATAAAGTTGACATTTCGCTTTAAACTTACATAGAATTACAGGTTAGCAGTTTTAAAGTTTATAAGCTGTAGCTGGAAAGTTGTAGTAGTCGGAATAGTTTCGAAGTCACTGTATTAATTCATTTGGATAAAAGGATTAAAAGCGGGAGGAAAGAGGAGGGATAGGGATGAGCTATCAGTACACCAAGCACATGCGGCCCTAGCCAGTACTGCCTGAAGCGTCCTCTAAATTGATTGGCTCTAGTTTTAGAAAGAGTCAAATGAATGTACTTCTATGGAAAATTGAGCATTAAAAAAGGGCTAGAATAGAAACAGAAGAACGAGCACCTCTTTCTTGTTCGATTTCAAAGCTGAACCCTGTAAGTCAAGTCAAGTCTAGTCAAGTCTGCTTTATTGTCAATTCTTCTACATGTACGGCACATACATACAGAGAAGTGAAATTGCGTTACTCTGAGACCCTTGGTGCATACAGTTAACATTTAAGACACTGACAGTAGACGTTCAAATACAGATAAATACAGTTTAAACATATGTACATACAACTATACAGATATACAAATGAGGACATTGTAGAAAAATAAAGAGATAGATAAAGTGGCATAAGGCACATGGCAGAATAAATAAAACAAAACTGCAGATATATGTGTATATGTATAGAGTGTAGTGTAGTGATATTTAGGCAGTAGAGTTTTTAAAACAGTGGATGAATAGAAATATAATGGTGGAACAGGAAGGAGACTGTGAAGTCCCAGAGTACAAGCACAGCCTGAAGCTGTGTGAAGTTTGGTGGTTTTAACAAATCTTGGAAAGCTTTGGCCTCTGAAGGAATGAATCTCTAAGACTTTTTCAAAAGCTCTCCTTTCAGATTTGTAAGAGTGTACGTCCTTTGTTTTGTCTTGTGTATCTACACTTTTGACTAAAATAGAAGAAAATACAGTTCTGCTTTTTAAATTCTTCTCAGAAGTATCTTTCAAAGATTGTATGTCAATAACCTGGCAAGCTTTGGCAAAACCAGTCATTATTTCATCCTCAGAAGCAGTTCTGTGTCAGCTTGTTCCTTGTAAACAAGATTTGGTTTCTTTGCGAACTGATTAAAATGAACCTGTGTGCTCTTTACTCCTGGCTGTTATTTTAGACTAGGTTAGAGCTTGCATGAAAATAAAATGCTTTCCAGTTTATTGTAGAATATCGGACTATCAATGAATGGACGGGGGTCTGAGGTCTGATGATCTGGTAATGTTGTGTTTAAATATATACATTTTTATTTTCACTTAAATGGATTTGCATGTAACCTGTCCATTATACATATAGCAGCAGGCTTCATGGCTGTGCGTGTTTTGTTTTGTGGCGTATGATTGAGGTCAGATGTACTGCATCTTTGCCTGCAGCACCTGTGTGTTTGTGTCTCTGAGGTACTACAGGTGCCAAGAACTTGATGACTCAAAGTTTTAGGGTAGAGAAGTTCACTTCTGAGTGTCTCACCTCAAGGAAAGCCATCTTCCCACACAAACAGTGCGCACTCCCTGCAGTGAAATCTGTGGGCGAGGGTTAAGTGCGGTATCGTTTTAAACCGCAGTCAGTGAATAAGTTTAGGGTTAGCATTAGCATCCTCTCTGTGCATTTTATGTAATGAATATGAGGAAAGGGCATGTTATATTTACTCCAGTTATACTAAGAAACACAAAAGAGATGCTCAGACGTTCTCTCTCCATCCCCCACTCTCTTCTCTGTCTCTATCTGTTCTGAATGCTGTATTCATTGTTACATGTTATCCTCAGGTTGTTTATCTTATCAAGTCTTTGTTGTGAAATATGCTTTTTGGAATAAACAATGAACTCACTTTAGCTTTAGACAGAGAAATGAAGAATCCAGCCAGCCCCAAAACTCAAGTCGTCCATTAAAAGATGTTTAGTTCATTTTCTGGGAATGTTTCTTTGCATTCTAGAGATGTGATCTTAGTCCTCCTCCTCTCTCTTCATTTCCTTGCGTAGACTAATGATAGATCATGCTCCACCTGAACCTGAGTTTTCTGCACCTGTCCTTTTGTTCTGAGAGGCTAAAGCTGTTGATATCTTTGGTGTCATAAGTACATGGATCATAAAAAGGCATAGCAGCTAGCAGTGTGAAAATATGTGATATGGGAGGCAATTACTGATGATATGTAAATGTATTCCTACACTACCACTCAAAATTTTGGGGTGAAGAAGATTTTTTAAAATGTTTTTGAAAGTAGACTCTTATGCTTACCAAGGCTGTATTTATTTGGTCAAAATGTTAAAATAATTTAGATATTTTAATGTAGCCTATTTTAGAATTTAATAAAATTTTAAAATATAATTTATTCCTGTGTTGGCAAAGCTAATATGCTGACTTGCTCAAAGAAACATCTAAAAAAAAATCTTATTATCATCAGTGTAGAAGCAGTTGTGCTACTTGTAATGAACTAGAAATATAATGACATTGAAAGTGTTATATTATAAATGTCACTTTTGATCAATTTCTAATGCATCTTTGCTGAATTAAAGTATTCATTTCTTACTTACCCCAAATTGTAATGTACGTATGGATCTCTTATGGACCTACATATAGCCTTATTTATTACAATCAGTTTTATTTTCTGTCATATTAGTGCTTAAAGTAAACCACTGTTATTTTCATAATGTTGTGCTATATTTAATATATCTGGCTGTGACACTATTTTACTTTCATCATTCTAATGTCTAATTCTAATTTTTCATAAAAGGTGTACTCAATAATGTTTCTAATAAAACATTTTACACAAAACTATGAATAGCTCTTTTGAATAAAACTGGTAAACCAAATTTAATAGGTTTAAATAGGTGTGGACAAGTAAAATGTCCAAACAGGCAGTTTCTGCTAGAGCAATGATACAAACTGCAGAGATTTGTTGTTCTCACACCACAAGAGGACATCACGGTCCAGGGACATACAAACTACAACGATGTAAGTATAAAGGCCATGATCACTGTGATATATTAGGATTGGCGAAACAAACAAACACGCACTGATTGCACTTATAAATCATTGTTGTCTTTTTCATTAAAGCAAATGTGTTGTCAGCTGGGTTGTGTTGTCCAAAACATGTGAATGACTAAAGCGTTTAAAAATGTAAACCTTTTTCAGATTTCTGGTGCAGTATGAGGACCTATTTGGGTTTAGGTCCTTCTGAACATTGTAATGGGAGGATTTAGTCTTATACCACACACACAAACCTGTAAATATGAAAAGTGTTTTGACTGGAACTGACATCGGTGACCACAGACAGTTGTGTAGTGTGAAAAGAACAGTAATCTGATGATGTTCTGTAGTGTATGGACACCATTAGCAATATCCTATGGAATAAGAGTGTTCCATTTTTTGGGGGGTTTTGGTATTTGGCATTAAAAATTTTCTCACCACCAAATTCCTCAACATACTTCAGTGATCAGAGATTAGACAGACAGACAGGGGCCAGTCTCATTATCTGACTTCATGACGCTTAGACACCTTAACTTTCCTTTACAGAGGAATCAGCTTCAGCTGTCATAGGCAGAATACCAGCCAAAGGTCAGGAGAGTTTTCATAGTCTCTCCTTCTCCCTCTTTTCTCTGTGTCCTTTCACCTTTTTAATATGCATGCATATCTATATGTGTATGCGTTTACTATAGAAAACAGTGTTTGAATAGCTAGTGTTGTTGATATACAGTGACTCATGCACCTTTAAGGGGGTTTACTGTACAGTCTGTCAAAACATTCATGTGAAGCACTCTGGTCTCAGAAGAGTAAATCCTCACATTTCCATTCTGACATTGATGGGCCGTTTGTCTGATACTGAAAGCTTGTTTGTGAGAGGAATGTGCTGTATAAGTGGTGTTTGTGTTGCAAACTGGCCAACAGGAAAGCTGTATGTGAGAATGTTCCTATTACTTCTTAAAGAACACAGATGATTTTTTATTTCTTACTTATTCAACACACCCACATGCTCGCTATTTTGGAGGCACAACAGATGTTAGGTATTAGATTAATATATAGCTCAAAGACAGTCTTCTGGCTCAGTCACAGAGCTGCATTCAGGGCTCTGACAGATCTAAGAGTCCCCTGAATGACATCAGTGTTAATGAATGGGTTGGATCTCAGTGTTCTTTGGTTTTAAAGAAATATTAGTTTTTTGTTTTTTTTCCCAAGCGACTGTCCATAAACTGCCTGTGAAAAATAAAATTATTAGTAATATGTGTAAAAGAAAAAGAAATCCAGCAAAAAAAAATTTTTATAATGTCCTGGCAAAAAGTGGCCATTAACATCAACACTAAAACACAATAAAATGCACAATTCAAAATGTAAAAAAAATCACAATATTAACAAAATACATTGGAGTATATGCTTACAGACTTTTTCTCTTAGTGTATTTGGAAAATATTTGCATACACTGTATGTTTTTACCCATAACTAGAGTAATGTTAATGTATAAACCTAAAGAGAAGCATACAACTATGGCTGTCGATAGAATACAATATACAGTATATAAAGTGGGGCCAAAAATTATTTGATCCCCTGCTGATTTTGTACGTTTGCCCTACCATTAAAATTATAGACTGATCATTTCTTTGTCAGTAGGCAAACGTACAAAATCAGCAGGGGCTCAAATATTTTTTTTCCCCACTGTATGTATACTAGTTGGGGATTTTTGTTATGCTTTTGAAAGAAGTCTCTTATGCTAACCCAAGCTGTATTTTCAAAAATACACTAAATATTATTGCAATTCAAAAGAACCGGGTTTTTAAAAATAATTTTAAAATGTTATTTCAGCATATTTAGTGTTCAGAACCATTTATTATTACCAAGTATTAAGTTTAAAAAGAACAGCTGATCTTAGGATGTTAAAAAGAACAGCATTTATTTGATATATATATAGGTCTTTTTAACATTATAAATGTATTACTGTAACTTTTAATCAAATTAATGCATCATTGCTGAATAAAAGTATTATTTCTTCTTCTTTTTCTTCAAAAAAAGTCTGATCCCAAACTTTTAAACAGTAGTGTAGATTGAAACAGCAAAATTAAATGTTAATTTATTTATTTTAGATTTTTTTACACTATTGTTCTCTGAAATTGTCTAACTAGCTCCCTTGCAGCCTCCTATTAGCAAACAGAAACCATTTTCAGATCAAATATACTTTTATAAAGGAAATGTTGTGTGTTCTTTTGTTTTGCATTTTGTGCTCCGCATGTGTTAAAGCCGTGTGGTGATGGCAAACAAGGACCAACTGGCATTAGTGGCCTCCCACTGGCCTCAGTCGCTAGTGATCCAAGAGAATTTGGTTGTGTTGGGTCCAGATGGCAGAGGTGATTTGCAGGTTCTGTAATCTTGGAGAGCTGTTGTCCAGGGAGGGATGAACTCACATGAGGCAGCGTGAGCGTAGTGTGTGTAAATGGATGCATTTTACAGGAAGCACAATCAGCATTCAGATTGGAAATTAGAAATCTTAACCATGAGTGCAGTTTGGTTAAAAAAGAGGCTATTCAGTAACATTAAAGACACAATAAAACAGGAAGTTCAGCCTGCCAGCCGAGATGAGCTTAAATAGCAGAAGGTATTTGTTACAGCAAGTCCATTAGTGTAATCACTTTGATGGACTGAATTACGAATTATAAAAGTATTTTCTTTTTCTCACATCTTATCAATTCTGTTCTTTTAACATGGAATCTGTGTTTTACCGATAAGCATATGTGGCATGGTTGCTCTTTCACTTATTTTATTTCTTATAGTTGATGTAACTTTTGCTCCAGGTATCAGAAAATACCCCTATACTGAGATAAAGATAATTCCTCTCCATTATTCATGACTGATGATGTTTTGTTCTGTGCCTCTAGTTGTCAAATATCTATTTTTCGACTTGATAACTACATTTGGATTGTTTATGGATTTTCAGTTAGATGGAAAAATGTAAATGTAAAACATAATCAAGCAATACAGAAAGAAGTAATAATAAAAGGACTGTAAAATATTGTACTTGCACTTCATTTTGTGGCAGTGTGAGAATGTACAAATACAAAAATATAATACAGCTTTTACAAGCATTCAGAGTTTGAAGAAAGCGATCCAATATTAGTTTAGTCATAACAATACCATTCTTCACAAAAATATGAATACAAAAATTATGAGTGTTATTTACTTGCATGCTCAAACTGTTTTTTTTTTCTTCACTTTGTCTTTTTGCCATTAACCTGTGCTAGTTTATAATCTTATTGCTTGTTTTTCTTCATCCCAATGGCTTATGCTGAAAATCAACTGGGTTGCTTTAAAAACAAATGGTAAAATGCTGAAATGATCATTCTTTATTAGCCGCAGACACTCTGGATTTAGAGATTCTCCCAGAGGATTCTGGGTCTGAGGTGGTACCAGAGACGCCACCCCACAGTCGACCTCAGGAAGACGAAGGGTCAGATCTCACTGATCCTAGCACAGACAGCACAGGTAACCAACACTTACGTCACACTGATAAACAAAGTAACTAAGTGATATTGATTTTGGCCATGGAACGGTTGTCAGCCAGTCAGGAGTCAGGATTAGGTTTAAGGCCACCGTTATAAACTTGAAAAACATTGTACAGTATCATTACCCTCTGACTGTAGTTGTTGGTTTATGGTTAGTTTAGATCTTGGGTTAGGGCTACTATTAGTAGAAAAGTAGAACAATTGTGTTCACCTTAGTAATTAACATGGTAATGGACTTCCACACTGGAAGCTTATTTTGGACCAGAGCACTGTTCACATGAAAAAATTGTCAGTGTGAAAGCTGTCAAATGGACCTGGGGGCGCACCATGGCACTAAACCCAAGATTGAAATTGAAGCAACTCCAAATTAAGGTCTACATTTGTTGAGGAAGTAAAGTAACATGCATTCGTTTTAGCCAATGACACTGTCATTAGTGTCTTTACACAGTGAGTGTGCAATATAATTGTGCAGCATGACTGCAATCAGAGCGACAAATGAATGGTTTGCAATCAGCTGTCTCCTCAAAAGAGAAGCTTTGCAAACAGTAGAAAGCCACCTTCATGCGACGCACATAGACACAAGTGTTGCTCACTCTGCTGCGCATAATAGCTCTAAATAAAATAATATATATATATACACACACACATATATATCTTGCTTGCATGCTTTTTGTCATGTGCTGTGCATGCTTGTGATGACGCTAGATGCATGCAAATCCATCAGGGTTTGATAGAATCAAGCGGTCTGAACCCAGACCAATCACACTTGGATTTGTACCACAGGAAAAGTGTCCAGTGTGAAAGCCCCTTTAGATTATATATAGCATAGCACAGCACAAGTCATTGTGGAGCGCACCATCCACTTTCAATTCAGAAAACGAATGAAGAATTTTAACTATCAGTGTGTGAATTAAACCGTGAAGAAACAAACCGAAGCTTGAAAGGGTTGTTGATGCTGATGCAATTATCTGAAACGCACTCTCATATTCACACTAACTGTATGTGATTCGAAGTGCCTAAACACTAGATGAGGATCAAAGAATTGAGTTTGCAGAAACTGTTGATGAATCATTTAGTCAATTCTGGCGCTTTTAATTGCACCGCATCTCCCTGTTAAACTAGGTCCATACCACATGTGTCCAGGCTGTAAACCTGCACTGTAACAGCTGTTTGAAAGCCATTTGATGTGTGTAAATCTCCACTGACACTGCCAAGACATAAATCTCCCACTAACACCTGCAACTCTTCATGTTTTGTAAGCTCTCAATTTCAGTTTTTCTCCTAAAGGCCTGCTAACCTTATTACTTTGTTTCTCCCTACTAAAGTTTATTGATCCCAGATACTATAGCAAGTTGGACTGTTTACCCTGCGCTCTGGTATTTCTTGAAGAACTCAAGTTTTCTCTCTCTCTCTCTCTCAGGTCAGGCTGAGTATGTTTCTCGTATCCGAAGGCTAATGGCTGAGGGAGGGATGACAGCGGTTGTCCAGCGTGAGCAGAGTACCACAATGGCTTCCATGGGCAGCTTTGGCAACAACATCATTGTCAGCCACCGAATCCACCGTGGCTCCCAGACAGGAGCGGATGCACAAATCCATACAGGTTTGAGCCCCACCCCTGGGCCCTCCTCTGGTGCCCCTGAGACTTTGGCTGGTGCTGCAGGTTCGTACTCCCGCGTCCTCTCCAGCACACTGGGGCTTCATACCGACACCGCTCAGGGCACTTCTACAAACATAGACCTAACGCCCCTTGTAGAACAGGAAAGACTTCACACGTCCCTCCTTTCACAGGAGTTTTCACCTCTTTTCTCATCTGCTCTAGACACAAATGGACCTTCTGCTTCCATGGAAACGGACAATGTCTTGGAGGGGGAGGAGCTCCAAGACTTTGTATCCCTCCCTCCATCTTTACTCTCATCCTCACCCTCTCTTTCTCCAGTGAATAACAGTAACTACAGCAACAGTGATAGTAGTTATCACGGAGACGAATATGGGCGGTAAAAGCGACGGAGTTTGGAGAGGATTCATAATTTGAAACCAACAGAGAAGAGAAAAGACCACACAACAGAAACTTTTGGAAATACTTGCACTCGACCCATGTCTTCCTCTCTCTTCTCGCCATCAGTGTTCATATTTCACATCTGCTCTGACACGGTCTAGTGAATAATGAAAGAACAAAAAAGTAGTAGTTTTCTGCTCAGCTTAAACTCAATGCAATGGATTCAGACCATTCCATGTTGTACGTCAAATAAAACATTTTGGATTCCATTGGGAGCTGCTGCTTTGAGCAGTCCAGTAGTCCAAAAAGTTATAAAACCTAGTCACATTCTGAACAACCTGGTTATGTTACTGTTGGTTAGTTTAGTGAGTCATTGCTCTTTTAGATGATGACTGGTGCAGTTTAGTTCAGGTTTTTTATGAAGTTGAAAAGACCACGCCCTGTTTTTTTGGGCCTTTGGAAAGAAGAAAGAGAATCAAGAAAAAAGACAGCGTTGTATACAAGTTTTATATTTTGTAATGTATAGTTTAATTCTGTGGCATTAAGGGATAAAAAATTTATTTTCTGTCATCATTTGCTCACCCTCATGCTGTTCCAAACCTGTATGGCTTTCTTCTGTGAAACACAAAATAAGGAATTCTGAGGAATATCTCAGTGTTTTTTTTGTACAAGTGGGTCATATATGTTTGATTACCAAAATTCAAATATTATCTTTAATGTTTCACTGAAGAAAAAAAGTCATACAGGTTTGGAATGACATGAAAGTCAGTAAATGATGACACAATTTTCATTTTTGTGTGAACTATCCCTTTAAGTTGTGATGTTTGTCTGCATCGTCATTATCAACTGTCTTCCGTATGGCCAAGTCAGTCTCCTTTGCACTCATTTTTTCCACAGAATCTCCTCAATTATCATGCTTTCCCCTGAACGAAAAACAGAAAGATGGCTTCTTAAAAAGGGTCTTCACTTCCGTTTACAGTGAAGTGCTTCTCAACACGATGTGATAAACGTCACACTCCGAGACTCAGCAGGGAAGCGGTGAAGTCTGACAGGTGTGTGTATGTGAGAGAGACACTATCCCAGTTCTGTCAGCTACTGTAGATTTTCAAAGCCTATTGAAAGTTAGGCAGGCACCTGACAACAATTGTGTTGCATCCTTCCTTTTTATTTCTTATGCAGCACTCTGCTCTTTCAGAAAACATTTCTGAGCTGTGTGTGTTCAGAGAGCTTGTCCGTTGCCACTGGCTCTGTTGTTATGCCTTTTGAATTTCAGAATTTACAGCACATTTTGACTTCAGCTTGTCCACAAACCACTAAATCGCCAATCACAAAGTCTAGTCTGCTAAAGTGTACCTCATGTTGAGACGTGACCTTCGGGATTGTCTTCATGATGGGTGTTTAAGTGTCAAAACGCTGGCCAGTGCTACAGTACTGCATAGGGAATGCAGATGTTTGGATGAATGTTTGACTCAATGTTTATGTGAGATTTTTTTTTATTCACAGGCTTAATGCATTATGTTCTGCATTAATATGGAGAGGCTCTCTCTGCTTCTTTTGGCAAACCACTTTATCCTGAAAATGAATGTTTGGTGGTGTCTCCTGAATCAAGTCAGAGCACAACCCGCAGCTTTGGTAAACTGTGTAACCTTTGCTTTAGCTCAGCTCACTGGCCTACAGTAAAAACATCATTTTAGTTCTCTTTCTGCACCTGAAGAAAAATTACAGCAGTGGCTCTTCTGATGGATTATTTACTTAACATTCAAAAGTGACTATTTGTTTGTCCTTTGTTTGTTTTTCTGTTTGTTTTTTAGAATACCATGTTGTTATTTTTTTCTTTTAAAGGAAAAAGGCTATAATACATTGAGCTGCATTCTGGGAAACACAGTCCTCTATGTGATTTAAATAGAATAAAATTATAACAGACAAGCCGTGTTATTGTTTGTTTGGGTGTAGACCGCGATGAGGATTGAAATGCTCATCTGCTAATGTTTTTTTTTTTCTAACTGTATTTTTATTATGGTCCTTTTTGTTGCAGATGACCAGGATGAGAGATGTATCACATCCTCCTAGAGTTTTGACTGATTCTGCTGCACCGATTGTTTCTTTAAAATGAAGTCTCGTGCAAATCTTGTGAGAGGTCCAGATGTTATTAGATCACCGTACTTAATTTATTATATACTGTAAGCCTGTTCAGTCAGACACTTTGCTACACATTAGCCTCGTTGCTCCGGAGCTGACTTCAGATCAGTGCTGACTGCTTTAGGATTATGCCTCTCGCGTAAATAGGTTATATTCAGATGATTCCAGAACTGTGAGTGAGACGAAGATGATATGGTTTTCACTGTGCTATGATGGAGAGGTTAACGTGGACTCTGGGTGACCATTTGAATAAAAAGACCTGTAAAAATGATCTGTCAGTATTAAAATTTTCAAACCTGCAGAGCTTTTTCAAGCATGTGCTATTGGATTCTGAAAGTACAATGATGTAATTCAAAGTTGTTAATTGTTAATCTTCTTACTGGAAATGTTTCGGAGAGATGAGATGAATAGGAATGAGATGTGTGTGAGCTGCAGCAAAAGCTACATATATCAGGAAAGTCCTCACACTAATTAAATGGGATAAAAAAATAAAAGTCTCTGTTCTGCAGACCAGTCCTGTAATTAGGAGCTCTCTGGTGTGCACAGAGAGGTGACACCAGATGACATAACTGTTACAAATATCAGTTTCATGGCATAAAACACACCCTTATGTTAGGACACATGCCCAGAAACACTTCATCATGTATGCATAAATGAAAGGAACTGCCAAACTAGCTAATATGAGGCTGTAGAAGCAACATGCAATAAGATATGTGAGAACTTTCTGTGCTTTAAGCTCCATTCAGCTAAAACTGTGTGGTGGCTAATTGCTGGTGTAGATTCAAGACAGCAGAGGGCTCATTAAAAGAGAAAGACTCCTGAGAGGATGGAGCGAGAAAAGGCTGTTGCCTTACAGAATTCTGCTGCACACATACATACCTAGAGGTCAAGGTTTGGCAGGTTTGCATGAAGCAGTTAGCTGGTTAGCACCATTCTGGTGCTAAAACACACATTTCTCAACTGAAAATAACTTTTCACAAGCAGACTAAATTTATTTAGTATTATGTATATATGTATTTAGACTAAATATACAGTATATTTTTAATTATTTTATTTGCTTTATTTAAAAGCAAAATGTGAATTGCAGATATATATATATATATGTATATATAGATCTATATTGATAATAAATATTTCTTATAACACCAAATCAGTATATTAGAATGATTTCTGAAGGATCATGTGGCATTGAAGACTGGAGTAATGACTGCTTAAAATTCACCTTTGCCATCACAGGAATAAATTACATTTTAAAATAGAAAAAGTGGTAATACATTTTACATTATTACTATATTTACTGTACTTTTAATCCAATAAATGCTTGGTGAGCATAAGAGACTTTTTTTTATCAAAACCTCAAAAATCTTACTGAGTAATATCAACCCCAAACCCTTTCTCTCTTAATATATACAGCCAAGCAATTGCCACTGAAGCAATTGCTATTGAAATAGCTTTCTTCAGGTATTATAGATCTCCTTGATGGAAAAACTTTGGCTGGCTAATCAGTGTCATCCTGACAGATATGGAGAGTTTTAATGCAACACAGAGAAATCCATTCCTGCCATGTGAAATGATGCCGATTGCTGTTCCCCCAGACTGAGCTATGACAGAACATCCCTGAAGGGTTGGGAGCCACAGCAGCGTTCACTGTTTATATTGAGAAAGCGATTATACACTTTTCCCTAAAGGCTCTGAGAAATTCCACCTGTCTAGCAGGAAATTTGTTCGGCACTGGCCTAGCGTATTTTATTTTCAACTTTGCTGACTCTCTGCTTTTCTTGCGAGTCTTGCGTCTCAAATATTAGTATCGATGCTGTGAATGAATAAAGAGGGCTGGGATTGCAGCGAGGAAATCAGAACTCACTGCCTGCCTGTTAACCTGTGAGGTTGACAGCAGCAGGCACACACCATGAGTGATCAGAGTCCTCCCTATAAAGTTGATCTCAGTCATTTTGTGTAGAAACAAAGCACTGATACTGACATGATTACAGGCCCTGCTGAGCATTATCATCACCTACACTAACTCTGCTCTCGCTCTTCAGAACTGCTGTTGCATAAAGTGCTCCACACAGAGGCTCTGAGAGAGCTGCATCGCAGTGTAAGTGGGCACTGCGTGTGTGTGTGTGTGTGTGTGTGTGTGTGTGTGGTGGGATTTTTCTGAGCGCACACATGCATAGCTAGGCTTTGTGAGAGAGTAGATTTAATGATGGGTGTTTTCTGGGAGAGAAAGGCTGTTATGCAAAGCCCCCCTTAATTGTATAATGTGGCAGATAAACAGAGTGGGCTGAGGTTAATGGGGATGACTACAGCAAAACATGCTGCTAATGATCCGGCCCATTTACTATTGCTAAAAACCCATCGGCACAGCGTGTAGCCATTAGGTATGTAATACATAGCTATCACATGTTTCTCTAAAAGATATGGCATGTTTTACATTTATTTGTTTGTTTCTCTGAAATGGTGTGTGTGTGTGTGTGTGAGTTCGTTCGTTCGTTCACTGGTTTGCCTAAACTGATCGTTTTCCTGTTCTTCTCTGCTGCAGTCAGTTAGAATTTGCAGTACATTCCTGTCTAATAAAGCTACGGAGACTGTACAGGAAATATCCATACAGCGTTTGCTCATACATTATGGTCTATTTATAAATACTGACATTGGCCTCATTAGTTAATAGGACACATAACCCTGAAATTGGATGTAATCTGAACTCGTCATAACAGGCTTCGCTGATTATCTGCCCTATCATACACAATGCATGGTTATCTTTTTTTATCAACTTTTACTATTCATGAGCTTTTTGTTGTATTTTTATGGCTTTTTAGATCAAAGTAAACTTTTTTTTAAATCAATTACATAACGAGTAAGTAGTAAGGGAGTAAAGAAAACCGTACCTTAATAAAAATATTATTCTGTAAAAGCTATAAAATATAACTTTCAAATTGGTATGAATAAACCTGTAAATAGAATCAAGCATAGATATGTTTTATATACAAGTGAGAGATCCAGCTGAAATAAAGAAGTGATTAGGTTGTGTGAAATGCATAAATATCATTTTTCAGAAAAACACAAAAGAAATATCAAATATTTAGATGGTAGCCATCTTTCCATGGGCCTAACACAGTTATTGTGACTCTCGAGTTGGAAAACCACTAAAGGAACATCAGAATTTGATTATTCAATCAAAACACACCCAGATATATTAAAAAGTAAAAGGCCTGATGTGGTATGGTATAAAATACATGCAGCAGTGAAACCCTCAATTTGTTTTATGAGGATGAGGCGATTCAAATTTCATATCATCCTTGAATCCCTAAAGTCTGGGTACCACTTGAGTGTTAGTAATAAAAGTTGAGCAACAGCTTTTGTTATATGTTTTGTTATAGTTATGCTAATAACTCCGCTCTCTTATATACACTTCTGACTGATCAGTTGTGGCATTCTGGGGTCATATAGTTTGATATAATGATCACTTAACTGTAGAGGTCTAATTGACCATTTCCCCAGCAATTCAGCAAACATTCTGCCATTATTTACAGACCATCATGTCATGTCTGTCTTCTGTGCAACAAAAAAGCTGTTTTGAGAAATGCATCTTTGTGTTTTTTGCCCCCCCACCCCTTAGTCAGTGGTCACCAAAACTTTCTGGTACTGACATTCTTCAAAATATCTTCATTTGTGATACACAGAAGGCAAAAATGTTTACAGGTATAACATGATGGTGAGTAAATTGTTACAATGTTCATTTTGGGGTGAATCATTAAAGTAATTAGAATAAATGAGAAAAAAACAAACACTAGATTTAGCAAGACTGTCACATTATAACAGGCTCTTGCTCTTATTTGTTTAATCATCATTTGTAATTTTTGAAATTAAGCAAACACATGACTGTGTTTGCAATGCCAGGGACCCCTGAGATCCGTAAACCAGGTTTTGCATACGGTTCTCTGAGCAGTAATGGTTCCAGCGAAGACCATTTGTCATCCAAAGCACCTTTTTTAAAGAGTGTACGTATATTTGCATAATTGTATGTTGTCCTACAGTATGCTGGAATGTTATATGCTCAACTGAAGAGCATGAAAGGGGTCATAATTTCAGCTTTATGGCTTTTAAAAACAATTTTGGTTGCTTTTTGCTGCCAGGAAGTGATTGCTATAAAAAGCCCAACTGAAAGGATGTTTTGCATGCCCTTCTCTCTTAGACACTTAACTGTGTTCTTGTTCATCGGAAAAAGGATGTTCATCATTGGATTACATTAGCTTAACTTTCCATTTATATGCAACTGCTTTGTTTTTGATTAGTTTAATTATTTATCTTTCTCTCACACACACACACACACACACTCCTCTTTCTCTTTCACATCTAATCACCTGCTCTGATACCGCTCTGTCTTTTGTTGGTGAATAATGATCCTAATACAAACACACACCTCTTAAACAGAGAACACACTGCACTTAGAGCCACTGAGAGTGTTACATAACTTAAATGGGTGGAAATATAAAAGTGGAGGGAGAGCATAGAGAGAAGCAGAAGAGGGTGAGATGTAGAACTCTGGCTGTACATAATGTCGATCTTTCTCTACAAAATTCAAATGAGAACACAAGCGTGTGCTGTGCATGCATGAATGCGTCCTACATTATGTTAGTATTCCAGCAGCAGGCAGGACGGCTCATTCTCATAGTAATCCAACTGCAGTCAGATCCATAGTGAAAACTAATTGGACATTAAAGTTTGGAAAAGTTGTCCAAGCATGGCCACCATCAGACTGAAAATATATGCTATTTGTATGTGAAAAGTTTTTAGTTTAACTAATGAAACTAAATATACTCGCTAACTATTATGGGTTGAGGGGAGAAAAAAGTGGTCCAGTCTTTGTCATCTGATTTTTGATTCATTAGGAAAAGTTTAAAAGCAGAAGCTTAAAGGCTTTCTCTGTTTACTATGTAAAGAATGTAAAGATGTGAAGTGTAAAGAGGCACATACAGTAGTTCTGTTACTTCTAAGAAGCTTCTTAAATTATCCAATTTAAAGAGCGAGAGAGATATTGGATCAAATCTGTTTCTCTAAAACAATATTCCCTCGCTCTCAGGCCTAATACACCTCTCTCTGAATCAACACTAAAGTGCCACTCATGGCACATTTTAGTCGGTAGTGACTCTTTCAGTTTACGGTTTTGGTTTTGATCAACACTATAAAGTTCATTTAGAGGGACACTTCAAAAAGCTTTTATTACCTTGATAAACATTAACAGAAAATTTCAGCAAGAAAACTGAGAAAAAGTCATTTACTTTGTCAGCAATTCAGTTAGCTATTGCAAATCAGTTTTATTATCAGTTGTTGTATTGAGACAGACTCTGCCTCGGGCCTGCAGCTACAATAATGTGCACAAGAAACACACCAGATAAAATAAATTCAGTGTGAATTAAACCAAACTCATCGTAATCTCATGCTCATATAATCTAGATTCAACAACACCAGATTCAGCAGTTCTAAAATTAACAAAGCATGACTGAACTGAAGTAGGCTGAACTCAGCAGCAGTACTATATCTCATCAATCTATCTCGTTTGAAAGCAGTGGGTGAGCAAGTGAAGTGAAACAGAATTTGCTATGTATGAGCTTAATGAGCCTATCATTTGACTTGTTAGAGAACGTATGGACATCTATTCCTGACTGGAACTGGTTTCTCACACCAGCATGAGTCAGGAGCTGTTCATTATAGTTTTATTCTACCTGTCTTTTTGTTGTTGTTGTTCACTAGATGGATGCATTTCACTACACAGCCAATGAAACCTAATAAAGACTTGTTAAATAACTGTATCAGTAGTGGGACTATTAATTTTAGTAAAGGGTTTTTAGTAAAGTTTTAGTTTCTGAAGAATAGTACTTTTGATATTTGCTATTCTGCTTAACTTCAGTGATTTTGCCCCCCCTCCTGTCCTGCTGTACTCAGATCATCAAGCTTAGTATTCATACTGAACTAATGAGAGACCAGAGCGTATTACTGTTACTATACACACAGCGATTTAGTTGAGACATTTCTTCATGTCCACACAGGAGTGCTGGTCTGCCTCACCTCATTAACAACTCCCTTAGATCTTATTCCCTACCCTGTGGTCTGTTTGCATGAAAAAATATTCCCTTCTGATATTATAGACTTCACAGTGAAACCACGTGCGCTTAGGCAATGTCTTTCTGGCCTTAACTATAATGAATCAAATGTAATTAAATTCAAGTGAAATGAAAGTTAACTTCATTAAACAAACACAAGATCAAGCTGTGTAGACAGAGGTAAAATCTAATTTATTGGCTTGATCTGTTTGTTCTGCTGAAAAGGAACCAGCTAAATCCAGTCTGTGCTGGTTTGCTGGTCTTAGCTGGACTCCTAGCTGAAAGCAGCTAAGGCCAGCCAACTAGTTTTTATTTTTCTTCAGTTTACAATATTGAGTAAAGCCCAGGACAAATAATTAGGTCACATAATTTAAGGTAGTGTATTTTTTTTTTATTATTCTTTATTATTATTTAAAGGTGGGGTAAGTTATTTTTTGGTAGCAATGTTGACATTTTAAATCATCAAACAAACACACCCCTACACCAAAAGGGTCTCGCCCCTATTTTGATAGCTCCGCCCCACACATACGTATCCCAGGCAACGATTAGTTCTGTGAAACAAAGCAAAACCAATGTTACTCACCTATCAAGAAGAAACAAAGCAACCTCGGCGTCCGATCGCAGGCCTTCCCGCTCCTTGAGTTCTCTCCAGCGCTGGAAAGCTGATCCAATATTTACACGGGTCCTACTTCTTGCCTTATCGTAACACCGTGTCTACACCGGACGCGAGCTGTGCCGCAACACGACAAATCCCAGACAGTAAACTGCTGCCGCTTTCTATTTATGACATATTGGCACAAATTTCAAATGATTTTTAACAGTCGCTTTATCGCGTCCAGTCTTTGTTCTGCAGACGTTTTCCTCTTTTGTTTTTTATCCGGCATCTCTATCTTTCTGTCGTCACTCGGCTCGGCTAATGTCCATCATGTGCACTGATGAGCGCTCTCTCCTTGCATCATGAGTAGACACGGCCCTTACTGCTGATTGGCTGCAAGTTTGTTTTGGTACTCGGCCCAGACTCGTTTTCTAAAGCGTTTTTGAATAAATGCATACCCCACCTTTAAATTATTTTTTAAAACATACATAGTTTTTCATGATTTTATCTTCTAACTTATCAGAGACAATATCATTAGGGGCCAAGCACCGAAGATGCGTAGGTACCTATTGTATCCGTTGACCTTCTTTTTCTTCTTCTTCTTCTTCCGCCATGGCAGCCCATAGAACCGATTGTTGTAAAAATTTTTAAATATTTGTAAAATTTGGCACACTGATAGAGGATAGTGTCAATACTAACCACAGCAAGTTTGGAGTCTCTAACTCAAACTCTTTCGCGCCACCACTTGTCCAAAGTTTCACTCATGTTTATGGTAATAACTTTTGAACCGTAAGCCACAAAATGAAAATATTTTTTTCCTCTGAATCCTTGGCTCAAGTTGAGTCGAAATTTAAAAATCGTAAGGTTTAGTATTTTTGCTATTTTCAATTGTTTGTAAAACCTACTTTTTTCGTACTCGTCCTAGACTGTTCGTCCGATTTTCACCAAAATTGGCTCAGATCATCTACAGACCATGCTGGCAAAAAGCTATGGAATTCAAGTCGATTCGTCCAAGCGTTCTCGAATAACACACTAACGAATTCGCCGAAAAAGCACTCAAAAATGGATCTGAGGCTATATCTCCGCAAGGGTTTGGCGTATTGAGACCAAACTTGGTGTGTGCTATAACAAGCATGACCTGAGGCTACCTGCAGTGTTTCGGCGCTGTGCCACCTAGTGGTCAGGAGATATGAAAAATGCATATTTTTGCTTATAACTTGTGAATGGTTTGGCCAAAAATCACAAAACTGATCTCTTTAGATTCAGTGCATCATGCAGAGTCGATTTTCCCATGTCAACCATTTTATATTTTATGTTCATATCTTAGAAACCGTTACTCCGATCGACACGAAACCACCGTAGGAAATTCGAAAACATATACACCAATAACCAATTGCCAAAATTTGGATGGTAAGTGGTACAAAAATGCAAACAAAGTCAGCAGTCAGTCATTTTTCATCTACTCATATTTTTGAATATTGATGTACCATTACGAATCTTTGTATGTACCATTGAGACCATGACCTGAAAGTACTCAAAATGTTTTTAAACAGTATCAAAAGGTATATTGAAATTTCAAATAAATTCTAATAGCTTTCTGTGAATTTTGCCTATTGTAATGAGACTTAAATTCATATATTCCTTGGGTCATGCTGAGAACAGTGATACCAAAGTTGCCATAGTCAGCCAAACTTCCTGTCTGCCATTTTGATTTATGTTGAAAACCTACTTTTTCGAACTCCTCCTCAACCGTTTGTAAGATTTTCACCAGAATTGAGTCAGATCATCTTCAGACCGTGCTGACAAAAAGTTATGGATTTCTTGTCGATAGACAAAATCGTTTTTGTACAGCAGCCCTACAAATTTTAGACATGGTGCCAAAATGACTCTGAGGCTATATCTCTGCAAAGCTTTGACATAATGACAACAAACTTTGTGTGTGCCATTGTCACTTCACACAGAACACACCAAAATGATTTGATTGCAGTGTCACCTGTTATTTAAAAGTAATAAGCCATTTAATCATATTACTAGTGGTTGTATTTATGATTTTTCAGCCATTTCAATTGAAATGATCCTAAAATTGCTTTTAATACTCATTGTTGCATTTGGTCTGATGCTCCATGCTATGCTTAGCTCCTCATTTTGCTGCTGGAGTGCTTGGTCCCATAATTTCTGCTTGTAGCTATATTTTACAACTGTTGGACATTTACTTATAGGTTATTTTGAAGTAATTTACAAGATATCCTTGCAAGTTCTGACAGTTTGTGCCCATTCGTTTTATAATGTGACCAAGAACATAACTGCATAAAATGTGATTTTATTTACTACATTTTTAACTTATGTGTTTATCTATGCATATGTGAGAGAGCTCATGCATCCTTGCACAAGTGGCTTTGAAAGCACAGGAATGACAATGTAAAGTTTTCATTCTCTTTCCTCAATCCCTCACTATCATTTCATTCCCATGCCCTCTCTCTCCTCTCAACACTCCTCCCCTCACTCCATCTCAAAGCCAGTGGAGCATGCAGTCTTTATTGTTGCACCTGAGTGAGTGAGTGAATGTGTGTGTGTTTCCAGAACTTTACAAGGATTGACTTAATCAGGCCAACAGTTTTTACAGAGGTCCCAAATCTCTCCACATGCCCAGAGCACATATTCCCCATTTTAAGGAGCACATGCATCAACACACATGTGCAATCAACCATTAGCTTAACTGAACAAACATCTCTTACAGTGTCACATCGCTTATCAGATAACATGGATTTCTATTGTCCACTGGAAACCACACTTCTTTTTTCCACAATATCATGAGACTTCTCCAGTAATTACAAAAACTGGCCTCATTCACAACAAACTCTTTTCAGAATTCCTGTACCTGTCTTGTCAATGTACAACTGCTTAGTGTTTGGTCTATAAATGCAGCATCATCTGTTCATTCAATATTGCCAATTAGACAGTTCCAGTGGTGCACTGTATGATTAAATAGTATGATGATGTCAAAATAGAAGTTACAAAATTAAATATAGCTGCGAGCAGCGATGACGGGCCCAAGCCGTCAGCATACGCCATCCCGGTGGCATCGATAAAACGGTGCCCAGCGAGCACAAGCATCACAGTAACCCTCTGGCAGTTTGGTTTTAAGGGATACGGCAATTAAAGGGTTATTCCAAACCATCAACTCTGTGAAACACACACACACAGAACAACATATAAAACTTTAAATTCTGTGAAAATATATTTTTCATTGGTAGTTCATGTTAGTTAATGCATTTACTAATGCTAACAAATGAGAAATTATTATAGTTACCAAAGGTTTTAATGATTTATAAGCATTTTTTAATGATTTATTTTTCCATTAACTAACATGAATAATTTATTCTAACACAAATGAATAAAGTAAAACATATATTGTTAATATTTAATGTTATTTGTGAATTAACCAATGTTAAAAACAACATTATTTAACTGTTGTTAATTTACATCATTAATAAATATATACCATTTAATGTTTATCAAAATCAATTCCAAAATGTGTTAATATATTATTACATTTTAAAGTTTTATCTTTTGAACATGACTATTTTTCTAATATTAAAAATATTTTGTTCATTGTAAGTTCATACTATCAATGAAGAATTAACATGCTGTAAAAAATATATTTTTCATTGTTAGTTCATGTTAATTAATGCATTCCCTACTGTTAACAAAAGAGACTTAATTATAAAGTGTTATCAAAACCTTTAATGCTTTATAAGCATTTTTTAAGGATTTTATTGAGAAGTTTAAACAGACCCTCTCTCTCTCTCTCTCTCTCTCTCTCTCTCTCCCCCTCCACACTCACTGAACTCACACAGTCAGTCACTCACCCAGTCACCCACCGCACACATTAGAAGCACAGAGACAGGAGAACTCTGATAGTTTTAATTTTCTGCTCTCCATAGTGTATTGTAAATTCATGAAATTAATCACATATCTCAGACTGTCTTGTTCTGTGTATGTAATTTTTTATGAAGTGTTTGGAAGCTGCTCTTTAAAGATAAAAAAAAAAAGTGTTCTTTTTTACTGTAACTTTAATAAATTGCCATTAAATCACCGTTCAAGATATCCTAAATCAGTCCGCAATGTAGCATCTTCAGTATCTTGGAAGCATGTGAAAAAATGTTTGGTGTGAATTTTTGGTTTCTGCTTGAAGGAGTATGAATTTGTTTACAGCCCGTTTAAAAAAAAAAAAAACACATAAAAAAAAAAAATAGCCGATTTTCCTGTTGGTCGTAGCTAATGACTGTAAATTAGAAAGTTGTCCGGATTAATAAGAACAATTTATGTACCGAGTTTGGTGTCTGTAGCTATCATTATATATATATATATATATATATATATATATATATATATATATATATATATATATATATATATATATATATAATCATTAATAATTATATACCATTTAATGTTGATCAATATTAATTCCAAAATGTGTTTATATATTATTACATTTTAAAGTTTATCTTTTGAACATGACTAATTTTCTAACATTAAAAAGATTAATAAATGCTTTAAAAAAATTGTTCTTTGTTAGTTCATACTATCATGGAAGAATTAACATGCTGTAAAAATATATTTTTCATTGTTAGTTCACGTTAATTAATGCATTTCCTAATGTTAAGAATTGAGACCTTATTATAAAGTGTTATCAAAATCTTTAATGATTTATAAGCATTTTTTAAAGATTTAAAAAAACAGACCCTCTCTCTCTCTTTCTCTCTCTCACCCACTGGCTCAATCCACACAGTCACTCACACAGTCACTCACACCCCACCCCACCCCCACCCCTCACTCAGCTGCAGGCTGACAGGGATCTCTCACTCAGAAGCAGTCTAAGTCTAACTCTCTGATAGTTTTAAAATTTTCTCCTCTGCATAGTGTATTGTAAATTCATAAAATTAATCACATATCCTCAGACTGTATTGTTCTGTGTATGTAATTTTTTATGAAGTGTTTGGAAGCTGCTCTTAAAAGATAAAAAAAAAAAAGAAATGATCTTTTTTACTGTAACTTTAATAAATTGCCATTAAATCATCGTTCAAGATATCCTAAATCCGTCCGCAATTTAGCATCTTCAGTATTTTGGCATCATGATAAAAAATGTTTGGTGTGATTTCCGTGTTTCTGCTTGGAGGAGTATTAATTTGTTTACAGCCCGTTTTAAAAAAAAACCCACATTAAAATAAATATAGCCGACTTCCTGTTGGTCGTAGCTAATGACTGTAAATTAGAAAGTTGTCCGGATTAATTAGAACAATTTATGTACCGAGTTTGGGGTCTGTAGCTAAAACTAACCCCCTCATTTTTGACAAAAGGTGGCGCTATAGAGTGCCTCTTCCACGCCCGTATATGAGCTTTTTCCAGTGTCTAACTATCATTAATACTCATATGTGTGTTGAGTTTCATGACATTCTAAACATGTTATCTGCCTCAAAATCACCAGAAACGAATTTTCAACTTTGACACGTTGCCATGGCAACATAATTTTAGATATCAATCTTCCCTTCACAGTTTTACATCGGCTGTGTTTTGACATTATTCTGGTGAAGTTTGAAGCAAATCGAGTAAAAATAAGATGCTGAATTCAAAGCATTTTGAAAACGACACACTTCCTGCAGCCAGTTGGTGGCGCTATAACTTTCAGTCATAATAGTCACATCTATCCGATCGGCATCATACAAAGAACAAATCACTGAAGTTTGATCTACATCATACAATGTATGTGGACGTTATTAGGCATTTCCTGGGTCTCATTTTTCGCCATAACTTCATCGCCTCGCCACGGGCAAACCGTTCGACATATCAAAAATATCTTCGCAATTTAGCGTCCCCAATGTCTTGAGATCATGTTCACCGAGTTTGGTGGCAATCGTATGGAAATCCTCAGAGGAGTATATCAAATTCCAGAGCATGCGCTTTTTAAACAGCCCTGAATAGCCGACTTCCTGTTGGGCGGAGCCTATGACATGCTGCGCGGAAGTTGTTCAGCTCAATGAGTTCTATATGTGTACCGAGTTTCATATGAATACGTGCAAGTATGTGTGAGCTATACATCAAGTTTTCTGACAATTTTCCAGGGGGCGCCGTAGAGCCCCTGTGCCACGCCCGGGTCCCAGCCTCAGCGGCGTCCTAATGGCCGCAGGTTCCAATGTGCGTGCCAATTTTCGAGAGTTTTCGGGCACGTTAAGGCCCCCAAAAGTGCCCGGATGATTGAAATAAAAAAAAAAAAAAAAAAAAAAAAAAATATAGCTGCGAGCAGCGATGACGGGCCCAAGCCGTCAGCATACGCCACCCCGGTGGCATCGATAAAACGGTGCCCAGCGAGCACAAGCATTACAGTAACCCTCTGGCAGTTTGATTTTAAGGGATACGGCAATTAAAGGGTTATTCCAAACCATCAACTCTGTGAAACACACACACACAGAACAACATATAAAACTTTAAATTCTGTGAAAATATATTTTTCATTGGTAGTTGATGTTAGTTAATGCATTTACTAATGCTAACAAATGAGAAATTATTATAGTTACCAAAGGTTTTAATGATTTATAAGCATTTTTTAATGATTTATTTTTCCATTAACTAACATGAATAATTTTTTCTAACACAAATGAATAAAGTAAAAAATATATTGTTAATATTTAATGTTATTTGTGAATTAACCAATGTTAAAAAACAACATTATTTAACTGTTGTTAATTTACATCATTAATAAATATATACCATTTAATGTTGATCAAAATCAATTCCAAAATGTGTTAATATATTATTACATTTTAATGTTTTATCTTTTGAACATGACTATTTTTCTAATATTACAAATATTTTGTTCATTGTTAGTTCATTGTAAGTTCATACTATCAATGAAGAATTAACATGCTGTAAAAAATATATTTTTCATTGTTAGTTCATGTTAATTAATGCATTCCCTACTGTTAACAAATGAGACTTAATTATAAAGTGTTATCAAAACCTTTAATGCTTTATAAGCATTTTTTAAGGATTTTATTGAGATGTTTAAACAGACCCTCTCTCTCTCTCCCTCTCTCTCTCCCCCTCCACACTCACTGAACTCACACAGTCAGTCACCCACCGCAAACATTAGAAGCACAGAGACAGGACATCTCTGATAGTTTTTAAATTTTCTCCTCCGCATAGTGTATTGTAAATTCATGAAATTAATCACATATCCTCAGACTGTATTGTTCTGTGTATGTAATTTTTTATGAAGTGTTTGGAAGCTGCTCTTAAAAGAAAAAAAAAAAGAAAAGTTTTCTCTTTTTTACTGTAACTTTAATAAATTGCCATTAAATCATCGTTCAAGATATCCTAAATCCGTCCGCAATTTAGCATCTTCAGTATTTTGGCATCATAAGAAAAAATGTTTGGTGTGATTTACGTGTTTCTGTTTGGAGGAGCATGAATTTGTTTACAGCCCGTTTAAAAACAAAACCCACATTAAAATAAATATAGCCGACTTCCTGTTGGTCGTAGCTAATGACTGTAAATTAGAAAGTTGTCCGGATTAATAAGAACAATTTATGTACCGAGTTTGGTGTCTGTAGCTATCATTATATATATATATATATATATAAACATTAATAATTATATACCATTTAATGTTGATCAATATTAATTCCAAAATGTGTTAATATATTATTACATTTTAAAGTTTATCTTTTGAACATGACTATTTTTCTAACATTAAAAAGATTAATAAATGCTTTAAAAAAATTGTTCTTTGTTAGTTCATACTATCATGGAAGAATTAACATGCTGTAAAAATATATTTGTCATTGTTAGTTCACGTTAATTAATGCATTTCCTAATGTTAAGAATTGAGACCTTATTTAATGATTTATAAGCATTTTTTAAAGATTTTAAAAAACAGACCCTCTCTCTCTCTTTCTCTCTCTCACCCAGCTCCTCAATCCACACAGTCACTCACACCCCACCCCACCCCCACCCCTCACTCAGCTGCAGTGACAGGAGCTCTCACTCAGAGGCAGGCTGGCAGGGAGCTCTCACTCAAAAGCAGCTCTGATAGTTTTTAAATTTTCTCCTAAGCATAGTGTATTGTAAATTCATGAAATTAATCACATATTCTCAGACTGTATTGTTCTGTGTATGTAATTTTTTATGAAGTGTTTGGAAGCTTCTCTTAAAAGATACAAAAAAAATATATATATCTTTTTTACTGTAACTTTAATAAATTGCCATTAAATCATCGTTCAAGATATCCTAAATACGTCCGCAATTTAGCATCTTCAGTATTTTGGCATCATGATAAAAAATGTTTGGTGTGATTTCCGTGTTTCTGCTTGGAGGAGTATTAATTTGTTTACAGCCCGTTTTTAAAAAAAACCCACATTAAAATAAATATAGCCGACTTCCTGTTGGTCGTAGCTAATGACTGTAAATTAGAAAGTTGTCCGGATTAATTAGAACAATTTATGTACCGAGTTTGGGGTCTGTAGCTAAAACTAACCCCCCAATTTTTGACAAAAGGTGGCGCTATAGAGTGCCTCTTCCACGCCCGTTTATGAGCTTTTTCCAGTGTCTAACTATCATTAAAATGGATATGTGTGTTGAGTTTCATGACATTCTAAACATGTTATCTGCCTCAAAATCACCAGAAACGAATTTTCAACTTTGACACGTTGCCATGGCAACATAATTTTAGATATCAATATTCCCTTCACAGTTTTACATCGGCCGTGTTTTGACATTATTCTGGTGAAGTTTGAAGCAAATCGAGTAAAAAGAAGATGCTGAATTCAAAGCATTTTGAAAACGACACACTTCCTGCAGCCAGTTGGTGGCGCTATAACTTTCAGTCATAATAGTCACATCTATCCGATCGGCATCATACAACGAACAAATCACTGAAGTTTGATCTACATCATACAATGTATGTGGACGTTATTAGGCATTTCCTGGGTCTCATTTTTCGCCATAACTTCATCGCCTCGCCACGGGCAAACCGTTCGACATATCAAAAATATCTTCGCAATTTAGCGTCCCCAATGTCTTGAGATCATGTTCACCGAGTTTGGTGGCAATCGTATGGAAATCCTCAGAGGAGTATATCAAATTCCAGAGCATGCGCTTTTTAAACAGCCCTGAATAGCCGACTTCCTGTTGGGCGGAGCCTAAGACATGCTGTGCGGAAGTTGTTCGGCTCAATGAGTTCTATATGTGTACCGAGTTTCATATGAATACGTGCAAGTATGTGTGAGCTATACATCGTGTTTTCTGACAATTTTCCAGGGGGCGCCGTAGAGCCCCTGTGCCACGCCCGGGTCCCAGCCTCAGCGGCGTCCTAATGGCCGCAGGTTCCAATGTGCGTGCCAATTTTCGAGAGTTTTCGGGCACGTTAAGGCCCCCAAAAGTGCCCGGATGATTGAAATAAAAAATAAAAAAAAAAATAAAAAAAAAAAAAATAATAATCCTTAGAAGAACAATAGGGCCCTGCGCCTTACTGGCTTGGGCCCTAAAAAGACAGTAATTGGAATCAGATGTTCTGTAGTTTTGCCATATGGAAAGGTTTTTTACCTACAAGTTTTTGAACCGATTTTTGCTTTGAGTATAAAATGGTTGAAGGGAAAAAACATTTTAGAGCACCCAAGAGAAGTGTTGTTGAAGCTCCCAAGTTTTGAAAGCCTTACAAAAGAATTTCTAAAGACTGGGGCCTCGATCATTGTACCATCAGACAGATAGCTGACAGGTGGAAAAACATCAGAACTGCTGCTAGAATGTTGTACATGAGAAGTAGCTGTAGTGGAAACCACTGCTCTCAAAAGTAATAAATAATTTACCCACAGCTGCACTAAAACAATGGTTTGTGGCCAGACAAATCAGCAGCTGAACATTTGGTCAAGGTACAAAGCATTATATTCAAAGAAAACATGAAGCTCCATATCAGTAAGAAAAGCTTCATCCCAGCTGTCATTAATTGTGGAGGGAGTGTAATGGTGTGCTAAAGTTGAGAAGTTGTATCAGTTTTACACTGAAACATCAGAGCATCTGTTTGTCATCTAAAGACAAAATCAAAATCAGAAGGGATCAAACAGAAGAAATCCTATAATGGCCTATAATAATAAGTGACCTCAGGCTCATTGAAATTCAGTTGTATTCTGACAGTTTTCAAACATGCCAAAGATATACATAAATCAAAACAGTTTTGTGCCGAAAAGTAAGCCTCAAAACTCCTTTGCACGTTTGAACAAAAGCTACAAAAATAATTTAGGTAATTGCAAAAGAAGTTTATAGGGGTATACCTTTTCTAATTAAAGGGGTCACATAATGAGGAATACGTTTTTCTTTGATCTTTGGAGATAAAAGTCTTGAATGCACAATGAAAACTTTGTAACTCAGAACGCAAACTTTTCTCCACAGTATGGAGCCATTGGCCCCTGGTGGTATATGTTGTAACTACACTACACCATCACTTCATGAAAAGGTATACTGAGCTGTATATTGTAAAATCAAAAAATCAAGCAACACACAACACAGTATATATCACTAATATACAGTAGATAATGTTGTTCCTAATCACTAGACAGAAAACTGAAAGCTTGACAGTTCACCAGACTTGACTGTATCTCCTAGCCTCACTTTAGTTCTCAATACTACAGGCCTAGAACTTGTAAGCTCTCTACATTCTTTATCATTCTGCTCATGTTTTAGAAAGCGGAATGTTTGAGAGGAAGATTTATTCTCTCTTCGCTCTTCTTTTTACTTTTTCGAGTGGTTTTCATTTGCCCAGTGTCCAACAAAGGAGTCCTCTTATTCCTAGTTTATCTTCAGGATTTATCTTCTGATGAAATTGTGTTGGAACATTTGAGTATTGCTTTTAAAATAAATACGTTGATTAATTAATTAAATAAAAATATAATGCATTATCTTAAGTACTAGAAAATAGAAATGAATTGATAATGGTGTAGACAGTTAGTAAAAGAATAGTAAATAGAAGAGAAATTCCAGTGTCAAAGCCTTCTTTGTTGATGTGCTTTGTAGTTTTGCAGAGCGCAGACTTAATTGAATGCTAACACCCTTGAAGATTTGCTTGCTCTGTTCTGAATATTTGAATGAATAAAATCCATTTTCTTTTAACTAAAAAATCACAAATTAAAATGTGCAGAATGATGGAGTGGTTTTTATTTTTAGACAGTGTTAACCGGCTTGCTCTTTTCTGTCTTGAAGAATTTTCACTAGCCTCAGTCAGATAAAATGCTTTAAATAACGTAGGTTGGAGGTGCTGAACAAACATCTAACCCCTGAACTCTGTTTGCCAGGGTTGTTTAATGTCTGTGGAAAGATTATTCTGCTGAGTAGAGAGGCAGCAGGGATGTGTGTTGATGGTAGGTGCAGACAGACACCGACAGTGCTGACAAAATGTAGAGCTCTGAGATCAGGTGCGGTGCTACTTATTTCTTATGCCAGAGAGAAGCGTATGTCTCTTCCTCTGTGCCTCATCAACCAATTCAACATATTGATTATGGATTGAATGACTGTTGATTAGTGCATTGATTGAACAGACTGCATAAATGACACTGAATATTCCTTCTAATGAAAAATTTATAGCAGTCATAAAGAGGTTGAAAACTGCAGAACATTTTACGTTTCTTTCTTTCTTTCTTGAAACTCTAGACATGATTGGAACAAACATCACATGGTACGGCAGCTCTCAGAACTAATCACAGGGTTGTTTGATGTGTCATCAAGAATCAACATTAGAATGAACTGAACTAATGAACCCTTAATGCTTGTGTGAAACTGACCATGGACACACACACACAACTGTGTAGCACACTCTCATTCTCAGTCCCCCACAGAGTTTGTCCTCAGATGCTCTTAAAAATCTCAAAATCCCCAAACTTGTACAGAATTCTGTAATACAGAACTGGTGTGAATTATTTAGATAATTGCAAGGTATTTCATTTAATGTTTCTCTTAAATCAACATGCTTCCACTCTAAGAAGTCCACAGAGAACTAGAGAAACTGTACAAGCACAGAATATTTAATTCTTAAACATCCAAGTTTTTTTTTTTTCCTAAGCTGGTGAGGAATTGACTCATAAAGAAAGTGTCTAGGTATGTGCTGATCAATGATAGCAATTCCAGATGCACAATGCTGTGAAAGATGAGTTTTCTTTTACAGCTTAAATTACAAACCCTTATAGCGTAGTTTCCATCAACACTGCTAGCAGGTTAACAGAGTCTTAATAATTTACATCTCTAATAATGTAGAACTTGACTTAGGATTCTGTTGCCTTGTGTATTGTGCATGATTTGGGATTTATTTTGACCTTCTGCATGGAAATTAGGCCTAATCCAGGGGTGATTCCAGGATTTCAGGTTTAGGGGGGCTCAGCCCCCTATAGTGGCTGTTGTGGCTCATAAATCTTGCTTTAGGAGTGGTTAGTCATAAGTCATGAGAAATCTTCCTTGACTAACTATTTTTTCCAAATTAACCAAAAAATAGCATGTGTTTGTCAGTGCATAATAGAAATGCAGGTGTATTTGATTGTACTGGAGGGATGGATCAAATTTCCAACTCAGTTCCTGAATTTGGTTTGAATTTTAATTGAGTTAGCAAACAGGATGCAGAATTGCAATTCAAATTGTTGGGAAGTAAAATTAAAGAAATTATCATCTTTAAGAAGAATCTCTTTAAGAAATAGTTTTTTAATTAACATATTTCTTAATATTTATTATAAAACTGATAGTTCATGTCCCTGATGCTGATGTGTCTTGTACCTTACTGCTTACATAACGCACCAGGGTGGAAAAAACAGAATGCATTTCCTTTTTCTTTAGATTTAGTTTTTGTGTTTTTGCTTTTAATTTGATAGGACAGTGTAGAGAGGACAGGAAGTGAAGTGGGAGAGAAAGGGAAAGGTCTGCGAGCCGGGACTCTAACTCGGGACACCTGAAGCACAACAGTGCTGCTATATGTCGGTGCACTGCCCACGAGGCTATTTCAAATTTCTTGAATTGTAATTCCTCTTCCTGTTGTTCCTTTTTACTTTAATTTGGGGTATGGCCAATTCAAATGAGATTGTAGCTCATGAATTAAAGAGAACTAAGTTTTTTATTTTTTTTTTATTTTTTATTTTGCCTAAACCTGTTGTGAAATGGTAAATGTTTAGGATTGCAGTCTAAGCAATAGCCTAGCCTACTCTGCCTGTGGTCACTCTCTTGATAGAAATGGTTGTATTCATTTAGAGTCAGTAGTATTTTTAGGAGGCCAGTGTGTTCATTATGTATTGATTTAGTCAGCTGAGGTTTTGCATTCTTTCACTAATAGACCCTTATCTTCAAAGCGGTTCTGACCTGCAGAGGATTTAAGAGCAGATTGTTCAGTAATCCACATCTGACAATCCATTTGCTGTGCATATTGACAGACTCTCTTAAGGCTTTTCTAGTTCCCTTTAAAGTATGTGATCTGGTATGCATTTCTACATGTTTAGTGTTTGTTCATTTGTCATGAGTGCTATTTGTTTAATTAATAGAATTCTCTCTCCCTTTAAATATATAGGAGGAACAGAGAACGTCTGTATGTGACCTTTCCTGCAGGACAGGTTCTCCTGAATGTCATTGATTTTAGTGGCATAATAATCACACAGCTTTGAGCAACTGTCAGAAATGGGAGAAGAGAGAGGCAGAGGGAGATCGGATAGAGGTGAGAGAGAGGAGAAGAACGTAAAAGAATGACATTTAACTGCAAGGGGAGACAAGGACCCACTGGCATTTATTCTGATGGAGTGTTCACTGTCTTTTGGCTCAGCTGGTTCATGTTGCCCTGTAGATTACACTGCAGTGCCAGTACAAACAAAAAGCTAACCTGCATCCCCAACACACTGTAGGGAGTAGATTGTGGATTTGGTGAAGTTACATAAATGATGGGATGTACAGAGCTTAACACTTTGAGTATAGCCCAGATGGTTTGTCGTTCAGGGTTGCATCTTGGCTAGCAACGGGGTAGTATTTAAAGTGTTTACACAGCCCAAAGTCCCTGTTGTTGGTGTAGTTCAGGAGGACTTTTGATTAAATCCCTGCCCACAGTTCCTGTACACTGAATCAAAGCAGCCCAAAAGTAACAACATCCCTTGTGCCCCGTCTCCCCAGCATCTGTCCAGCCTAATGAGCAGTGACTTCGCTCTGAGTAAAGAAGAGAAGCATGAAAACACCCCAGCATAAAGTCTAGCATCTTCTAGTTCCGGGACCTGAGCCATGCACATTTTGCTTTTCTTGCCTTGGGCCATTTTGCCTTCAAAAAGTGTCTTGCATTCGTCTTTACCCCAAACATTTGCCCTGGGTCCTTCTATCTCTCTGAGTATGTTTACTGTGCTCCTCAGCTGCTTCTTCAGCGGTAGCAGTAGCAGCAGCAGCACATAAGTTTAAATCTGATTACTGTCCACTAGACTCAACTCTATTTACAGAGGTATAAATTCTGCTCATCTGTGAAGCAGATACTGATTTGTGGGCCGTCATTCTGGCCCCTTTTTCCCCCCGCTAATCTCCCTTATTTCTCATGAAGTCAACTGTTTAAGCAGTCTGGAGACATTGGGATTTCATTTGGAGTCGTGTAGATCGATGATGCTGTAGTGTGGTACAGTTGGACAGACAATATAAAGTATGGAATGCTGTGCAGGGAGTGATGAAAGATGAGAACGAATTCACTCAAGTCGCAGTGATACCAATCACTCGTTCTCCCATGTCATGAAAAAGTATTATTAAAAGGTTTTTTTTACTACATTTCTACAAGTCTATAGTTTACACAGCCTTCAGACTTCAGAGCCTGGAATGATGTTTAATTTAAGCATATTCCTAGAGAAGAAAGATTTCACTTTTTTCGTTTCTTCACTGTTAATGCATAAAATGTAAATCATAAGAAAATAAAGTGCTCTGAGAACTCATTCTAAATCCTGATGTCCATAAATGATGGATATTCTAATTCCATGTTTTGAAGACAAGCTGCAGTTTGTAACCTAACACAAATGCACTTAATTTCACATTTTGAATTCAGTTTAAAATGTTTTGGCCATTTGTTGATACAAACTCTGGTAAATATCAATGACAATACTGATCATTTTGAATGCATACTGGATTTTCAAATTTTCCAAAACATTTGATCAGTCTATTGCAGGGAACTGTAAAAACAATTATTAATTATTGTTTTAAGACTCATGCAATAAATCATAAATGAAAATGAAATAACTGGAACCTCATGACTTTTAAGATGGGAAACAATGTCTATGCAGTTTGCTGTAAATCACATTAGACAAGGGTAAGACCATTCCGGCCATTAATAAGGGCTGGGAAAAACTAAATCAAATAGCCTAGGAGACTCTGAAAGAAGCACTGCTCTCACTGCAGACTACAGGAAGACTGTCCATAGCAATCTCTGTATTTGTCTTTCTCTGTATCTCTTTCTCAGTGATAAAGCATGCGTTTGACACAGTGTTCAGCTGAAGCGAGATCAGACACAGTTGATCTCTTGTTGCAATCAAAATGCCATTTGAGCTCCTGGTGTAATTCTTCCATTAACTCAGTCTGGTGTAGCATAATTGTCCCTGTCTCAGATTCCAACCGTTATGGAGAGAATTCTCTCTGAAGATCATGCAATCATCCTGTGTGAACGCAACCTCTTAATGAGCTTAATTTTATTTGGGAAAATAAAGAAGACTGAAGTGCTGTTGGAAAACACGAATCCAAGCGGAGGTGAGATTGCTACTATAAACAGGGTTGTATGTGAGTGGAAGTCAGGCTGCATTTAGCCTCTGTCAATCAAATGTCTTCTCTCACGCAGACACGCACATATGTCTTCTGTGGCACTGAACTGTCAGAAGATCTCTGAATTCTACAGGTATACAGCTCTGTGATCGGCATTTCACTTAAATTCATTTATCTGCCAGTAACGTCACATAACTCCTCGTCCTTAACAATAATTGGGATACCAGAGTATTTATATTATAGTGTTGAAAAATGTATTTCTTACTGGTTTTACAGTTTTTTATTACTTTATGGCAGTTTTGAGCACTTACAGTATGCGTGTGTGAAATTGAAGGTAACAGGGAGACAGACCAATGTCTAGTGTGATGTGAGCTGGTGTATATTTGAACAAACCCACATTTATTCTGCTTCTCCATCACCTCATAAACTGAAACAGACAGGTGAGATGACCAAGAATTACATCAGCCAACTTCAGGACAAGCACAAACCAGACAAATACACTTAAAAACAAAATCAGATGCTACTTTATGACCTAGACATTCAACAATATTTATAGTTGACAAAAACATTTGGTCAAGAAAGTCAAGATGCATTGTAGCGTTTGCATCATACCTGTCTTACAGATGCTCAACTAGATCTATTTTCTCTCTTTCACTCCACACCTGTAGAAACCACCACCACAGACATGCTCATGACTGCTCCCCTGAGAGATGCATGCTGGGTAATACTGGCATTCCCCGAAGGCAAGTTATGTCCAATTAGATCAGCTATGCTGCAGGAAATCTAATTTAACATAACCACATCAGAGAAAGAAAGAGATGGAGGCTGGAAATGCAGTGGAGGCAACGAAGGCCAAAGTGCCAGTCAGTGTGTTTATAGGCAATTCCCCTCACACACACTTGCTCATACGAGTTTGACTGGACATTTTGATGTGTGTTTCCTTTTGCTATAGACACCCGTTATGAAGCCGTTAGCTGGTGCTGCCAACAGTGGAACTATTTCTGCACTGACTGATGCAACTGAAATTCACACAAATATTTATAGTCCCTGCACTCCTGCTCTTTGGCTTTCCGGAGACAAAGGTGTGCTCTATTATTCCTGTTCTCCAAAACTTCCTCCTCAAAGTCACTAATGGTGTCCTGTTGTATTTACCCATGCTGGGGTTCATGCTGTGTCTTTTTGCTGGCCTAGTGCAACAGTTGAACTCTGCTTCTTTTTGGAGAATGGAAGAAAATGTTATAGCTCTTCCTCCTACCTGCAAGAGTCACTTACAGCCTTAAGCAAACACATTACATAAAAACCTAGAAACAAGTAAACACAGCCCCAACAAAACAGCACTTACAGAAATAAAACGCTCTGTATTCTCATAGTATTTTATTTACTTGTTAAATTATTAATATTTCAGTATTTACTTATTAAAGTATTTAGTATTTCGCTTATTAAAGCTGAATATTAGAATACAAAAAGTACCAAATATGTATCCTTAAAGGGATAAGAATCCTGTCATCATTTACTCACCTTCATGTCATTCCAAACATGCATGACTTTCTTCCTTGGAACACAAAATTTATTTATTTATTTTTGTCTTTTGCAGAAATAGAAGGCATTACAAGATTGGGGCAAGGCTGTGAGAATTATCACTTTAAAGGTAAATAATATGCATCATTTAAGGGTGAATGGTACAAATTCTGTACCTTTAAGATGACCTTTTTTCACAGCAATTAATTTGCCTCTTTAATAAGGTAGTTATTAATCATATTGTGATGTTGTGTGGTGATCTTTGATTTTTTTGGACAAATAAGAAACCAAATAAGCAAACCTGAATTAACTAAATACACTACAGTTTGTTTGTTTAATAGGGATGATAATGTGTAATATTTTAATTTCCAAAATATATTAAAATGCAGTTTGTGATTTTAGAATGTAGCTAATGGCAAAACACTTGTACTGTATTACAGGGATTTCTGTCATTTGTTGTGTTAAAACTATATGGCTGTTCTCTGTCTTTTCCTCATTTTGCTGAAGAGGATATAGGAGGTGAGTGGGTGAAGTTACAGCAGCACTCGACTGTTAATGTTCTCTCTGCGGTGCTGTTTGATGTCATTGTGGTGTATTACTGATGCCACGAAACACACATTATCTTAATAACAGACTAATCATCCAAGTCACTTAGCACATCATGTTTTTATCTGCTTTAATTGTTGCCTGTACCTGCTCAGCTAATGGAAACAGATTGGCCGCTCTGTGGGAAGGGCTGCTGGGAGTTTACTGAAGCTGTGCTGTGAAAGATGTACTTTTGTTCTGTGAATGTAACAGAATTCCCTTTTTACTCTTAGCAGAGCATCTCTGCCTTTGAGAGGAACACACACACACACACTCAAACCTCCTCACACCCACTCATCCTCTGAGGTTTGAATCAAAAGAGAAAATATACTGTTATAATTCAGCCCGGTCTCATGAAAATGCGTATAAATAGCATACCAAAATAAAAATGAAAACTCGTGGTATTGATACGGAAAAATGGACTTTGGCGTATATATGACACGCGTGTGTTTGGCGTGCATATAATACGCAGTTTTTGCATGTATATGATATGAAATTTGTTGGTGTGCATATGATACGCATCTACCCCACAACCCTAACCCTACCCATCGCGTAGCATATACACGCCAAAGTCCATTTTTGCGTATCAATACCACGAGTTTTCGTTTTTTATTTGGCATACTATTTATACGCACATTCATGAGATCAGGTTGCATAATTGCGTCCTATAAATGTGACATAGCCATGTGAAGCCACTATAGGAAGCAATGTCTAAAAAATCTGTGAGCAGGGCCTATAGTAGATAAGCTTCTGGTAAGGGCTTGCCAATTTGACCTGTAGGTCAAAGTCTGCTCATGCAACTTAGATTAAATATGATTAGTGTTCTGAAAAGCTTTCTCTCTCTTTCCTTTTTCTCTTTAGCTGTTTGAATATTATTCACTATTAAAATAATTTATTCCCATCACGCCTGGCTCCAGAAGAATCTCAAGGCCTTTGCACAATGATGATGAAAGTCTAAACACAGGCACAACTATTAATTTAATGTCTCTCCTTCTGGCAAATCACATGACCTAATTGCATCACTTCCTGTATCAATCAGAGCTAAAGCAGTTGGCGGGCCTACTGCCAGTGTGCTTTCATATAAGGTTGGATATATGCATGCTAAATGTGATGAGAAAAAAAAAGAAGGTATTTCTGCAAATCCAATTTCCAACTTCCAATGAAAAAAAATTTAAATCTCAGAATTTTATAGAATAGTATATTGACTAACAAATTCAAATTAACCAGAGTGCTTCAAAATAGTAGCCTATATTGAAACTCATTTACAATTGTTTGAATATCATTGTATTATGTACCAAAATATACATTATGCATTTTTAAAGGGATAGATTTATTTTATGTAGCCTAATGTGTGAACATATATTGAAAGAAGAAAAAAATACAGGCCTGATTGAAATAACATGAGGTTGAGTAAATGACAGAATTTTTGGAAAAATTCCCTTCAAATGTCCAAATACCTTTCTTTGTTTTTGTTGTTGGCTGTGGATTGTGACAGGCATTTACCTGGCCTCATTAAACTGCTACAATCTAAAAGTAAATAAATCAGTAATTCGTGAAGCTGATCATTATAACAGAAACTTAAAGAGCTGTCTCTCCTAAATTATGGGCGACGTTTAGATGTTGCAAAAACGGCACATGCAAATGACAAATCGTAATTTGGGAGCAGCAAAAAGGAATAAGACAAGGCGAACTGTTTGCCTACATATTTGTAAACTTAGTTACACCACGCGCTTTCTTTATTCCACATTTTACGCTTGTGTACTTTAATTAACAGCGCTGCTCACTGCGGCGGAGCGCGTGCTGACTGAAAGAACGTTCCGCCTGCATCTGATTTAGATGATTTCGTTCCGGGTTGTCAGTGGCTATCAGGTTTCTGTTCTGTGCTGCCATTGAAATGATTTTCTGTGCGCGATCTCTCTGTTTTGGCTGGCATCAATCTCATTTTTGTCTGCTGTGAGACAGCTGCCAGATTAATCCGCGAGTCTGTGTGCAAACCATCAGAATCTGCCGAGAGGGGTTGATGAGGGCGAGAAAGGGCTATGTCTTGTTGGTGAATTGTCATTCATAAACCTTATACAAGCTCCCAAATACTCTCACACTTTAAAACTTTCTGCCTTTTGACGATTCACGCACTATCAGAGAATACACAGCAGCCTCCAGCGGGTCTAAACGCGTAGGGTTGTCATGCATTGCTCTGGTGCCAGTTCACGCACTAGCGACAGACAGCAACCATTCAGCTGTTTTAAAAACCTCTGGAGGATGTTTCTGAGGATGTTTTATTTAATTATTTTTATTTATTCGGAACTTTGCTGTTGTTTTGGAGAAACTTGCCATTGTAAAAAGCACAAGGCGTGTTTTTATTTTCAACTTGTAAAGTGATATTTTTGGAACAAAACTGAAAGCGCGGGTTGCAGGGCGCTGTCCGAGAGCGATGGTGCTGAACTTGTGTGCTGCGCTCAAGAGCCTGGCATATGTTGAGATCCACACTCATCATAAGCAATTACATCGATGTACTGACACAAAACACATAGGCGAGCGTCTGCACGGCTGGGGAAAGCTTAGCCTTCCTCTGACCGCGTGCATAATTTGTGTATATGACCACAGATGCTGTGGGATTCCAACTGCTGCTCCGGGATAACGGGTCTAAGAACAGGTTCCCCTCCCCAAATCCACACCTTAATTACTAGCGAGAAGGGGAAAACGACGACAGATCATTGGCTACCTACAACTTTATTTTATGTAGGCTACTTTGTTTTGTGCGTGCGTTAAAATTTTTATTTGTGGCCTACTACACGTGTTTACAACATATGGTAAAATCAAAGCAAGTATGTTAAATGTTTCTTTTTAAATTAGCACTACTTGGATTTAAACAAGTAATAATTTATTTCTCGGTTTTAATGGGCTGATAGTTTTAAACTGTTATGTGAGCCTCTTTTTAAATAACTGGAATACTAATAAGACGATCTGGTTGTAAACGTTTTTAAAGACTATTAACTCTAAATTATGGAGTGGGACAAAACACTCTTCCAACCCCTAGACTTGATAGGTTTATGCAATCACAGCCATTGGCTCGACGTTTTAACCCTCTGGTGCTCTTTATTTGGGAGTCTTGTGATCTTCACAGTCAAAAGTGACTGAACACCTAAAATGTAACTCTTTTTTTTTTTTTTTTTGTAAAATCAGTTTAACATATTTTTGTTTAATAATATTTTTTCTTTTGTATTTTGAGAGAATTTCATGGTACTAATTAATAATTATGATCAAATTTTCCCATTGAAAATAATACTTAAAAAATATATATATATTTTCTTATTTTTCAATTATGGCAGTGTTTCATGTTAAAAATAGAGCCAATGTCTTTAAAATCCAATTTTTGAAGCCAGGTTAGTGCCATCTGGTGGGAGTAAAATAAGAAAAACCTCTGCAATTCCATGGTTAAGCCCATAGATTCCAACATAGCTTTTTAAACTGTAAAAGGCCTATACATTCTCTAATTGTTTTTAGACATAAATACTTATTTTTATTAAGTTGTGGGTTTGGATATATATTTAGACATTTTCAAAGACAAGGTTTATATTTTTGGGGGGTTTGAAATGTTGATTTAAAGCGTCAGTTTTTGAATTATTATTACTACAGTCAAACCCGAACACAGAGAAAGCATTTTGTTACACAAAATATTAAAATTCTATAAAAAGTAATAAAAATGAACAGGAATGATTTATCAGAGCTTAATTCTTCTGGGTATGATCTGATTTCAACCTCTTATTTAAGTTTTCTGAGTTGTTATGGCTATATAGTTATAACCATACCAATTCATTTGAATGTGTATTTTTGTGTATGTGTGTGTGTATAAGGTGTGTGTACGTGTGTGTGTGTGTGAGTGGATGTGTCTGTTTGCACTCTTGATGTTTCAGAGTGTAACCCCTTCCTTGCTGTCCACTTTTTTACTGCATTGTAGTTGAATTATTGCTTTTATATATTTGGTGTGTTACAGTCACACCAGTTCATAGGTTAGTGTGTGTGTGTGTGTGTGTGTGTGTGTATAAGTGTATAAGTGTGCGCGTTTTGTGAAAAAAAGGACATCAATTTGTATAATGACACCGGTATGACACAGGTATTACAAGGTGAAGGTGACTTATGAGGACATTGCCCCATGTCCCCACTTTTCAAAACGCTTATAAATCATACAGAGTGAGTTTTTTGGGGGAAAGTAGAAATGCATAGTTTCCTGTGAGGGCTAAGTTTAGGTGTAGGGCAATAGTACAGTGGCCGAGAGAGCTCAACGCGCTCTCATCAATTTGACAGCAGGTGGTGCAAATGCTCACAACACAAACAAATAAAGAATTGTATTTGCAGTGCGTTTCCTTGTTTGGTTGTGTTGTGAGTATTTGCAGTGCGTTTCTTTGTTTGGTTGTGTTGTGAGTATTTGCAGTGCGTTTCTTTGTTTGGTTGTGTTGTGAGTATTTGCAGTGCGTTTCTTTGTTTGGTTGTGTTGTGAGTATTTGCAGTGCGTTTCTTTGTTTGGTTGTGTTGTGAGTATTTGCAGTGCGTTTCCTTGTTTGGTTGTGTTGTGAGTGTTTGGTTGTGTTGTGAGTATTTTCAGTGCATTTCTTTGCTTGGTTGTGTTGAGTATTTGCAGTTCATTCATTGTTTGGTTGTGTTGCGAGTATTTGCAGTGCGTTTCTTTGGTTGGTTGTGTTGTGAGTATTTGCAGTGCGTTTCCTTGTTTGGTTGTGTTGAGTATTTGCAGTTCATTCATTGTTTGGTTGTGTTGCGAGTATTTGCAGTGCATTTCTTTGCTTGGTTGTGTTGAGTATTTGCAGTTCATTCATTGTTTGGTTGTGTTGCGAGTATTTGCAGTGCGTTTCTTTGTTTGGTTGTGTTGTGAGTATTTGCAGTGCGTTTCTTTGTTTGGTTGTGTTGTGAGTATTTGCAGTGTGTTTCATTGTTTGGTTGTGTTGTGAGTATTTGCAGTGCGTTTCTTTGTTTGGTTGTGTTGTGAGTATTTGCAGTGCGTTTCTTTGTTTGGTTGTGTTGTGAGTATTTGCAGTGCGTTTCCTTGTTTGGTTGTGTTGTGAGTGTTTGGTTGTGTTGTGAGTATTTTCAGTGCATTTCTTTGCTTGGTTGTGTTGAGTATTTGCAGTTCATTCATTGTTTGGTTGTGTTGCGAGTATTTGCAGTGCGTTTCTTTGGTTGGTTGTGTTGTGAGTATTTGCAGTGCGTTTCCTTGTTTGGTTGTGTTGAGTATTTGCAGTTCATTCATTGTTTGGTTGTGTTGCGAGTATTTGCAGTGCATTTCTTTGCTTGGTTGTGTTGAGTATTTGCAGTTCATTCATTGTTTGGTTGTGTTGCGAGTATTTGCAGTGCGTTTCTTTGTTTGGTTGTGTTGTGAGTATTTGCAGTGCGTTTCTTTGTTTGGTTGTGTTGTGAGTATTTGCAGTGTGTTTCTTTGGTTGGTTGTGTTGTGAGTATTTGCAGTTCATTCATTGTTTGGTTGTGTTGCGAGTATTTGCAGTGCGTTTCTTTGTTTGGTTGTGTTGTGAGTATTTGAGTATTCGAGCTCTCACATACAGTTTGTACAGTATACAAACCATTACACCTATGGGATGTCCCCACTTTTCACAAAAACAAACATGTGTGTGAGTGGATGTGTTGGTTTTGCACTCTTGATGTTTTAGAGTTTCACCCCGTCATTGCTGTGTGCTGTGTACTTTTTTCTGCATTGTGGCAGATTTGTAGATTGTACACAATCTGAACACAATCTGCAGTGCAATATTTCCCATTCATTTCCTAAGGTTTATTTAGGAAAGGGAAAGTGGTGTGTGGCCAAGTATGGTGACCCATACTCGGAATTTGTGCTCTGCATTTAACCCATCCAAGTGTACACACAGTAGTGAACATACACCCGGAGCAGTGGGCAGCCATTTATGCTGCGGCGCCCGGGGAGCAGTTGGGGGTTCGGTGCCTTGCTCAAGGGTCTCACCTCAGTCGTGGTATTGAGGGTGGAGAGAGTGTTGCTTATTCACTCCCCCCACCTACAATCCCTGCCGGACCTGAGACTCGAACCTGCGACCTTCGGGTTACAAGTCCAACTCTCTATCCATTAGGCCACGACTGCCCTGTAAATGTCGTGTCAATTTTGTATATGTCAATATATGTATTAAATAATATATAAATATATGTCAATTTTGACCGAAGACCACAAGTGTGACTATTTTTTTACGACCACTTAGCCTGCTCGAATCAAGCCCTCAGTTTTTTTTGTGTGTTCACATTCCAAATTCCATAAAAGTCACCAAGTTTCGTACCATTCGAGGAGCAACACAAATAGTCTACTCCGAATTACTACTATCTTGTACGCAGGGGCGCGGGAACAGGGGGTGCAGAGGGTGCTACAGCACCCCCTGTTTTTTTCTGTGGGCAACTGTAAACTGTTGTGAATACAAATTCATCCATTAATTTAACAGTTGTAAGAATTAAAGTTATCAAAGTTATTAAACTGATGCAGGGCTACTTGCCAAATCATGCAGGCAGCACTGCCAATGCTTGCTATTATGTTTGTGAATGTTATGTTTGTGTTGTGGGATCTGTAGGTTGTGGCTTAAAAGCGGAACATGGAAATATCATGGATGTACTGGGAAAAAAATACGTTTTAAACTTTTGTTTTTATTTATTTATTTTGTTCTCAGCGAGTCTTCCCCCCAGCTTTTAGCTACATATTAAAATAGTTCATTTTGTATGTAATGGAAAAGTGATTAGGCTATGTTTCGGGGTTTTTTTTCTTCATAAAGTTAATTTAGAAAAACCTTGGGAGCATTTTTTGTTGGTTAAATGTTTTTTTTTTTCTTTTAAGCAACGACCAAGCGGCTAGCGTCAGCAGTGAGTTGATCGCCTATGTTTGATTGATTTAGCCTTATCAAATCATCACGACTTGACTAAAACAAAATCGATAGATAGGCCTATAAAACAGTTCAAGCATATCACAGTGTTAGTTTAAATGTTTAACCTGTATAACTGTGCGCTGTTAGACGCATATCCAACAGTTTGTGTGGAGAGTGGAAGCTGAAGCGAGCTTTAGGACACGGTGACTGCGTGGTCGCTTGTTTTTTCTTACAGTAAAAACAACTTAAAATACTTCCTCGATCCTCTTGCTTTACCTCAGGCGAACGCGATTTCTCTTCAAGAGCGTGTGTTTACTGCCAGCTGAGTAAAGGCGCACTTGCTAGCTTTTTATCTGCATTTTGTCTTTATTGACATGTTAGAAACCACAGTTGACCGCACACATACTTAACCTTTTGTTTTGAACCTTTGTTTTGACAAACCTCCATAATTCACATCATGGTTTTACTCAGTAGTAGGTTCGCCCTCCGCCTGTGGTTAGCCAGATCCTGTAATGAGGTTTGACGGTCTGTATAAGGTGGTCATTGTAGTAAATGCGTTTATCTGCACGGATGTTTAATTAGAGTTTGCTGGAACAGACAGCGCTGGGTTCACATGACAGTGCTAGCTCTAGGTTGATTCAGACGAACCTGCGGACTCTCAGGTGATTGGCTGTGGAGGTGGATGACATCATTGAAAGTCCGCTGCCTCAGCCGCGCGCTAAACTCCTGGAAAGAGATCAGAAGCGCTCGTGCAGATGGGAGCCACATCTGGCGGATTGAAAACCGACTTGATCTAGAGAAAACCATTCGCTCGAGGTGTGTTTAGGTGAGCAGCCAGTCGCGATGGTCAGACACTTAATGAGCTCCTCACCGCTGGCAAGAGCCGCGCGCGTCAAGAGCGCATGATGTGAAAAACAAAGTGTTCCCGCGCAACATGAGGACAGCCCTTCTAATAATCTTGAGGAAGAATTTGACGGAGTGAAGGAGAAAGGGTGGATTCTTTTTATTTTTCCTTCTGGCTGGCTGAGCATTTTTAAAATCATGCAACATGAATGTAACTAACAGCACTGGAGCAGAGGGACTCGCGCCCTGGAACTTCGACGGTAAGTTGCGAGTGAAGGCGGCAAGCTTTGTACCGTATGACACGAATGAGTTAGAAAAGAAAGGGGTTCTCTGTTATTGTCTTAAGTAGTCTATGTAATTGTGTAGGTCCATTTACACCTTGTGTCGGTATGAGCTGGAAAAGCATATGAAATAAGTATTAATGGTACAAACACCTGCAAAATGGCTAAACCTGTTTATCCCATTCACTATGTACCTCAAGGCAAAGATTGGGAACAAGAAAAAATTTAGCGCAAATTCTAAAATCGTAGAGTTCAATCTGCAAAAGTTTACTCAAATTATACATTACATGGTAAAATAGAACAAGATTTTGAAGTGGGGCGGTTTGAAGAAACATGGACTATCTGTGACTGCATTCATGCCATGATGCTTTTGTTCATTCTAGATACAGTTAAATAAAATGGTTTATTTGTGTTTTATTAAAACAAACGCTATTACCGTAAACGGCTTTGGCTCTAATTTGCTCCAAACAAAAAACTATGATTATATCCTATGCCATTTATGTTTTTGTGTATGTAGGTACTTTTGCAGGGGAAAAAAAGGAATTTAAACCTCAAACAACTTAAACATAGTGTGCATGTGTGTCTATGCGTGTGTGACTGATGAGTGATTCTGTGGTAATTTTTGCTGGATGCCCTGATGCATTGGCTGAGGGTGGATTTGATAAGGGCTGGTTGACATTTAGGTGAGATTACTGTTTATGTTTACATGTAGATTAGTTCAGGTTTTAGGCAGAAAGGTATTTCACTATTGGTTTGGCTTTACTCCGTCTCTGCCACTCTGTTAACTGATCTATCAGGACCTGATTCTCAAACCTCAGTGGTCTCTTTCTGTAGCTTGTGCTTTATGATTAATGCAGAGTAGTAACACAGCCCAACGTTATACCCCCACCATTTACTTTGTACTGTATTTTCCTCTGTGAAGCTTGATGCACAATCAAATTGTGAAAAAAAAAGTCTTACCCCCCCAATCAATCTATATACACACATAGTGTATATTTGAACATGCAATGACTTTCTGTCTGTTCCACCTGTTCTGTTCTGGTTTTAAATATATGAAATAGATGAGAAAGGAGGAAAAGTAAACCCTGCTTAGTAATGCCTCACTTTCAATGAACCATCAAAAATCCCATTTGCAGTAGAGAATGGACATTTATATTTTATCTATATACTCTGTGCATTGGATCCAGTTCTCAAATTTGCCATTTAAGCTCATAAGAAGCAGAGTGCATATCACCACAGAGCAGACATTCCTTAGATACTTGCACAGGCTCCTCTCTCCAAACTGACATTAAAACAGAAAACATAAACATTTTGGGGCACTGAACACAGGAGAAGGAAACTAAAAGACTGAGTGTCAGTCACAGTTCACTTGGAGACCGTTTTAAAGGAATACAAATCTTTCAGTTCCGTTATCTCTTCCCGACTCAATTATTTCTCACTGCTGCGCATGACAAGGGCTCTTTGATTCTGTGACCATGATTCTCACTGTGTGAACTGGTAAAGTACTAGAAGAATCCCCCAGAGTGCAAGTCTGATGTCTCTCTCTCTCTCTGTCGGGCTTTCTCACTCTTCCCTCCCTCACTCTTCTCTCTGTCTCTTGCTGGGTGATAACCCAGTTTCACAGAAGAAAGTGTGTCGCTATGCTGCTGTTTCACCCTGTTACACTAACACACAAACACTCTGAGAAAAGAATGAAATGCCTGGAGACACAGCCAGTTCTCTGTGGGATCTCAACAGGGAGAGAGAACACAGCTATAACAGCTGAAGCAGCAGGATTGGCCTGTAGCCCTAAACAAAGCCCTGAGCATCCTGCCACTGGTCACCAACAGTTGCATCACCTGTGACACCTTTAGACTAAATATTTCATCAGATGTAGCACATTTTAGTTGTCAGTACAGTATATCATTACTGTGCAGACGACTTGAGAGGATAGTTATAACATCATGCAAGCCTCTCACGGGACATTAAAACAGATTCTGATCCAAAATGGCACCCTCTACTGTCAGTATGCGCCAAATTGCTTTGAGGGAACATGCAGTACAAAGACTTCAGATTATGAAACTGCATTTAAGCACTGATAGTAATGAGATTTTATTTATCATTACAACAAGGATTTCTACCAGTCATATCTTCTGAAACCATCTCAATTTATTAAATTTTTTTATATATATTAGGTTGATTTAGTATAATTGTTATGTATGTAATTATTATTGGCATTGATCTCCAGAGTTTTCATACATGTGGATTAATTTCTCATGGGAGTTGACTCAAATTGCCGTATCAATGGAGTTTATTGTATCTTTTCGCACCTTGGGAGAAAAGCAATGCTGAACTTTGCACTTATCCATAATGAATACCACGTAATGCCACTGGACACTGACAAATTTGTTTTCACCTACTGGAGAGGATAATGCTGATAACTGTGTGAGTTGTGGGTCGGTGTGTGTAAATAATTGCAAATGTTCTCTTCATGCTGCTCAGGATGGCACAGTTACCAGGAAACCATCACCCACATCACCATCTCTCTTAGACTACCTGCCAATCAGAAACATCTGGAATATTTCACTTGTTGTTTAAAACCTCCCATTAAAATGTGTTGTCAAGGCTATGACTAATGTAAGGATACTGCATCACTTGTCACGATGCTTTTGATGTTTTCCTCATCTGTGTGCTGATCAGCTTAATCAGCGCTGCTAAACTGTAGCACAGCAGGGCATTGTGCCTGATTTCGATCCAATATTCAGAGAATTAGCAGAGATTAGAATTGTGTGTGTTAGTGTGTGTGGGAGAGAGAACGAGAGAGTTATTAGTTTGCCAGTGGCCAGTATGGGGGATCTTATAACGAGCACATAGCAGAATCAAAGGAGGAGTCTGATGAACAGACCACAAAGCAGCCCACACACACTCCCACTGTGCTGTCTGTCCGAATCTGCAGAGGCCTGTGCGCTGTCTGTGTATTTGTCTGTGTGTCCTGGTTGCCTTGTTAACAAACTCTGTTTTGATTGTCAAAGACGCTTTCCATTGCTGGTCCCAGTGAAAATTGGAAAAATGTCCCAGAAAGACAGGCTTCACCACACTAAAACACTAATAACATTTTTTTTTGATGGTTATACGGAAGCTTTCAGCTTGTTATTCGTATACTGACACATTGTTTTAGATGTTTATGTTAATTAACTGATATTCATGTGTGAGGTTTTTGTTATACTGGTGGGGAAAAGTATATTTGCTAGCAGATGGCTTTATGTTTCGAGCTGCCAGCTGGAAACTGGAGGCTTTCTGCGTTTAGTCCCAATAGAGTCACTAAATGAGCAGCATCCGTGTGTTTGTTGGTGTGCATGCATTTGTTTGTGCAGACAAGCGTGTGTGACTACATCCATAGTCAAATCCTCTGCAGCTGAGTTGACTCCCTTACTGTTCTTGTCATTCAATTAAATTTAAAAGTAGAAGTTTTAGCCTTTATGAACATGTAAGAGTGTGCCAGTGTGTGTGTGTGAAGCAGAGAAGTGTTGGAGCAACAGCTGCTGTCTTCTGCATCCCAGTGCTTAGCACAGGAGACACACAGCAGAGAGAATGACAGCTTATATAAAAGTCTCGGTTTGTGACTTGCTTAGGAGACTCTGGAAACGTCTTTCACTGTATTTCTGACAAGGTGTCTGCCTCATTGTACACGCAGCCAAACAGCCAAAATGCCTAGCATCAGTGCAGAAAGAAGGTAGAGTCTCCAATGAACAATAACAGGCTTTTGAAGGTACTGAAACAAACACTGTAAGGTGTGACAGAACACCTGGTGATCCAGTTTTTGTTTTCTCTTTTTTTTCTAATGCTTCTTTTAAAAAAGCAATAATAATCTATAATTATTCATGGTTTTAAAGCTCTTTTTATACTGTAACTGCATATATATGCAATATTACATAATGGCTTTTTAATGATTTATTATATTTATTATTATGATTTATGTCAGTTTTGAAAATATTTAGAAGGATTTGGTTTGTGTTTAAGATTTTTTGTCAGACTAACCACATATATTTAATAACTGGCTTGAGCAAAAGACATCAAACAGAGTGAATGTGATCGAGAGAGAGGGAGAGATAAGGGTCATCAATAAGGAGTTAATGTGCAGAATGTGTCCAGAGAGAGAGAGATGAGTAGAGGTGAGGGCGGGTAAAAGTAGATGAATTATTATGATTATATAAGCCATGGAGCTCTGCTTCAGCCTAATGGTGTTCAGTTAGAAATGAGCACTATTAATAAACACATCAGTGACATCACTGCTCTCACAGTGACCTCTCTGGGGTCATTCTGTAGACACAGATTACTGTCCTCTTGGTAACTATAGACCGGTTAGATGGGTATTGTTTTTCAAAGCTCTGTCAAGCAGGTCCCATATCGACTCGCTTAGGACATAGAGCTGAGGAACACAGAATGGGGCAGAGGAATACATCTGTGCGGCGTTGGCATGGGGCTGTGATCAGGCACGGAGCTGCTGTGGTGCTGAGAGCCAGCTGAGATCAGACCCCTCATATCTCACTGCTGCAGGCTGAGCACTGATCACCCTCTCTGCATCTGCATTCTGCCAACTCCACAGCTGTGTGAGAACTTCAGAACGAGATCCCATCACAGAAAAAGAGATGCCGCTCATACTTGCTTAATTGTGCATGTAATAATTGTTTAGCCATCGTGAGGCTGCATCATGCATTTGTGGTAGTAAATCATGGTAGGTTATGTTAGAAGGTGGTGTGGTTTAGTGTAAGTTTGTTGTTGGCCCTTTAAAAAAAATCCCAGATGGAATCCACGAATAAGCTTTCACAGTTCCTCACACAATATTTTATTCTTGGACTATAAGTGGATGTATGTTTGAGTGTCCGGTTTCAGTCCCGCACGCTGTCTGCGTCACATATTCATCATGTAGTGAGATACGGGAGTCATCGGTTAATTTGAGATCGACTGCTTGTCCCCGTTATGGATATTCAGTTCCGCCCATCGGATGCAGACTGCAAAAAAATGGCCCAGATAGAATCAGCTGCAGTTTGGAGGAGGAGGGTGGTGGCTTTGCTTGCCATCAATTTCAATGAAACTGCAAAGCGCCACTTTACTGCAGTTGCGCAATCTGTTCAAAATCCACTGGTAACAGCAAGAATCTAATGTTTAGTGCAGGCTTTGCTGAGATGTTTGTCAGCATGTCGAAATATTCCAGACTGTTTTTATCTCCTGACATGAGAGTCAGTGCCGTATTTTGCTGGTTCAAAGCTCAGCCACCCTCTCAGCACACAAATGTCACTCCATCTTCAAAGAGATTTGACTCTCTGAATATTAACCTTCAGAAGAGGGAAAAATCCTCAAACAAACATAAACATCGCCGGCTCTTTCAGGTGACGTTTCCGTGCTGCCGTTCTGCATTGAGAGGACAGTGTTTTTTAAAGGTCTTCATGGGTGAAAAAAAAACCTCACACCAGATCTATATAAAAAGAAAATATATAATTGAATGTAAAGTACACACCAAGAAAATGCAGCCATCAGAGAGAGTGATTTGTCCTGACATTGAATGTCTCATTATACATTCGCTTTGAGGACGACTGTCTCAGACTGTTTGTGTAAACAGATTTAATTTTTGAATGCTAGGCTTTCTACTGGTATTATTCTGTTTATGAATTCTGATTCCAGCTGTGAGATTTGTTTAATGACAAAATGCCAGATAAGATCAGAGGAAGCCAGGCAGAAAAGGCAAGCTTTCAACCGAAGCTGATCTTACAGAGATGTGATGGAGCTTTTCAACTGGACATACGTGCAGGTCTTCTGTATTGTGAGCAATCCACACACCCTGCCTTTGGTTCTTCGATGCATGCATGTGATGTGTGCAACAGAGCATGTGCATGTGTGTTGTGATGAGATTCTGCCTTTTTTTGACACGTGCTGCTGTCGTCTGAGAAATAGCTTCTGTCTACACATTTACTGTACTGACAGTAGAACAGATAAGGATTGATATTATTATGATTAACAAAACTGCAATGAAAACTAAATTAATGAATTTTTGTTAACGGACATATTTATAGTTAACAGGCTCCAAATCCATGGTATATTATAAAACCTTTTGCAGCACATCTGCATTACACAAGAAAAGAAGTAGATGGCAATAACACTTGAATTTGCTAAGATTTTTTTCATTAAATGATACTAATCATTGCATTAACTTTGGCTGCCTTAAAATACTCAAATTAAGGGCACGTACACACTGCAGCTAAATTCGGTTGTCAGTTCACCTTTTACTCTGTACACACATAATTCATTAAAATACAGGTAGTGACAACCGCATTTACAGAAATTCTACGCAGTGTGTACGGAACTGAACTGAGCAACTATTTGTTAATGACGCATTTGAACAACAAACAAGGACAAGCACAAAAAAACACTAAAACACCCAAATGCTTTGTTTTATAACACCAAATAAATCTCGTATCCACAATAGATCACTTTATTAACTTCATAAAGTGCCTATCTTTATGAGATAAGACCACACAACATGCTTAAAAGCACTTGTAAATATGAGGACATGGCAACACTGCAAGACAGCGTTCTCTAAAGCAGCCTCCCGAGCAGAAACACAACGTAGCACGTCTATCAGCGGTAGTTTAGATCAAATCGACGGACAAAAAGAGTCTAAGAATGGCACATAACAAATGGCTAAACTTTTACTCACTCCCGCAAGAGGACAGGATGTTGCTATGGTTACAAATGCGGGAGTGAGTGCTGTTCTGTACACACATGGACCGATAATTTACGGGACTCACTCCCGCATTTAAATGCGGTTTTCACTCCTGAAACTTGTAGTGTGTACATGGCCTAAATAAACTGAAATTAAAAAACTATAAACTGAAATAGAAAAACAAAAAAACCTAATATACTAACCCTGGCTCTATATCAGCATGACACACTTAGTCAATCTTCAGCTGTTCTGCTTCACTAGTAGTTTGGGGTTTTAGGGGTTGGGGTTTGTGTACAGAGTCAAATTGTACAAGAAAGCTAAATAAAACAGTCCTGGAGAGCTTTCTCCCACGGTGATATCAGATGAATATTCTTGATTCATATTTAATGAGGCTTGGCACTTATCTTTCCGCTCTGCTCGAATCCACAGTTGAGTAATTGCTGATTCATATTTGATAAGGGCTAAAGAATCTTCTCCCTACACTGAATCACCTGCACCCGAGGGGGAAATACAGAACCAGACCCAAACTTTCTAATCTCTGAAGTACCAGTGGCCACAGTCTTTAAGATGTGTGATCTGTTTTGGCATGAGCGAGGAAGAGAGAATGCGTGTCTGTTTGTCAGAAGCTTTCAAAAGGAATAGGATATGTGGTGTCTGGCCGTCCGGAGTGTGGCAGCACTTTGATGCCTGCTGATGATCAGTCAGGTGATCTTTAAGAGAAAGTAAAGATAAAGAGAGGGGCTGGGTCGGGGTCCTTCCTCTGGTGGGAAACTGATTTCAGATCGAATAATAATAAAGATTTGTTTTTATGTCTTTACTCATCAAGAGTAGTTTAAAGCATTGAATAATTTAGGGAAGCAGACTTCGCAAGTCCTTTAGCTGCCTTTATTCATGGTGATGGATTGTAGTTTCTCTGGTTATCCAGAAGATGGCAACCTTCAAAAGATTCAGTATGACAGAAACAACTCTAGATATTAAAATGGGTAATAGTAAAGAGATCTGAGTCGCATTAAACAGGTTTTTGCTCATAGGATTAATACTTTAAGTATGACAACAGCTTCTCAGTATAAAGGTGATTGATGATTCATGACCTGGAACCAAAACCTTCTCACATTTATGCATTCATAAGATTGTGGGATTTATTAATCTAGGTTAATGTTACTTTATAAATATACAATTATGTATTGTTAATTAATGTTTGCTCATAATACATTAATGTTCATTTATACAACATGACATGTTAAAATATGTAGAAATTAATATTAATCAAGACAAATGGAGCAAAAGTATCATACATTATTTAATGTTTATAGTTATTTCATTAGCTAATTTTAATGAATTGAATCTTATTTTTACTAAATATTCATCATAAATGATGGACAACTTCTGGTTTGTATTTAATAATAACACTGAACAAAACTCATTTTGCATAAATTAACATTAAAAACAAATACCATATATAAAAATACGTAGTTTTTTTTACCCTAATGACCATTCTTTGGTCAGATGTTAGTGACAGTGGTGAGATAGATGATGAATTTTACACAGTTTGATATTAATTAAAGCATTTCAAAGAAATTCAGCAAAACACAATCACTATTACACCAGACGCTGTTGAAGAAGTATAAATGTTTGAATTTATGTTGGATTCCAGGCTGCACAATCCTGCAAAACTGCTTGAAAAAAATGTAAATTAGACTGAGATGTATAAGGCTCTATGATTCATGATAACTGTAACAGAGCTGTTGAATTACTTCTTGCCAGCTGGGTCACATTCCACCAAACAAAATGTACAATAGTATCCCAAAGGATTTTCCTCACCGATTTCTTTCCATATAGGCACGATTACAGAAGTCATGGAGAACTGGGTCTCTTCTTTTTAATATAAACAGCATATTTATATTTCAGGATGCTAATGAATGCTCTGCAGTAGTATGCATCATAATGAATGTCATGCTGTTCCTCCATATGCAAACACTGCCTATATTTTTATCACTCTATTATTAGTTTAAAGGATTGCATCCACACATTCTGAAATCATTTATTTATCTGTTTTGTGTGTTTCAGGCTCGTTGAGCAACGTATCCAGTGATGCCAACTTCAGTTGTGACAGCGGCAGCACCAATGGCTCATGTGCGGCGGTTGAGGATGGCGGCAGCCCCTACAAGACGGTGGAGATGGTCTTCATCGCACTAGTCACAGGATCCCTCAGTTTTGTCACTGTTGTGGGCAACATCCTTGTCATGCTCTCAATCAAGGTCAATCGACATCTCCAGACCGTCAACAACTACTTCCTCTTCAGCCTGGCCTGTGCAGATCTCATCATCGGTGCGTTCTCCATGAACCTTTACACAGTCTACATCATCAAGGGCTACTGGCCGCTCGGCCCTGTTGTGTGTGACCTGTGGCTCGCGCTGGATTACGTGGTCAGCAACGCTTCTGTCATGAACCTGTTAATCATCAGCTTCGACCGATACTTCTGTGTGACTAAACCCCTGAGTTATCCCGCACGCAGAACCACCAAGATGGCCGGCCTCATGATCGCCTCTGCCTGGATCCTGTCTTTCATCCTATGGGCTCCTGCTATCCTGTTCTGGCAGTTTATCGTCGGAGAACGGACCGTAGCGCCTGGCGAATGTTACATCCAGTTCCTTTCCAATCCCGCGGTCACATTCGGCACGGCCATCGCTGCGTTCTACCTGCCAGTGGTCATCATGACGGTGCTTTATGTGCACATCTCTCTGGCCAGCCGCAGTCGTGTGTCCAAGCAGAAGCCTGAGGCCAAGAAGGAGAAAAAAGCCCCGAAGTCTAGCGGTCTGCTCAAGAGTCACATCTTGAAGCAGAACAACAACAACCAGTCTCCTCCTAAGCCCAGCCTGGATACCTGTTCTACGGTGGACACCATGAAGAACGGCAAACTAGATGAGTCTGTAGTGTCTGCTAAAGCCGACTCCTGCGTGCAGCCGGAAGAGAAGGAGACCTCGAATGACTCCAGCACGGCCAGCATAGCACATAAAGAGCCTAAAGAACGAGCGAACAGTGAGGCAACTTCAGAGGCCGGCCTGACACCTGCTCCGGCAGACGCACCTAAAGTCAACCCTCAATCCAAATGGTCCAAGATTAAGATAGTCACCAAACAAGCAGGAGACGAGTGCATCACAGCCATCGAGATCGTCCCACCGAACAGTACTGGCGAGAGGCGGTCCATCCCCGTGAACCGTCCCCGCACGGTGGCACGCAAGTTTGCCAGCATTGCCCGCAGCCAGGTGAAGAGGAAAAGGCAGATGGCGGCACGAGAGAAGAAAGTGACAAAGACAATCTTCGCCATCCTGCTGGCCTTTATCATCACATGGACGCCATACAATGTGATGGTTTTAATCAGCACGTTCTGCCAGTCGTGCGTTCCAGACACCGTCTGGGCCATTGGCTACTGGCTCTGCTATGTCAACAGCACCATCAACCCAGCTTGCTATGCACTCTGTAACGCCACCTTCAAAAAGACCTTCAAAAACCTGCTCATGTGCCAGTATAAGAACATTGGCACCAGATGAACTAAGGGAAGAAGCAGCCAGCGGAGATGGAGGGTATGATATGGAAGGTGCCATGGCTGTCCTGGCTCTTCTGGCCCTGATATCTTTGACACTTTGGAAGGCACTGTGCAGTACATTGTGAGGCTTCATAGTCCCATAATGCTGAAACAGTAAACCAAAAGTTTATGTTTTAAGGAATCAGTGTTTACAAGAAGATGATGGAGCGATGGACAAGAGACCGAACTTTTCACTTTTCCAGTAATCTGATCATTCCTGCACTGCTAAAACCACTGGAATTTTGCACTACAGTAATGTGAAGATCAAGCCTATGACATTGCATTAGAGAGGCCAGTCATGGCTCATTATTCCCAAAAGTGAAGAGAGAGAAGCATAGCAAATATATACCAAAAGAGACTTGATTAATTATAGAATTTCATTGATTCACTTATATTCCCAGTACAGAACAAATGGTATCAATCAAGTCCTTTTGGTTAGTATTAACACTGTTTCTGACCCAGACTTCTGTGACAGGATGTAGATTCATCATGCATAGTTGAAGATGATTGGAGAACATATCACAACCAGAACTGATAACATATGGAAAAGTTACCATTAACATATGGAAAAGTTTTCTGTTCGACTGTCCCAGAAAGCATGGTTCTCCCAAGTGAGATTCAGTTTTCTTAACCTGCACCTTCCACTTTCCAAATGCTAATCACAACAGCTGTGTCGTCCATTACATTCAGAGCGACAAATTCAGGGCATGTGGTTCAGCTTGGGAGAAGTTAGTCATCATTATCCTCTTAGCGTGATCCTCTTGAGGTTCTGGAATAGGTCAAAATTCAAAAGGATCTCCTCAGTGGATTGGGATAGGCATTATAGACTTTAAACGGGATGAGACACTCTATACTGAGCTGAGAAATGCCACTGTAAAGCTTTGATCTTACAGAGGTGTGTAAATGTTTAGTTATAATCAATATATGCTCTTGAAAGTATTATTTCTTCCCTGCATTTGATGTCTGGATGTTTGTGTTCCTCTTGTATTTAGTTGGTGATCTTCATGTGATTTTACAGATTAAATATTAAATGTATTGTTGTCTGTATGCAAAACTGTTGAAACCATTTATAATTTGAAAAAAACAATAGGAGAAATCTAGTACATTTATTTAACCTGTTTATAAGATGTTCAATTTCAAGCATTTAATTTAAATCGGGGCACAAAGGACTGTCCGTAAACTTGAGAAATGGAAAATTGGTTTTATTTCCCCCTGTAAAACACAATGTTGATTTAGTAGATACCCACTTCATAATATCGTTTTCTCATGGTGCAATATAATTTCGCCTAGTTTGTATTTAAATACTCAGTTTGTAACTGATGAAACTGCAGCATGTAAACCAGAAGGAATGATCTCCCACAGTTTGTTTGAGAACATGTGGTCAGAATTAGCACAGAGGGAGAAATGTGTTGATGTTTTAGGGCTCATGTTGTTACATTATTATCAAGCTGCCAGTTTCAGCAATTACAGACGTTAAAGCATTAAACCAAAGAGGTTGTGGCGCTCTGGTCTGTTATTAGGCCTGGTCTGCAAGAGAGATTATTCATTCATTAGCATCATTTTAAGATGCAGAGACTTGCCTCTCCAACGTCTTGGGTTTGGTTTCATGTTTCTACCTCATATACACATCAAATTTCCATTCATAGCGTCTGTATCTCCAAACCAGCCCTGAATCTCTTTTTAATGAGCAGTAAAGACAGACTAAGTGACTATTATGCCATTGAAAAAGAATTTAAAACCAGATTTCCATTTTTCTGAATGTTTTAAACCAATTTAAAAATTGCCAATTGCTTTGGTCTTCTTCTGATACATGAACTGTGTTGAAGTAGGCTGTTCACTACAAATCTTAGTCATTCAAAGATGTGCTTTTATAAAGAGTGTGATGCAAACTCTAAGACGACTTCACATTGGAATATCGTTATCTCTAAGAGAGTTATGAAACTATAACTCCTTTTGTAACTGTACTAAAGAAATTCAGTCATGCAAGCCGATCGGTTACTAAATATTGTTCTTCTGCAATTCTGAAAATAGCAAAGATCAAATCTTTGCATCTATTAGATCAGAGGTCTTCAACCCTGCTCCTGGGGACCCACTTACCTGGAAAGTTTATTTCCAACCGGCTTCAGCACACCTGCCTGAAATGTTCAAGCTGTTTTGAGGAGCTTGATTGGCCGCTTCAGGTGTGTTTGATTAGGGTTGTAGCTAAACTCTTCAGGATAGTGGGTCCCCAGGAACAAGGTTGAAGACCTCTGTATTAGATTACCAATACAGCAAAATGGCATTGCCAATCATGCTCTCTTTCCTTCGGCCACTTCAAATGTTTATAAAATGTAAATTATTATAGGGATTAATAAATACATCCCCCATTTAACTGTACCAGCTGAAGGGCAAAGTCAATGTTTATTATCCCAGTGAAGCTGATGGAATGAACACACTGTAATTATTGACTTATCTATACCACTGCCCTTAAAGAGCCAGTGTACATAAGAGTGTATGGTTCTTTTTCTATTTCATAAAGCTTAATAAAGATCTTAAGCGCACTGACCAGGAGGAGAGGAGAATGCTTATTCTTTACATATTCATAAACACACATATTGGTTTGCAAATGAGAAATTTGGAGGGCTTAAGTGTCTTTAATAATGAACTGTCGTCATTCATTTACCTTTAGTTAACACTACATATAACACAACGCTCAGTAACAAAACTTTCCTGTCTTTCTTAAATGCTTATAAAACAGGTTTGCACAAGAGGGAACGGTCTCCTCTCAATGCAGTTTAATGCTGGTAATCCTCTGTCACCCTTAGGTCTGTTAGTAACAGTCAAGTCAAAAGGAAAAGTAACAGTATTGGGGTATTTTCGCTTTTACATAAACTACACCTTTTATAGAAAAAGAGAAATCATTTATTTCAAACAACACTCCTCTGTTTTATATTTTACGATACAAAAAAAGAGAAGGGTGATTTATCCAAACACTACTTGTATACCCCACTAGTAATATAATCCTGTAAATTACACAATTTTACAAAACCAAATTTGTAAGTAAAACAGTAATAAAATAGATGTCTGGTTGAGTTCTACTGATTGTTATCCTTTAGCAAATGAGAGGCCTGAGGCTTACACAGCTGATAGATAGTAGAGACAGAGAGAGAGAGAGATCTGTGCTGGAGGGAAACATCAGAGGAATGGGTCAACTACAGGGCACCACACGCTAAACAACGGCATTTTATTCTCCCCTCCCCCCACACATGAAAGAGTCACGTAACGTGTCAAATACTCAGCTGGTTCTAAGTCATAGTCTTCTAAAGCTATGTGTTTGTGGTTGTAGTTTGAGTTCCGCTTCATGCTGAAGAACACTTGAGTATAGAGATATAAAAAGCCGTGTTTGGATGACGAATGATCACGGGGTGTTTACTGCTCCTCTGGATCTCTTGCTCCCTTTAGTTCCCTTTCCCCTTGCCTTTCTTTCCTGTGGAGAGATTGACACAAAATCTCATTATTCAGATCCGGCGGTAAACCCGAACCTCTTGACGACGCCTCTCTGTCTCACACTGGTTAGGAAATGCATATGCAAAATAATGCTACAGTATTATTGCTTGAATCCACATTCAGATAAGCATATTAACCACACACATACGATTTGAAAGGACTGACTTAGACATCTGTCTCTTATGTATGAGCAGAGGTTCATTATTGATTTCAGAATCCCACTCAGACACCCACCACGGCCAACAGGCCAAGATTATACAACCAGAGCAGATTACATGCATTACTGTTTCCATTCAGCCAAACCAAACTAAACTACTGCTTACAATGTAACACCTGTTGAGTCATGTGTGTTTGAGGAAGCTCTTATTAAAAAATGTAAATATGTCAGTTTTGGGTTTGGTGTTGAAAGTGTACCTTTGGGTTTGTTTTTGACCTTGGTGATGCAGGGTTTGGACACAGAGATGGTTTGCCGACAGTCGATATTGAAGAGAGCCTTTACAAGAGTGCCAGTGCGGCTCTTTGTGCTTGTGGCTGTGTCACACTCGCCCCAGTTACCAAACTTATACTTGCAGTCGGCTGCATGAAATGAGTTACAATTTAGTATGTAAGATCATATGAAATGCACAGAACAAACAGAAATCCACAGCAGCACAAAATCACTAACTATAAAAAATAAATGCCAGAAATAAAAGTAATGGCTCAATACAATAAGAAGCTGTGAGAAGTTAGAAAATTTCAGCTGACTGACCAGTCTCACTCACCTCCAAAGTCTTTCTTCCAGTTACAGGGCACTCGGCATTTGACTTTCTTGGTCTGCTCATTGCAGGTGCCTTCCCTTGTGCCTGCTCCACAGTCCCCCTTATTGGCCACACAACTGCCATAGCGCCACTCCGCACAGTCCGAACCACCCTTACCTCCTTTATTCTTCTCTGTCACATGACACACAGGCAACGTTATTTCATGTCTCCCCTTCAGCCAAGTATCACAGAAACTCATGCAAAACTGCTTAAGTTAAAAAGCAACACATTTTTAGTGATATGTCAGAATTTGCTAAAAGGAATAGTTCACCCAAACGTGTGTTGGTAACCAAACAGTTGCTGGTAGCTACTGGCTTCCATATTCCATACTATGGAAATCAACTGCTACCAGCAACTGTTTGATTACTAACATTTTTCAAAATATTTTCTTTTACATTCAACAGAAGAAAGAAACTCTTGGAACCACTTGAGGGTGAGTACATGATGACAATTTTCATTTTTTGGGTGAACTGTCCCTTTAAGGCTGGAATACACTAACATTAAATGACTTAAAATCAGAACAGATTTTAAAAATACTAGGCATCACACTTGTCGCATATGTAAATGGTTACAGAAGAAAAAAAACTGGGGAATATACAGTAAACATTTGAAAACCACACACCACCACACTTTCAAGCCGTTGCTAACACAACAAACATGTGCCCCTCTTTTATAGAAGAAGCACGATGATGAATGAAAATATGCGTTTCAAAATATCATGTTTGGATAGCAAATAGAAATAGCAGTCCTTCAACTGGATGGAATCACAGTCAGAAGCTAAAATTGGAGTCTGTGCCCATCATACACTATATGCAATGTTCTATGAAATGGCCAAAATTTGTAGACTAGCTCAGACTTTCAGCAACTAGCGCTGACTTGTCCAGACTTGAAATTGGGCCAAAATCTGTTCAAAAGTAGTGTATTCCAGCCTTAAATTTCAAAGTGAGAAATCATAGGATATAATTCTAGATGGGAGCTGAACTAATGCGAGAAAGGAAAGAGGGGAGAGATTGTCTCTTCCAATATTTTATACCTTTCTTGTTTTTCCCAGCCTCTGTGGTCACGATCATTAAGGCCACCAGCACCACGATGAGGGTGGAAAACAGGCCACGCATTCTGAAAAACACACAGAATCATCAGCTGTTGCAGAGCAAAAGTGCAGTTTTCAGTAACTGAACAATTTCTGTCATAAGAACTTATATCAAAGGGCAGGACAGTAATCGAGCCATCTATTCTGAGGCGTTACTTCACCCTTTTAATATTTCAAATTCTCAATTAGAGATGAATGAATGGAGCTGATAAGGGTGATCATTCAGAATGATTAATTAGAGCTTCACTGACTGAATTCAACAGACTGGCATTAAAATGTCACAGACTTGGCTCGTGCAAACACAAAAGGTCATAATGCTGAAGGACTGCATGATTCTCTGCTATCACTGCCACCAGATTACAATGTAACAACAGCGCTTAAATTTCTCCAGCCGCCCACAGAAATGGCACACAAACACATCACGCAGAAGTATGATGTAGCAGAATTATGATAATATGACGTTCTTGGCACTGAAAGCACTGCCACTGTACTAGCTTGTTGCTTTGAATCAGGAAACAAACATTCAAAGCGACACAAGAACATTCACAACCCTGACTAACATCTATTCACAAGAAAGAGACTTGACGTGTGTCTCTGAACATGTCCCTCTCCTGCTGGTATCTGGCTCCAGAGACTCGCAGTCCTCACATCTGCGTTTCATCTCTCTGTCTCTGCTCAGCTGTATATAAATGGTGTAAATTAATAAATGTCAGTATGAAAACACCTCTCTTTTGCTCCTCTGCCTCTCAACTTGTCAGCATTACAAACCCCAAGACCCCACAGCGCTGACCACGGTGGGACATTTATTTCCATTAACACTGTGAATGGTAGGTGCAAACATTTTATTAGATTTTTTCTGAGAAAAATAGATTTTTCAATCTCACATTTATTTGCCTGGATCATCTCAAATGAGGGTTTCTCCATGTACACAAATCTGCTTATATGGGTTTTGTGTTTGTGACTCTGGCTGCGTGAGCGCGCTCTTTAGCCTTTGCTTGTGATCTCCATGGCGATGATTCGCCTGCGTGCTGTGAGATAGTAGGAGCGTATTGTCTGAAGAGAATGGAATCATCGCTGCGGGACGTCATTCTTCTGGAACGCTCCGTGGATATGAAGGCACGAGGACTGAAGCAGCAGCTCACGCAGAGACGTACACGCACATATGGACCCACACAGATTACAGAACACACATTCACACATCAGCCAGCTTCCCACAGAAACATTTACTAACAACTCAGCACCATTGTCAGTGTGGGAGTGACTTTTTTCAATAAGACGACATCCTGGTTCAGAGTTCTGTTAGCAGGAAAAGCAATTAACGGTAACAAAAGCTGATCTCCTGTTGAAAGAGAGGACGGTCTCTGTAAGACGCAAGACTCAAAGCAGCCAGAATTAGCTGGACTGATGAAAAGCAGTATTGTACCGTCTTTGAGGATAATTAAGCATCTATTAGGTCCAAACAAGTCTCTAGTTCTGACTATACCACTTTCCATTCACTGCAGTTGGAGTGTCTGTCCGTCCATTCATTTGCTCAGTCACATTGGCTGTTTTGCTCCGGAGGGCCTATCGGATCACACGTTTTCTAGCTGCTCTTGTCTTGCTCTCGTTCTCGTGGTTGAGTGAAATACTCTGGACTCTCGTTATCTCTGCCATAACTTCCAACTCAAACTCCTGTCCCAGCACAAATGCCGTCCCTCATCACTCAGGTGCAAGACCTTTATATGTCACCATAAGCAGAGGCAGTAAAAATGCTTTTTACCTCTGTTTTTTCCCCCATCTCTCACTCTCAGACACTAAATGCTCTTCTAAAGCCGTTTATAAAATATTCTGTTGACCCAGTAAATCTTGCAACTCCCTCCAAACAGTAATTAAGTGTCAGCCGCTCAGCGGAGCGTGACTAACCTCTCTCAGAAAAACACAAATCTCGAGCGCCCCAACCCCCATTTTCCTGGCCCAAAAATGTCTTCACCCCCTCTCCGGGTCCAAAAAATTCCCCCTCACCTTTTTTCTCTGACCTTTCTCCGAAATCTCTCATTAGGCAGTCTTCTTTGTGGGATATGTGTGTGTGTGAATGATGGGGAGGGGGTGTTCCAGACATCCTAACGAGGCTGTTCTGACCCGATGGGTCCACACACATCTCATACACTCTGAGGGTAGAAAGCCCTTTAAAAGCCCCATTCCTCTCACAGAAACACACACTCTTTGAGGGCCTTACTCACTCATCATACACCATGGGGCTTCCATTATCACAAGCGCAGAGGAATGTGGGACCGCTGGACACACATGGTTTCTCTTCTCTCCCCTCCTCTGGTCCTCTCTCGTCCCCTCACATCTTTTCAGAGAGTTCCAGCACCCAGCGCTCGAGTGTACGAGTCCCTCGCCGCGCAACCAGCTGGACTTCAAACTCCATAGCAGAGAAAACAACAAAAAGCTCTGACCCACTTCACTCATAGTCAGACATATGGCACAGTTTCACGCTTATCAGTGCCACTTTTCAATTACAGATTTCCATTTGGAGTCTTTCCTTTCAGCAACTTTTAAACTCTACTACAAACGCTGCATTTTTCTATAAAGACTATATTAAACGGAGTTGCTTTCATTAAGTCAAACCAGGTCCTTAAGGCTGAGCTAGTACTGTGCATTAGTCTTCAGACACAGTACAGAGGGGGTTCAAGTCAGCACAGGCTTTATCAGTCATCTAGACCGCAGAGAGACAGACTGACAGACAGACACGGGGGAGGAGAGAGACGTCTGGAGAGTGTTCAAACCAAAAACAGCTGTTTAAGTTCACTTCAGAACAAGATTTACTCAAACACAGGTCTGAGGCTAGCAGTCATAAATCATTGTGAGTCTCCCATCATTCTTTCTGATGGGCGTGTGCAGCTGGGTGATGTCCACACACACACACACACACACACACAAAGGCTGTCACCAGTCCAGTGCTGTGAGGCATTAGGTAAGTGTTACACCAAATGCTTTCTGACAGAAACTGTGACCAGCATAGCACTGGAGGCCTGTGAATCTGAGAGTTCAGAGTTAGTGAGGCACATACACAAAAATGAACATGTAACTACATCTGTGCTCCTCAAAGAGAAATCAGTGACTGAGACATGTTATATACACACCCTGAGGACATACACTCATGTATCCAGAAGCTGAGTTAAAAGCATATCTTTACTACGCAGAGGGCAATATTTGTAATATTGCTCTGAAACACACTCCATTTCTGCTCTGTGATGTGAAATAAACTCTTAAATGCATAAGAAACTCGCTTGGCTAACAAAACATGAGTGGTGTCTTATATAAATAATAACATGTCTATGTATGAAACGCATTTGTGCTCACTGCCCAGATTTATTTAAATGAACTGGTTAACAATCATGTGATCAGTCTTCTCTCACTTACTCTCTGTTTTATTTTATCTGATCACAGTGTTTTGACCCAAAGAATCTCTCTGTCTCTCTCGCTCTGCTATATGCTCACACCAAACACAGGGCAGAGGCCAAAAGGTTGATTGTTTACAACTTTGCTGAAGTGCTGTGAAGTGGTATAGTTCAAAACGTGTAATCCCTTCACATTTGGGGGGCAGGTCAGAATGCAGGTCAGGTGAAAAGGGTCTCTGAAAGAGCAAGAGAAGAAAAGATGGAACGCAGTCCTCTTCCTTTCTACCCTGCACCCTTTGACCGTACTCACTTTAATCACTCTATTCAAGAGAAGAGAGAGGGAGTGAATGAAGCCAAGAGCATTAAAAGCACAATGATCCCTAACACACACACACACACACTGAATTATGGTGATTCTCTGTTTAAGGCATTACACACACACACACACACACACACATTTCACATGCATCAGAAATTAAAATACATTATTTACTATTTACATTTCAGTCCGGGCGAAATAAGCCAAAGTCAAAAGTACATAGAAAAATAAGACACTCATAACACTGACAAGCATCTGTGCAACACAACTGGGTTAGTGTAGACCACCACCTACTTAGTGTAAAAACATTTTTGCAAAGACAGTCACAACAAGCTGCCTATCCACATGGGCACACTGAGTGTGAGTGTGAGGGGAGGCGACCCCAAACATTTTTTTTAAACCTGGTTTTGCGACAGCCTATAATACTAATACTGTAAAACTTTACTTTATGGACAGTAAATGTAATCAATGGCTACTAATGTCTCAAATTGTGCACTACCTATTCAAGTAATTTAGAAATGTACTTTCTACCTAAACTGTATAATTTAGTGTCAAGTAGTAGTTTCACATTATCTGTGGTTTTATATTTTAAGTAAGTAAATCAGTCGTCATAATTAACTGATGGCCTTCCAAACCCGTTTCCTAAGGTTACGTTGCAAGAATGCAACAGCTTGCGGCACAAACGTAGAATGTTTGCGCACCTCAGAACGTCTAGTATCTTAATTTATGGATAACAAAAACCCCTAAGACCAAATCAAGAGTATTATAAAATACTTCCACTGAATTCATATCGGATGTTTATCTAAACGCTCTTCTTTAAAAAGTTTAACAGTCCTCAGAAAAAAAACAACTTTTAAATGTGTTTTCCGCTCTTTGTTCGTGTCTAAATATTCTTATTCTTATTTGTAAATCGCGTGAAAAAAAATCTACGTTCACTTTTTCGCTTTATAAATTCCCAAGCACTTTTAAAAAAGTTTAACGGAGTAAATCAAATCGAAAAGCCATGTACTGGTCAGCTAACAACTTTTAATGTGAAAAGAGCAAATGTAACTCACCTGTTTTCTGTGTTGAAAGTGTCCACACCGAGGAACTGAAATGTCTTCCTGAAGTTTCGTGTGTGAACTCTTCTCCAGCATCCGCCTTTATGCGTCGCTCCGGCTCTTTGTTTCCCCCCCGAACTAATTTAATCTGCTTCTCTCCCCCCGAACCCCACTTAAATGAACCCCGCCGTGACGTCGCAGCCCACGTCAGCCTCAGTCAATAGAGCTCAGGCACAGCCATGAGACCCTGTAGGCTACTGGAAGAATACCCATGTAATAGCTAATTGAAGAAGAATATAGACTAATAAATAGCAATTCAGTATACATACAGTACTATAAATGTATATAATGAAAAGACTTAATAAAAAAAGGAAAAATGAAATATTACAAATTCTACTGCGAAGGCAAGACCCTCCACCTATTAATTGATAACAGAGATGGCTGTGTTCACAAGCACTATTGGCAGTTCCTCAGGACAGAAACCCAAGAAGACTAATTCAAATGATCAAAACATACAAAGAACAAATAGATCAGAGAGAAAACAAAATGACTGTCAACAGATATAATATACTGTATCTGACTACGTTGATCAATAAGCATAGAGACAAGTAGACATACTACCCATCTACCAAGAACAGCACCTCCAGATTTTATACTCTAACCACAATATTACCAACAAGTACCATCTCAATTTTGCAAACCATAATTTTAAAAGAAAATAAATAAATAAATAAATAAATAAATAAATGGAAATGTATTGGATACAAACTCTACCTAGCTGGAATTTTGGTCTCTTACCACAAAAAGGTCACCTACACCAATAAACACAGGACAGCTTGAATCTGTAAAATACTTACATGTACATATTGATGAACACAGTAATATCCTGATTTCCAAATAACAGCTAGATTTAACAAACTATCTCTTTAAATCATAAAAGTACTTTCTTACAGTTTTGTGTATGTTTTTGTTTATACTGCAGACGATTAAATCGTTTTAAACAACTAAAATGTTTTCAGAGGCTGTAGATTCTCTTCTTTTTTGCCTGCTATGTGATTTTATGTGGGTGTATTTGTGAATGTATGTGTAGACCCCTAAGGGCAGGAAACAGCGGCTCAATAGGACAGATGGTGCAGTCAGATAAACATTCTCCCTGCAGGCTGAGACAGGCCAGAACAGAACACATACAATGACCTGAGCCAACTCTACCCATAAAACCATTCTCATAGCGTTCACATACTGTAAAACACACACTTGTCGCACAATCATGCACTTTTAAAGCACACACACGGCACCTGTAGATCAATAAAAACTGAATGCAAACTACAAGATGTGGCGCATCAGATGAAAAATTGATTTTTATAGTTTTTCTGTAAGCTTCACATTTCAGTCAGAGCACATCTTCTGTAGATCTTGCTTTAAAAAATAATGCCTGTAATAGCCAACATGCAGTACATGTAAATTTAAGATCTGGTCACAAATACGTTATAGCATGCATTTAAAATGGTAAGTGTTTAAATAGAAGCCATTAAAAGACTTTTTTTTTGGTGGTTAATAAATAAGCAAGCAACATCTGAATGCAAAGTACTGTCCATTTCACACATCCACTCCAAGAGGACTAAACAGACCACAGGGAAAATGGGGGTGATGGAGGAAATCAAAGTGGAGTGAGGAACAAAAAGAAAGAAAGAACGGGTTGAGAGGTTGGGAGGTTTATACAGGCTACATATTTTGTAGCAACCTGAAAAGGCAAGACCTCCTCCCTGCTCTCCACAGTGAAACCTCTGTCTCACAACAGAGGACCAGATGGAACAATCACTTGAATAAAAGGCAGCTCACAGCCGCCACAAATGAGCAACAAAACCCCAACACTCCTCCTCTCCCCACTCTCTGCTTCTTTGGATCAACGGGAAGTCATGGGAAAGCTTGCCAAATGGGCAAAGGGTGAACCAGCATGTGAGTGTTTGTCCATGAAAAGGTTAAAGAGTTGAGGATGAAGTCTGAGCTTTCTAAGACAGAAGTGTAGCCACCATTCACATTGTGATTATTTAAAAGGCAGGGGTCATTCGGAGCATGACCAGAAGAATGTACTTCCTCTCACACACACATGCTGATGGTCTTTTTTTTTTTACTCCAAAAACTAATATGTAATGAAAGACAACCAAAATGACTTTAAACAAGTTCACAATTCAGATTAGTTAATGCTAGGTATCATAAACTAACAATAGACACCAATTACAGCATTTTGTAAATCTAGGTCAATGTTGATGACTTTATTTTAGGGTCTTAACTAGTTGCTTATTAGCATGCATATTACTAGAATATTAGCCATTTATTAGTACTAATTAAGCACATATTAATGCCTTATTCTACATGACCTTATTCTACATCCCTAATCCTACTCAATACCTAAATTTAACAACTACCTGACTATTAATAAGCAGCAAATTAGGAATTCACTGAGGGATAAGTCATAGTTAATAGTGAATAAGTGTTCCCTATTCTAAAGTGTTACCATTTTGATTTATGCATTAGTGTTTGTTGTTAATTTATGTTCATTCATATTGAATTCAATCATGTTAATTTACACAACCTGAAAAATTTGATTAATAAATTCTGTAAAAAATTGTTCAACCTAGGTTGCAAAGTATTCGCTAATGTTAATATTTTTTATGATATTTTCAAGTCTAACACAATCATAAATAAGAAAAAAATACAAATAAGTTAACAACAACAACAATAATCAACCCCCCCCCCCCCCCCCTTTTTATACCCGGACAGCCATTGTATTAATAAATAAATAAATATAAATATATATTGCAAAGAGCTGAGCTTAGCTATGACTACTCCAAAACAATGGAACTAACTTCTGAACATCGGATCAATCTGATCTATAGACGTCCCACATCATCAGGATTCTACATTCACTCTTTTACTGGCTGCAGCCAGGAATGGCATTTCTCTTATTAATACCTGCTTCTCATCTCTGAGCCGGCAGCGACAAAAATAAACTCGGTATCAGAGTCTGAGGGAAATGTTAATACATTCCAAGGATGATACAACTATATTAAAATTAAAACAGCTCTGTGCTGTTCCAGACTGCAAAGCCTCACATGCATCCATCTGTGGATTAGAGGGAGACCACAATACAATACAGAAGAATATACATTTTTCACAGGCTTCTCAAAAAAACAAAACAAACCTCACATTAAATGTAGACAGGGTTGTTATTATTATTAACTAAAACAAAAAAAAAATATTAAAACATAAATATATTAGATGACAGCTTCAGTTGTCAAGGCAACATCAACAACTTTGAAGTACTAAAATTGAAAACAAAATAAATAAATAGAGACTGAAATAAAAATAAACAAGTCTTCTTACAAATGTATCAGTATTGAATGCCCCACTATCAAATAAATAAATAGCTAAAAAAAACAAACATACAAATTCAATACTGATGTGGACCATCTTACCTTAAAATAAGCAGCCACAGTATTTACTCAATCTACATGAAAACAATGGACTCAGGTATGAGGGACTGTTTACTCTGAAGAGTTCTTAAGGCACAGAAAAAGCTTTTTTGTTCAAGTGGTGAATCAGATCTCACTCTTATTCTTTACAATTAATAAAAAAATGCTTTAAAATGATTATTCATAGGCTTTGTAAGACTAAAACAAGGACAGAACGATCACTCAACATCCAGTCTCTTAACATATCTGTGTTTTAAGCAACAAATGACCTTGCTGTTCAGTATGAAATATTCAATATGCTTTATTATTTTATTAACCAGACATTAACAGATAAGTTCATTGAAGAGATAAATATGAACTACATTACAGAACAAAATATTCATAAAACATTTCTTAAAACCCAATATATTGCACTGGAACCCATGCTTTCTGCTTTCATCTTATCAAAACCTCTAACAAATTCTAGCCTTGAATTGCACTGCAACTAAAAACAACAACGACAACAAAAAAACCCTTAAACTAGACACAAATTAGTGTCAATGTCAGATCAATGTAAGAGGCAGCTCTTCATTTTCTTACGGCTTTCATGCATCTCGATGATGGCTAAAGGCTTAAGAGCGTATTGAGCAGGAAAATACACAGCAACAAAACACATTCAGAAATTCATAATGCATATTACATTGCTTTGCCCTTTGAAAGTAACAGTAAGGAGATTTCCATATAAGAATCGAAAAATGTGAGATTTCTTGGAAAATCTCATCTCTTAAGTAATGCCATAAAAATAGAGTGGGCATTCATAATGTTGGTGAAGTACTGAACATTCAGTAGTGTCTCCACTATATGAAGAAAAATAGGATACTAGAGAAAAATAATGGCAATAGTGCTTGCCTACAGTGCATTGCTGATGTACTGTAAGAGATGCTGAAATAATATATGGATTTAAAACTTGGTTTTAATAAGATAATGGACATGTAAGATCCAGCTGTAAATAGCTGCTTGAGAAAACATGTACGTATGAATTATTTATAATGTAGTACTCACTGTACAGAATCATAATCATGATCTGTTGGTTGGACGAGAATAAATCATAGCAGAGGAGACCGAAGGGTAATATGATGCTGCCAGCATCACTTACAATCTCTTCTGAATGTGCCACAGAGTAAACGGATCAACACCAAAACAAAAGAACCACATCATTAAAGTCTGGGTGATAAAATCTTAAAACCAGCCTAAATTAAAAGTAACAGTGGGCTAACGCAGGGCATAGACCTCACTAGTCCTCGGAGCTATAGAAATGATATGCTAAATACAGTCCACGGCACTTAAAAACTGTCCATTAAAATATCAACTTCACTGAGTTAACAGCTGAGGACTGAGTTCATGCAGTAGAACATCATCATACCAGTCAAAAATTCATATTGAAATCAGGTATGGAATTTTGGACATAAATTTGTAAATCACTTAAGTAATTTAAGGCTGTTGTATTTCTAAGGAAATTAATTAGATGTTTTGCAGAAAAAGATGAAGTGTTGAGCATTGTAGCAAGGTTCTAACATTTTAAATAAGAGATAAAACATTGTAACAAACTACATTTATATTATAGACTCATATCATATAATACTAAGATTTAAGCGATAATAAAATTTGTTCAAACTACTACAGTAAATAAGAAATACTCGCTCTAAGTGTTGATGAATGAGTTCAAACATTATGCCATCTGTTCTGCCTATTAGTCTGACAAACTCTAGTTTTAGGATTATGATAATAATGAAGAAATTGAAAGCCTCAAAACTCACATAATTGACTCTTAATTCCTTCAATCACTGTGAGCGCGAGAGGTTCCTGTAGGCTGTTTAACTCAAACAGTAAAATTAAATGACCAAAATTCCTTAGCAAAGGAATGAAGTTGGCATGATTGAGTAAAAAGCTCTGTTGGCTTGAAGACCATTTACAGTGTCAGCCCATCTCCTAGCTTTGTTTTCTCCCAGAATGCATTTGTGAACCAGTGTCTGTCTAAACTATATTAAACTGTTTTTTGATTACTATAGTACAGGAGTTTAGTAACACCAATCTTCAAAATTCAAATGTATTTGTATCCTATACATGTCGCACAATCAGCCTTTTCACACTTCTCAGATGAAAACATGAAAAAAATAGGATAAAAGAATGAAAAAAAATTTCCATGGACAAAAAAAATATCTAATTAAAAAGGTCTGGGGGGGGGGGTCTCAAACCCTTAAAGTGTCTTAGAATTTAAGAAAATCGATCATTAAGACATATCACATGTTTATTGAAAGTTCAGTGAGTTCAGTGTTTATGGCATATGATGTCATATAATCTCGTTCATCAAGGCTCCTGTCAAACAGCTGTCTGGGTAAAAGGGTGAGATAGATGGATGGATGGATGGATGGATAGATGGTTGGTTTTTTAAACACTCAAACTTTCCAAAGAAAGAACACGACAGAGTGCTGAAAATGCATTTCCAACAGCAAATGAAGAGCACTAGTGTGTTGATCCAAACAGTGTGTTACTCATTTACAACATGAATATGCATACATATTGTATAATTACATTTTAAAGAACTTTGAACTCTCTGGACAGAGAAGAGTTGCATTCTATAATTGAAATAAGTCATAATTTACTAATATTATTAAATATTTATGCTTTCAAGGCCAAATGAATTTCAATATATAATGATTTAGCAAAATAAATATAAGCATCCTAAAATCTTGAATATGCATTAAAACATCAGCACTAAAAAAAAAAATATGAAACAAAAACTCTTATAGAGTGTGTTGTTTTATCACACAGATTTAAGAAAAATGAGCTGAATCACAGATAGATCTGATCTCAACTCCAATAAACCTAAATCTAATTTACAGTTTTATAATACAAACATGACAACACATCTTTGAGAGCTACAAATTATATAAACATCTATTTACTTCAAAGTATTGTAGGAAAGAAGCTATATTTTAGTACATCAATTATAAATCCAGAGTATAGAATAAAGAAGGCAATCAAAGCTACAGTGCAAATGCCTCTTAAACAGAAAGCTACTCGCATACATTTACAGTACCGAATGTTATTAGAAAAAGCACAGAAATCTATGAAAATGCAAAATCCTTCTAATAACACACCTGAAAAATATCTAAATAGTACTGATACTTCAGATCAAGACCCCAAAAAACATTCCTATCTTTGAACCAACCTGAACTCTTTCAGTGCAGGGCAATCTAAAAAGTTACATTAAATGATATGTTGTTAATGTATAATGGCTCTACTGTCTTTACTGTTGTTAATTCCCAGGCATGACAGAGCTATACTGAACCTAGCTGTGGAGTCAGGGCTACGGTGAATGCTCCAGATACACTTACAGACAGGGATTAATCTGGAGACAGACGCCGTATTCATTTAACATTCAGCATTGTCAAACTAGAAAAGCAAGCTTGATGAGTGCATCAACAGAGGGAAAGGCATTCTGTCTCATACATACAAAGTCTAAGATGTTTTGGCAGTGCAATGAAATGAAAGACATTAAGTCCAACAGAGAAAGATGATGAAAGCTTGGGACCTCTTCAGAGACAGTAAAGTGTGCAACCATATTCTCTCTCTGGGAATGTATCACCCCCACTGCGGTACAGAGAGCCTACGACGGGTTTAGCGATACATTTTTGGTTACTGTTTTTTTGGCACAAAAAGGAGGACACCGGTTGAGGTGAAGGGTGAGAGGTTAAAGGTCAAACTGCAGTCTCCTGGTCCTCACGCTGGATCATTTGGTAGTGCTGGCGGTTCTCAAGATACGCCGCAAGTTCTGCATCTTTGGCCTTCTCGGCACGATGCTTTGGAGTGTCGCCCTGGAAATGAAGAGACACATTTTAAGTCCAAACATAACAAATGCTGCAGAGGTATATATATACACCTCATATACAGTGGTGGCCAAAATGATTAGACACTAGAATTTTCACCAGCTAAAAAATTGTTTAAGTCAGCTATTTCTATCTTTTGCTGTAGTGTGTCAGTGGGGAATATCAGTTTACATTTCCAAACATTCAGTTTGCCATTAACACTCCACAAGGAGTGACATGAAGAAGCAGAACAAACTGAGACAGACTAAATCCAGAAGAACTGTGGCATCGTCTCCAAGACGCTTCAAGAAGCCTACCTGCAAAGTCACCTTTATTTATATAGCGCTTTTAACAATGTAAATTGTGTCAAAGCAACTGCACAATATCAAAAAAGGAAAATAGTGTGTCAATAATGTAAAATGAAAGGATTAAAAAAAAGATTTTCAGTTAAAGGCATTTCATTATTGAATTCAGTGATGTCATCATCCAGCTCAGTTCAGTTTAAATAGTGTCTTTGCAATCAGGTCGATGATATCGCTGGAAATTAAGTAAAAACTGCTTTAAACGCAAAGGATGGCCACACCAAATGTTGATTTAACTTAGTTAATAGAAGTTAATTAATAAAGAAAATCTATTTATTTAGCCATTTATCATTTTTGACAGCATCCTCATTTTACAGCATTTTTACACAAGTGCCTTAAACTTTTAACAGTACTGTAGCTTTGCAGGGAGGTCTCTTGAAGCATCCTGGAGACGTTGCCACAGTTCTTCTGGATTTAGTCTGTCTCAGTTTGTCATTCCAGACAGACTGGATGATGATCAGATCAGATCTCTGTGGAGTGATTAATTATTGCAATTAATGGATGCTTGTAAATGTTATCTACTCACACTAGATAGACAAAAGATAGAAATACCTGACTTAAAACCATTTTTAGCTGGTGAAAATACTAGTGTTCTAATAATTTTCACCACTGTATGTATATATATTGACAATTTATAATTAATCTGCTCACTGTTTCATTGAGACTCCAATTACAAATATAAACACAAGCTGAAGTTCAAGAGCACGCTTCGTGAACTGAAGCAAAATACACAGAGAACATCTATGGCTGCTTCAGGCCTTAATTGGGGACTGTTTCATCCAGACAAAGTCTTCATGGACAATGAAAAAGGGAAATCAAAGACTGCACAGAGCCTCTAATGGTAAACATGCTCTCTCAGAAAACGCCTCTCTTTTTCCATGTTGCCAGCATTGCTCAACAGTAATTGTAGTTAATTGCAGGCAGGCCTGGTGCAGAGAGTCTGAGAGAAAGGCCTGGACTGTTCCTGTCGGACAGAGCTTGGAGCACTCAAACTGCCCGTCAGGCGCTTTCATTGTTGCGGCACAGATGAAGCCACCTTTGTTCGTGAGTGTACAGTGCGACCGGCCACCAGAACCTTTTCATACTGCGCAACTTCCAGCACGGTGCTGCATCCCTCCCTTTTCAGCCTTTCAGATGCAAACAAAGGCAGTTCTGGAAAAGCTCTCAAACGCTAGAGTCACAATGGAGAATATTAGCCATGATGAACTAAAAGAGACAAGTTACACAGGAGGAAAAAAAAGCTTTGTGTTTAAGAGACTGATCCCTGCAGGGCATGCCCAACAGAAATATAATAACACTTTTATAGTGCTTTTAAAAACCAGCATTCATCCTCATACAAGTCACAAAGGAGAGAGGGGAAAAATGATGGAAAGGATAATAGGGATGCTTATTATATAAAGACAAAGACAGATGGATAGACTGTAAAAGAGAAACAGAGGAAAGGAAGTGAGAGGGAGGGCGTCAGAGAGGAGGAGTGGGCTTCATCACAGGGCAACAAACGATGAGTCACTCTATCCTGGATTTGATGTTTTCTGGACTGAATGAAACCAAGAGTGTGGGATCCTTAGATTTGATGGAAACAGAGGGAAAGCAGAGCAGAAAAGTGCTGATGGAGCTGTTAATCGCAACAGACCACAGTCCAGGAAAATGGCACCACTAAATCAGGTCTTGCTCAGATTAAGTCTGTCAGGAGCACAGGAGTACAGTTTCCCTGAAGAGGGTAGATGAACATTATGGGATATCCTCTGAAGAGAAAAATCTTCATCTTGGTCTGCTCTCAGACCGTGTCAGACCGGTGACTTTACACATTTCATCTCCCTCAACTGCACATGAGTTCCTGATAATTACACAGATAGAACTGAAGGCTGTCAGACAGACTGGAGTCCATCGGCACCCAGGAGACTCAATCAGTGCTGTCTCACACATTTATCAGATGGGAGCTGGGAAAGGTCCGTTAGACTGCTGAGAGCTTTATAGGAGATTGTTACACTGAGGCCCAGCAGTGCAAAGGTACAAAACTACAGGGGAAAAAAAAGAGCGTGTAAGCGATAGAAAGTACTGCTGAGAGTTCTAACCACAAATGAGATTTCAGTGCTTTGTGGAAAATCATTCCCTCACAGATCTCTTCAAATAAGTACTTTTTAAATTGATGTTTCTTCTGAAAATAAGAGAGGCAGTAATTAGAATCTAGTGTGTCTACAGCTGTGTGTAATTTTGCGGTACACCAATCAGAAGTGCTGCAGGAGATCTTGAGTCTCTTGGCTGGATCTGTGGAGGTGAGCGGGGGAGAGGGTGGGCTGCTGGGGGGAAGAATGGTTCCTTGTTTCATGCGGAGGTCTTAGTCAGCACTGACTAACAGAGCAGTTGAGTACAGACACGTTCAGGGATGGAGACCAGCTGGAGGCTGCAGCCAAAATGAGAGCGATCCAAAAGCCACAAACGTCTACAGAGAACCAGCTTGGCATGAATCTGTATTCAGAACTTACCCAAATTATTCCTTCCTAAATTCTTATATCAAGTACAAACAGGGAATAAACTCTGACAGGATGTGTATCGATAGCTATGACATTATTTCTCACCAGACCTGGTCATGAGACGTTTCTGTGCACGTAAGTGGACCGCCATGAGCATTAAAGGAATTTCATCACCATTTCCTCACCCTCATGTTGCTCCAAACCCATAAGACTTTGGTTAACCTTTGAAGCACAAACTAAGATATTTTTTATGAAAAATTAGAGTTTTCTGTTACTTCACTGAAAGACTAAGTAACCAAAACTTAGAAGATCCAAAAAGGTACTAATGGCTTTGTTAAACAAATCCATATGAATCAGGCCATTTAATCCAAGTCTTGTTAATATATATACGATTGCTTATTTATATTTAAACAATCCGAAAAATAATCCATTTAATTTGTGTTTCGAAGATTAACCTTTAACAAAGTCTTATGGGTTTTGAATGACATGAGATTGATTAAATGAGTACAGAATTTTCATTTTTGGGTGAACTATTCCCTTTATTCCAGCACCAAACATGAATATTAAGTGTATTTCTCTACATATCTATCTCACCTGTACATCTGTCTTCATGAGAGATGCTCCCGCCTCCACTAGGTAATGACAGATTGTCCTCTGACACAACGAGGCCGCTTTGTGCAATACCGTCTCTCCACTGAATAAGCAAGAAAGAGAGACAGAGAGGAAGGAAGAGATGGGTAAATAGAGAGGAAAGGAGGCAGAAAAACACAAGACAAGTTGGAGTCTTGAAACTAAAAATGAAACTTAAGATGATTCCTAAGAAACCATGGCCTTCCTGACTACAGTATCATAAAACAGAACCTGAACTCTTACTGTCAACAGATAAAAATAAGTGTGCATTCAGAATGACACTCACTTTTCTCTCTCCGTTACATCCAGGATATCGGTGGGTGCTGTGGAAAAAGAGGGGGGGGAATCAAATCTTGCAACCATACTAAAGCATGTGCCCTGAGGTGATGGTGTGTTGCTTAATGAAGAGCTGTAAAAAGCTTGCGTGGGAGAGAGAGATGACCTGCTTCACACAGCACCCCCCCCCCCCCACACACACACACACACACACTACAGATAACACACAAAACAGCGACTCAAAGCAAACAACACAAGTCAGGAGTTTGGATACACCACAATGTGTTTCTTATGATCATAGAGACCTGCTGATCTAAAGGATTGAAAACGTAAAATTTGTTCTGCAGCTTTAAAATTGATTGTTAAGCATACAGTCATAAAAATCGCACAGATAAAGCCATTTTGTCTATGCCAAAGATTTTTAAAAGCTGTTACAGACGTGTTACGTGACCATTTTACCATTATCAATGATGTATTTGACGATCTCCTTGCTTCCCACTTCCACAGCATAGTGCAGCAGGGTGCGACCCACAGGGTCCTGCACACACAGGTCAGCCCCCTTCTTATGCAGCTCCTTTAACTGCAGAGAAAAAGCTGCCAGTCATACAAACAAACACTGAAATAAACATCCCAATCAATAGAAAACCAAAGAGAGCATAATTATGGGAAGCCACATGGTACCCTGATCTCTGAGTCTTATTAATTATTGGAAAGTGCCAAAAAGTACTGGTTTCCACACAGTTATTCAAACGGAATCGAGTGATGGGCTCAGACGTGCTTAAGGAGAAAAGCACAAGGTTGGCTGGAGGCTGATAGCAAACATGCCAGTGACCGTCTCAATGGGTTCAAAGGACCCTTCCATGCGATAAAGCCCAAAATCTGTCAAAAACTTGCCAGGACTTTTTTTACACACCAGAGAGAGTTTGGGCATAAAATACTGGCATTATCACCAGGCCAGTGAGTCTAGAAAGATTAGTACCATCAGAGGCTTTTTATCCACCAGTTTTCAGTCTCACTTGGAGGAGATTCCTGATGATGAATGCCCTGAGAGGAAAGAGAAGACACCATCTACACACCACACTCTCTGCACTCCACAACTGGGTAATTACAGACACACCTGAGCTTCTGTGTGTGTGAGAGTCCGAATGTAGTTCTGCATATTTCATGCGAGTTTAAATGTTAGAGTTGACCGTTGTAAGGGCAGTGAGATGCTTATTTAAAGAAAAAAATATTATGGCAGGTAAAGGATGCTGTGTACTCTACATCCCTGCCCACTGCAACATGCCAAACACCCGCATTAATATCTGAAATGTCCCCTCTTCTCCTCTCTGTACCGAGGCATTACGAGTGGGAACAGGGTTTGGGCTGGGTGTGAGAGATTATCATTCTAGTGAAAGCCTGTTTGGTCACCATAGAAACCAAGAACGAGTGAAAGGTCAAGAGAATATGCAGGATCATTTATCTGGTTCCGCCTCTGCTCTGCAAGATACTTGACATTTAATGGTGAGGTCAGTCCAGCGTTAGAGACGACAGAATATCCTTTAGGCCGAGTGAACATTTAACTAAAAGCACACGGATCGCTCTCTTGCATATTAAATCACTGTCAAAACACAACATCCGAGCTACCTACTCAAATAATAGGTGTATGTATATGGCAAGCCGTTTTGACTTTTATTCATTCTCAGGATATGAATTCTTGATATCAACAATTCAGTTTTTACTAGTTCAAGTGATAATTCTTGATATCAACAATTAGGAATTAGATTTCTACTAGTAACAATGGCAATTGTTGATATCTGTAACTGTATTTTCACTAGTTAAATGTTACCATAGGCTGCCATTCAAATTTAATTGTTTATATCAAGAATTAATTTCTTACTAGTTGAAATTCCAATTTCACATATCAGAAATACTATTATTACTAGTAAAAATGTCTATTCTTGATATCAACAATTTAATTCTTAATATAAAAAATTAAATTCTTATCAATTTAATTCTTACTAGTGACAATGTTCATTTCTGATATCATGAATGTGATTGTAACTAGTAATAAGTCATTTTATCAGAAATACATTTTCAGATATCAGAAATGAACATCGTCACTTGTGACAATTAAATTGTTGATATCAAAAATATATATCTGTACTAGTAACCACGTGATTACTGATATAAAAAATAAAGCTTTTTACTAGTAATAATAGTATTTCTGATATGTGAAATTGGAATTTCAACTAGTAAGAAATTAATTCTTGATATCAACAATTGAATTTGAATGGCAGCCTATGGTAACATTTAACTAGTGAAAATACAATTACAGATATCAACAATTGCCATTGTTACTAGTAGAAATCTAATTCCTGATATCAAGAATTAGCATTTTAAATAGTGAAAATTGAATTGTTGATATCAATAATTAACATTGTTACTAGTGAAAATGTAATTGCTGATATCAAAAATAGCCATTGTTACTAGCAGAAATCCAATTCCTAATATCAATTATTAGTATTTTAACTAGTGAAAACTGAATTGTCCATATCAAGAATTCATATACTGAGAAGGAATAAAAGTCAAAACGGCTTGCCAAAGAGTATGTGCTTGCAAACCATTAAAAAAAAACCTCTGCAAAAAGTCAACACCGAAATCTGAGAAACCAAGAAGGTGAAAAGGCAAGGTTGTTGTATTTAAGAGCTTAATGTATTCAAATGATGCTCTTACCTTCTGATGGTCCTTCTTCTTCACACATTCAATTAGATTGTCTGCTGACACTGTTAAAGAAGAGCACTCTATTAATGAAGATTCAAGTGTATTTTTTCTTTTCTTATAGTTCTTGAACTTATTTAGACTTAAATAATTACAAAGCAAATACTGTTTACGAAGATTAAATGTGACTGGATATGTGAAAAAGTATGTCATCAGCATCAAAAACAGAGTTAATGGATACTGAAACATTATCTTTTGCTGTTTTCATAGCTGAACTGGAGGAGGCCATTTTAATTGATCTTGAACTTATTTTGATATGATTACTTAAGTGTAATTAAAGCAAAGACTGAGTGTACCAAAATGACAGGTGATCAGAACAGTATGTCATTAGCATAAAAACTAACCATGAAGCCATTTTAATTTATCCTGATCTTATTTTAATCATTTTACTTGCGTGCTGCAATTAAAGCTACACTATGTAACTTGACACTCTTGTGCAGTGTTCCTCAAATCTTTCCCTGGAGGTCCAATCTGCTGCTGAGTTTAGCTCCAACCCTGATCAAACTCACCTACCTGTGATTTTCTAATGATCTTGAAGACTCTGATTAGCATGCTCAGGTGTGTTTGATTAGGGTTAGAGCTAAACTCTGCAGGAGTGGGCCAGATTTGAGGATGCCTGTAGTGGTTGAAGAATAATTGTTTCTTGCAGAGGAACATAGTTTTGGTGATTGTGAGTTGTTTCCACAATTATGCGCAGATGAATAAACACAATATGCAAATGTCACTAACAACATTAAAACGCCATGACTCCAATAAATAAATTGACAAATAAAAAATAAAATAAAAATGGAAATTTTTTAATGAACCTAGTAAATGAAATTTTATGCAGACTAAACATTTTTGAAAAGCCAAGCAATTGTTGAAGTTTTATTATAGGCGTTGTTGCGTAGTAACCTGACCTTCTTTCCTTTATTTACAAATATGACATAAAGACACAGAAAAATGACAGAGGCATGCAGTTAAATCTGACCCGACAGATCTATCTATCTATCTATCTATCTATCTATCTATCTATCTATCTATCTATCTATCTATCTATCTATCTATCTATCTATCTATATATATTATTTTATAGGCTTACTGTTGTGATTCAGGGTAAGGCAAAAACACAGTTTGGAAGACGGATTTATGAGAAGATGAAATTGAATTTGTCATTATTTAAATTCTAAGAGATGAATTGTGACCATATGTGTGAATCTGTATGGCACCTCAGCATAAAAACAAATGCATTATTCGTAAAAGATTTGTAAAGCTATAATACCAGAAAATGCCAATACTAGTGTTGTAGTTTCCTCATGGCAGTTGATGACTTCATTATTACTTAGAGGTATTATTATTCAGAAACTGCTTGCATGCACAAATCGCTTATGCATATTTGTTCAATATAAAGTTATTCAGAGTTAAACAAGATGATGTTCTGTTTATTTAATGCTTTGGGAGCAGACAGTTAAAAAGGGAGTAAAAATATGATTTTAATTATGGGTGTTAATCACATTAGCTGAAGCTGGCTCTGAGGGTTCAAACTCAATATGCTAAATGTGTGTTCAAAGCTTTGCAATGCCCTTTGTAGATTTGCCTTCCTAATCCAGCAATCTTGTGTGCTGCTTCACAAACCTCGAGAGGTAAAATATGAAAACACCCAACTGGGATGTCGGCTAACACGCGCTGTAGAGCTCACTGCGTGGCTAAATTTATGCCTGTGTCTAAAGATATGCCCGCTCCAATCCAGCTCTCAAAACTCGGCCGCTTTATGGAATTGAAGAGTCTTTTTTCCTGTCTAGAGAAAGCGTGCACAGGGCCAAATCAGGTTTTCGGAAACGCATTCCTCTGCTCATGCTAGGAAGCTTTGGAGCTAGCGCTGAATTCTAATGTGGATCAATGTGAGTGATGATAACCTGCTCTGCCTCGCTGCACCTCACAGACTGTGAGACGGTCCTTTCCTCCTTGCTCTCTTCCTCCTCTACCAATGCCAAGAGAGCGGAAAACACCACAGCCTTGGCACATGCCCTCTCCTGACAGGCAGCAGCTCATTAAAAAGGAACAAGAACGAAGACCAAGGAGCGTTTAACACTCAACTTACACGTAATGAAAGTCAGAAACGATTCACAGAGCAAGAGCTGCTCCTCCACTACATGTAGCGGTCCCAATTTGCTTCTCGCAGAGACCTGAGACGCTTTATGGCTTTAACTTTTTCTCACAAGAAAAGACTAAAATTCAGCCCTCATTGTGTTTCCATTTACATATATTAATTCAGAATTAGACCAAAGCTACCCTGGATAAAGTTCACTTGATGTTCATTCACTGAAGAGATGAAAGCAAAATGAGAGCACTACTTAAACTCCTTACCAGAGTTTGCATCGTTCAGGTTGCTCTTGTCAAACCTGTGGGAGAAAAAGAAACATCTGAGTGATACACTTCAAATCAACGGACACAAATCTTTTAGAGGATTTCTTCACAGCAAGTATCTGAAACTAAAGCTCTTGATGCACACAGTGTGTGAAGCCATTCATCTCAACTTGAACCATCTCCAGGTTTTTTTCTTGATGAAGCCGTTCAAATTATCCTAACGAATGGCTACAATGCACATGCATGTAGATCCCAGAAAATTAATGAGCAAAAGAATAAATGACTTCAAATGAGCTTCAGCATATAAGAGCAAGAGATGAATTGAGGAGGAAACCCAAACTCACTGAATGTCACTGCAATGCTATCTGAGTGACATGAGGTCTGTTTGACTTCATATTTAACACTGCGCAGAACGATCTGAGTCTTGAGCAGGGCATGTCGGTTAGAAATTTAGTTTTAACTTGGTGTGGTGCTGATGCCATCAAAGTACCACAAGAGCGATTCGAGGGCAGTCGGCTGGATCAGCCAGCATCATTTTTCCAGAGTAGCTGCAAGAGCTCTGATGATAACAGCCATTTCACGATTGGTCAGACTCACCGATGGTGTGCATTTCATATTTAATCTGATCACTCAAGTTCCACTAATGCTCACACATCAGTATTTTTATAACAGTAAAAACTCTTTTCATGTAATCTTAATGTCATACTGTTACAAATGTTATGTTCATCAAAATAAAACTGATAAAAGTACATCAACATTCTAAACATTCTTCTCTGTATTAAGAAGCACATAACCTATTCAATTAACAGTGTTTCTGGTTGCTACACATAAAAATCTGTTTATCTGAGAAACATTACATCTAATCCACTCTGTCTGTGACAGAGTACACAAACACTGTGCGAACATCATTACGCGAAGTTTAAAGTGTCCTATTTGATGGCTCTTTTTTTCAACTCCTCCCCCAAACATCTTGCTGATTGGTAAAGGCATGCGCAGCCAAAGTCGAACCCGCCTAATGATAATGATGATGCCATCATCTACACTACACCTCCTCTCTGTCTCTTCCCTGACAGGAGCATCTTCTGTGCGCTCTCACCTAAAAGAATATTTGATCAAAGAGCTCCTCACCACACAATAATAAGGCTGGGACATTAAGAAACAGAGACGTGTGGCACACAGGGCTTTGGATCCTGAATTTTGCTAAAAGCAGTGTGGCTCTGAAATAGTTTTTTCACCAGAAAGCTTCATATAAGAGTTGACTATAATGCAGATATTTGGTATATCATAATGAAGTGCAATGCAGGGGTCAGAGATCAAGAGTGGTCAGATCACGATCAATTGAAAAACAATAAATGCGTTTCACTTCAAATACACTGTCTCAAATTGAGTGAGACAGAAAAAGAGTGAGGGAAAGGTAAAGGAGTTCACAAACACTTAAGTCAAAGTCACAACACACTGTTTCCATTGTGATATATCTATGAGTGATTGTGTGTGTGTGTGTGAGGGGGGTGGGGATGGGCTTGCTAAGGAATCTGAGTGTTTCCCATAATTAAAAGCAGTTTGCAGGCTCATAAATCTGGGCTCTGACATGTCTTTCCAACACACACACACACACACACACACACACACACACCTTTGCTGTAATACTTGCACGCCTCCTTTAGCCTTGCAGCAGAAGTTCAGCCTTCAGGCTGCGAAATTTGCTCAGGTCCTTGAAACCACAAATCGCTGCTCTCAGCTATCAAAACCCATCTCTATCAATCACAATTTATCTTTTCATATAGCTCTATCATGACAAATGATGTTCAAATACACTGATCTCTGGTCAGCTGTGGGGAATGTTCATGAAAATTGACAGCAGCACTACAATTGAGAAAAACACAACTTAAGCACTTTAAGCAGATTTATATCACTGAGCTATACTCTTGCGGAAGCAATCAGCATCCACATTTATTTTCAGCCATATCCATTTTGCTGAGATACAACCTCTTCCTCTTCAGATGGAAAATGGAGAACAGCTGAGTTGGGACTCACATTAGAGTGCATGAGGAGGGAAGATTTGACGATGACACTCAAATCTCTATGTATTCTGAGAGCTTGATGCATGTGACTGGAATCAGGGCAAATGCATCTCTCTAGCCATCATGTCCTGGAGGAAAAGCTGGCAATGGTTTATTCCCCCAGCCTAAATGATCATCCAGTGTTTAAACATGTCTGAACCATGCCTTGGTATGTAACCCAGATGGCAGCTGTAATTACTGACGTTCCTCAGCCTGCTTTCACAAAACACTCACACACTAAGACACACAGCAGCTTTAATGGGGTTATTGCGTTTTTGCTAGCTGTAATTGCTAGTAATTTAGCACATTTACAGAAAGGGTAGAAATGTGACATTGGGCCAATTATTCGATATGAGTCCAGAAACCCCTTATTAGCTCTAGAGAGAAACAGCAATCTGAATCCGGACCGGCCTGACATTTACTCACCAGCTCCTACCAGCTCTCACAAATACAAGAAATCACATTTGCAAGCCAGTTTTATTATTGATTGTGGACTGGAATGTTCTCCTCTAATCACTACTGAGATTTATGAGCAGAAGTCTTTCTTTAAACAAAAGCAGGTCTTAATGAGGGCGCTTGATGGTCCGTGCTGTGAATACAATACCATTAGAGGAAACTTCAATATACTTCAATGTAGGACGGCTTTAAGGGTCAAAGTTCAGCTCCCTAGAGACCAATCAGACTTTGGCATCAACAGGATCTCAGCTTGATAATGAAGGCTGCGATGCACCATTAAACTGCTGCTCTTGAGTATCTGTCCTTGTTTGCTTCTCCTCATCAATATAACCTTTATTATGCTTCTTCCAATTTACCATTTGCAGACACCACATTAAAGATGGTTCGCTCAGACTGCTCGGGAAACAAGGGGCTAATCTCTCACTCGCGCACATGCTTCCTCCTGTTGTTATTTGCTTTCAGTATCAGTGTTTAGATGTAAATCTGCCTCAGAATGAGAGTTACTCACGGGCTCAGCTATAATTCCATTACAGTGGAAAATGCAAATCCCTCATTTATGTATGACAGAAAAACAACATAAAACATACATCAATTAATTACGGCTCCTATTCAAAATTAAGCCAACAATAGCAGAAACCTAATCAATTTCCCTGGTAGACAGAGAGAGAGAGCACAAGCTGCTGGTTTAATCAAACTTTCAAGCATGTTAAGCTGATTTGAGGTATTGATGAGCTGTAGTATATGAGCACTAGAAGAGATAGTGTCATATAAGAACAGATTAATGATTTTTTCAGGCTGTCAATTAAACAAGCTATATTTATGCTTGTCTATGTTGAAGCCATCCCTTAAAGGGACAGTTCACCAAAAAAAGGGGAATTATTTTATAATTTACCCATTCTAATTTAATTCCAAATCATCTATGACTTTTTTTGAAAGTCATATGAAATGAAAGAAAGGCAAGGTCTTGAGATGTGTTTTTAAAAGTTGAACTTTTAACCTTCCACAGTGTTTTCAAAACAGAAAGCGTATGTGCGAACAGTGAGACAAATCGCAATTTTCAAAGATGTCCGTTTAGCAGCTATTTACATAGAAAAACAAAAAGCGGTGAAGTGGAACACAAAAATGCATTTTGTGTGAACCAGCCCTTAGTCTACAAGCAAACAGCAGTTAGAAAATACAATAACAGACATCACACTGGAGAATGCCAGACAAGACAAAACACGAACAAACAAGACTATGAGTGACTACACTGGACCAGTACAGACTAGATTAGACCAGAACAGAACAGGGTAAATTACTACTCTAATTGTACTTTGATTTGCAGAACTTTTGGCAGTTTATGTGTAGTTTTGCGTGCGTTCATCTCTTCTACCCTCTAATGTCGTGTCAACAGAGACAGCTTGGCATAATAAGGAACAGAACAGGCCAGTAAAAATAATAATCAGCTGCACAAATGTTGAGGTCCTGCTGTGCTAGAGTTCTTTTCCTCATTGCAGAAATGACACTCATAGTGCACATTAAGAAAAGCCACTGGCTGCCGGTAACCATCCCAACTGGGATTAAAAGAGTAGAGCTGCTCTTTGAACACTTTCAGCTCTAACATCTATAACAGCTCTGAGAAGGGTGCAGAGAGGGGAGGAATACAGAAACATTACAAGTCTGTAAAGCTTTGTCTCACCTGCTGGTAGGTTTGAAATCTGCTGCTGTTGTGTTTGAGCGATGAACACCCCCCACCCTTCAAAACAAAACAAAAAAACAAAAAAAAAAACAAAAGAAGAGTAAATAATTGAATGGGAATATAAAACAAAAATGATAAAGACATGACCATAAACAATATTTGTTTGACATAACAGTGAAAAATGAAATTTGCATTTCCCAAAGGAAATACAGATACCTGTATGGCTGTAAAAAAAACAAATTAGGCTTTGGTTCTGTGTAAATAAAATGCTGTATTAGAGCTGCTCTGTCACTGTCATGACATGGAACATCTTGTTTTCTGTTGGCTGCACACAGCTCATACATATTCACTATGGATTGTAAAATTGTATATGTGCAAGACATATGCAAAAGAAAAGGGCAAATCAAAAATTCAGCATGCAGTAGAATGCAAAAGGAAAAAATACCAAATCAATTCAGTAACACATAGATTTCACTGTTGTTGTTGCATTAAAGAGTATTTTAAAGTATGAGCTGTATCATTATTCCTTTAATTAAAAAAAAAAGTATGAAATGTACAAATAGATGTAACGTGTAGGTATAAAAAGTGTTAAGCACTTTGGGCTGAGAAAAAGTAGATCAAACCCTAACCAGAATGTTACACAGTATATGGCATGGAAAATAAAACAAAACACACACACAAAAGAAAATAAAGACGGCAATAAAATTAAAAGCACTGTGAATTGAGTTGGTGTGGAATTTTAAAGACTTTTAATGCATTAAATATGTGATGTAATGCAAATATTTTTCACCATTACAAACAGGGTGGTTCTATTATCTCTTGTCTGGCCAGATATTCCTCCCCTCAGGCAGGGCTGTGGCCTGGACCCCATTGGAGCAAATCAATTCATGGCCAGCACAAATGTTATATAATGTACCACAGGCAGACATTTCTTTTACTGAGATATCACTGACCCTAGGAGAAATTGAATAGGACCCAAAAAGCCCATCATTTAGGAACACAAAGGAGTGTGTAAGTCCAGGACAGCTCTCTGTGCTTTACAGAGCTGATTTCACACAAGAGGGAGATTTGTGATTGTGGTTTCTGACTAGAAAGCAGTCAGGCAGTGATATCCCTTATGTCTTCTGTGCAGTAAAAGCCAACAGTTCATGGCCAGCAGCTATTTGTGTTTTTGATCTCTTGGCCTGTTTCCAGTGGTCGGTTCTATTCTCTGTATGCCATTATGAGGTCTGGGATGCTAAAGGGCATCTAAGGAAAACTTTCCTTATCTTCTCCTGGTCACATATGCAGATACACACATCATCACAAGAAGCAGGAGCCTAATGTCTTTCTGTCCTGCCAGATATATTTTCTAAACAATATAAAAAATAATCAGGAACAGAGACTTCTAAGCAAATATAATAAATGAAATATTCCAGCATTTTCTTCAATGTAAGCGAAAACAGTTTAATCTTTTCATGCAGCCTTCATGAAACGCTCATGGGCAACTTTTAAATGTATCCTTAAAAAACCTTCATGAAAACCCTTTGGACATACTCCCTCTCTCTCTCTCTCTCTCTCTCTCTCACACACACACACACACACACACACACACACACACACAGAGTGCAAGGAAAATGCTAAATGCATTTCTGTACAGTAAATGACATGTCATACTTTTCACAAAAAAATGCCTGGTGGCCACAATTAAAGGTGCAAATGAACCAACACAGATTCAAGCACACAGATGAGCACATTTACACATCTTTTACACATATAGAGGGGAATGAATCAATGCAATACTTTTTATTCAGAATGCAGAATAAAATATATGATTATTCATTGTTATTAAATTATAATAATGATTATTTACTATAAATTAAACATCTAGCATTTGAGCTAAAAACAAGACACTCAAAACATTAAAACGAATGCAGTAAAAAGGTACTTGGTACTGACTCTGACTGGACAAGCTACAATCGAAACAGTTATAAAACAGATATACACTCATAAGTTGTGTTGTTGCGCATCAAGTGTACTTCACACTGCCCAGTTCTACACACTGTACGCATTATCAATAAAACATCACAAAAAGAGATATGCAAAAGGAGTTAGTTCTTTTTTTTCTATAGCAAAGATTAGCTAGTGAGGATTCTCTCACAGAACTACTCAACGTTCACAGATCAGCATCTCTCATACCAGCACAGAACTCAATATACTGCTTACGGCCATACAGACACAGATCAGAAAGAACACGCAAGAACATTCAGCCTGAAAAAACAAACAACTCTTTTTGTTTGGCAGCAGACTTGATCCACGTGGCTGGAGTTTCAGAGATGTGTTCTAGGATCATAAACGTTCTCTGTGTAGCTCTTACCTGCTGAGAGCTGGTTTGGCTGATCTGAGCGAGTCACTGTGTGCAAGAGCTTCTGCCACAGAACTGTCACTGGAAACACGCTTCCTTTGGAGCTCTGCAACCCTGAAAAAACAACGAGAGACACACACAGAGACATTATCAAGAGGAATATTTGGTACTGAAACAGCAGGCCAGTCATTATATCTGCAGCCAACAAAAAACAAATGCTGTGATGTACCACAGTCCAGCTGCTAACTAATCATAATGTTGTGTGCACTTGTTCTTTAATGTTCGAAGTCTTTGTGATATAAAAAAGTAACATACAAAGACCCACAATTACAGTCTGGTTAATAAAAAACACCTCTAACACCTCTATCGTTTCTGTTTATAGTATATAACAATAGTGTGTGAGAGAAAGGGAAACGAACAGAGGAAGGTGGAGACAGAGAGATAGAGAAAGATAGAGACACTACCCTTTGATCTCCACTAGTGCATGTATCACCCTGTAGCAGTCTGATCTCATTTGGTGGAAAAGCATAACCGGTGGAAAAACATTACGAAGACAAGAGAGAGCGAAAGAGAGAGAAAGAAAGCCAGCATTTCTAGAGACTCAAAAAGACAATGCTTCCTGTCACTTTGTTCACCCACAGCTCACCCTGGCAAACTCAGCACTTAACACCACAAAGGCTAATTACATCTTTTTATTAATTTAATATTCCTTTCATGAGCGATTCTGTGCGATTCTGAATTGAACAAAAGCATGTTCAATGTTGCCTCGGCGAGAGATCGTTATTTCATGCCCAAGGGAGTTAAGCGATGTAATAATGCCTGCTAAACGTGTCAGCAGCTGTACGCCTGTGTGACTGATTGAGTCTGTGCGACTAACAACAAATCAGGAGCAGAAAAGTTGCCAAAAAAACCATCCAAAACAAAAAGTACCACTGATTAAAAACATAAATGAAAAAGATGAAATGCATGAATGCAATGCGAAATAACCAAATTAAAAAAAGACAAATGGAATGAGAAAAGGATGAGCAGAGGAAAAAGGAGAGATGTCAATTACAAGAAGGTGAGCCAAAGTTCTCTGAAACTCTGAAAGACTCTTGCTCTTTCGCAAACATGTCATAAGGACTGCAGAAACTATATTTAAGTATCGACAAGGAAGAAAATACCCTGCCTATTGCAACAAACAGCAAAGCGAATGGCCATATAGTGATATCTGAAATCTATTATGCTGCTGGTTTTACAAGAAAAAAGAACCCAGACGTATATATGCATAAATCATTACACAACCAGAAAGCTGACATTTTGTAGCTTTTTATGCTTATGGTGTATCTAACACAACAGAGTTCAATAAACAACACACAATTATCGAAGTAAACAAGACTAATTAAAGAAAACTTCAGCTTTGATGTGGAAAACCCAAGTGGCTTAGAGTGAAGCCAAGAGAAAAAAAAAGGTAGTATTTGAATCATTAAGGCTGACAAGTGACACATTTACAGTGAAACTGTAGAGTGTAAGTACAACGTGAGAGAAAGACATTCTGAAGTTTAAATACAGAAAGATAAAGGATATATCAGCACATCTCAAGCACCCACAGCCCCTAAAGACAAAAGGCTGACTGTTATCTCACAATCACAGCACACATGACAGCAGCAATGCTCTGAGGGACCGCTCAATGTTTTCCATCGGAAGCCATAAGCAAAAGCTCCTATCGGATGGGTTATACAATCGTGACATAATCAGGAGAGCTATGTCCAGTGCAGCGGCTTGTCTGTGTTTCAACCAGACACATTACACTGCTTCACACAGCTGGGAGGACAATGATAATGACACAAACATCACAGAGCTAACTATTCAATCATTCCGATCAATCAGTTCCCTATTAGCCTCTTCCTGACCAACATGAGCTTAATTTAAGAACGGTTGTTTTAATATATGCAACTTATTCAAAGCTGAATTTTCACAGCCACTACTCCAGTCTTCAGGTGTCAAATGATCCTTCAGAAATTATTCTTAAATGCTGATTTGGTTATCAAGAAACATTTCTGATTATTTTCAGTGTTGAAAACCATGTCATAGTTTTGTGGAAACTGATTTTTTTGGGGTTTGTTTGTTTTTTTTATTCATTTTTATTTTAAAGAATAGAAAGTTTTTCCTGTCACTTTGAGCAATTAAATTTAAAAGTATTTTTTTCTTTCAAAAAACAAAAAAAAACAAATCTTACTGACCCCACACTTTTGAACAGTAGAGATTGTGGTGTTTTGGATGCTGGACCCCATCATGGGATCCTAACATGCAGGTGTCCTCACTAGGCTTCTTAACTAGCTTAACCAGTAAGTTTTCCATGGTCAATCAGCTTAACCAGAATGACCATGCTGGCTAACAACCTTTGCCGGAAAAAAATAAACAATAACTTGTATTAACCAGCCTGATTCAACAATAGAAATTCACGCTACTCTTTTCAGCAAAGCATTCATTTAAGGTTAAATAATATAATAATAGAAAATAAACAAATACACACTCCTGTCCTGATAGACCTTTTACATTTAGAATAATAGAAAGGATGAGTGATGAAGCTTATGCTAAATATTTTGACACAGTTTCAACTGATTTCATTCAATAATTTAATAATTAAACCTGAAACATTCACAAAGACAGAAAAACAGAAAAAAGCTAATTTACTGTCTGTATTCTCTTTCTCTGTCTTGAGCTCTATTACCCCTCCAAACACAAACACACACACATACACACAGGAGATTAGCAGGGGCTGCGGTGCTGTATGACTTTTTCAGGCAGCTAAAAATAGAGGATCGGATCAAGCTCTGTGCTGAAGGAAACGCTCTGTTTTATTCACTCTGAACCACACAATTATCCTGCTATACACACAATATCGCAATCACATTCTCATTTGCACATGCAAACATGCATAGACATTCATGTGTGAACCTGCCTACACACAACTGTACGTTTATGTAAAATCCATCTCAAAAGTAACAACTATAAGGCACCCTCGGTGGATGTTAAAACAAAGTTATCGGTGCATTAATTGTTGTTAATGTAGCATTCGTACAAAGCAGCTGAGCAGTGAGAACCACACTGCCACCAGGCGGCTCGATGCTCTTTTGCTCCCTGTTGGCTGATATTACAGAGCAGAAGCTACTGTCAGCTAACAGCCATCTGAGTTATTAGCTGCCACTGATAATGAAAATGTCTCCTTTATGAAAGTTTGCATAAAATAACTCATTCATCAAAACTTTGATATATTGTCAAGAAAGGCAAAGATTAGCTGGCAGTGTGGCGCTGGTTACATTTAAACGGTTCCCTTTATGTTTGCCCGTGTATCTCACCTGGGTCTGGGTGAGTTTGGTGGAGAAGAAGAGGATGATGGGAAGGCAAATTTACGTGGATCAGATGCGGCATCACTAGAGGAGTCCACCAGGTCTGGCATGCCTGGCGATGTGCTGACCGTCTCTGTGACAACCAGCTCTGGGTCCAAAACGAACAGCTCATCCTGAGAAATTTCAGTCACGTAGTTAAGATGCTCCTAAGGGGTGACACAGACACCAGACAAATGTGAATGTTTTGTTTGTGGATACTCAAAATTGCTCAATTGTAGTTTGAATTACTCTAAAGAGGTATTGTACGGAGGACTCACTTGAGCTCGATCAATCCTGTAGAATCGATCAGCTGTTGTAGCTGCAAACACAAAACATAAAAAACAAGACAAATCAGGCTTGTGATTAGGCACCAGGCATTCAAGAGCAAGTTCAAGCAGAAGAGATGACAGAATCTCTCTCTTGTTCTAATGTTCAGGTCTCCAATTACAAAACAGTATTGTTTCAACATCTACACACCATATAACCCTGGGTTATTTTTTTCAACTCAAACACTTGATTGAGACTATTGGGCAAGGAAGCTGGGTTGATTTGACCCAATTTGGGTTAACAATTGCTCATAATCAGAAACCCAACAGTGCTCCAGATGTGAAAGAGATCATGCATCACGCAAGTTCCAACATTTCTCTGAGTGCCAATGCCACATCTATCCATGTTTGCAGTAAAACGTGTTGATTGGAAAATAGAAGAAAACTAATCAAAGCAGCATAATCAAAATTTATTCAATCAATTAACATTTAAAAAGGAATATAATTTAACTGCATAAGTTTAACTGTTGAGTTGCCATTCTTTTCTGCACTTTTTCTCACTCTGTACACATTGTTTTCACTTTTGCCTACATGTTTGTCTATTTCTGTATTCTTGCAATAATATTTTACCTATTGATAATTACTATAGCCTGTGTCATTCTCTCCCAACTCATTTTGGGAGTATAGTAATTTATTTTCAGCAATATAGTAATTTTTAAGCAATATCTAGGGTTAGGGTTGTTGGGTCAAATATTTATCCTAGACCAGCTGGGTCAAAACAAATCAGCCTTGAGTTGCCAAAATGACCCAAACATGTTTGTTTTTCATGAGCGGCAAAAGCGAGATTGCTGTGGATCTCACATCTCATCGAAGCAAATTGCTCCCAAAGAGAATGCATGTGCTGAAAATGCACACATAAACTCCCACAAGCTTGTCCTCATACCTGTAAATAACACATTTGAGCAAAAGTAATGAATGCACATGATTCCTCACACTCTGGTGACATCTGCTCTGGGGCAGGAACGACCTGTGAAGATCCAGAAAAACTGTGTAACACTACTGGCCTCGGCTCAGACTTTGCCCCTGCTTGCACTGGTAATTACTTGACAGCAACTTTATAACACTGATCTGAGCTCAGAAGTGCTGCCACAATCGCTCTGCAAAGTTCTGACTCATCCTGCAGTTCTATGCTCTGGTAATAAAGCCCTCGGAAGCTTTTTAGTCTTAAAATGAGGAGATGAACTTTCCTCTGAGCCGGTGGGAAGAGAGGAAGGAGGGACAGGAATGAAAGGATGAAAAAAGGGTGGAAAGATGCAAGTATTGAACAGGGGAATGTGATGTACTATTTCACGGGTTTGATGTGTAGCAGTTTAGGATCTATGTGACTGTGACTCAGCTGTCACAGAGGATGTGTGTATAATGATGACTGACTCCCCACATCTTGAGATGCTGTCAAAGGAAAGCCTGATGGCCCTTTCAACACAACTCACGTCAGTGCTTCGATACACCCCTTAACAAAAGTGACACCTGTATGCAAAAAGCTATTTATTTATCACTTCTCATAGAATACGCAATGTGCATAATTATGTCTTTGCTCCTTGAAAGTTCAGTGCATTAGGGAATGTTTACATATGAACAATATCATCTAAAAGCCTTGACTCCTTGAAGCACAAATTACTTTTCCCCCTTATCAATCTTTTTAAATTAGTTGCCATTATATGAGACTATTTTAAAACACATTGATACTACTAGGTTGTGAACACATCGTTGCATCCTTTAAGACTTATGTAGTCCGATTCTCCGCTTTTCATTGAGCTGATGTTAATCCACATCTTCACAGCTTCACACTGATCAAAAAGAAGATTACTGCAAAAGTTGGAAAGCTGTGCACATAAACGTATGCATAGTGCCAATAATGGGCTTGTAGGATAGAGTGTACAAACAAACAATAAAGCACTGTTTAAATAAATACACTACTGTTCAAAAGTTTGAGATCAGTATAACTTGTCACCAAGGTTGCATTCATTTGATCAAAAATACAGTAAAAAAGTAATATTGTGAAACATTATAACTGTTTTCTATTCAAATTTATAAAAAAATTCGTGCTCTGCATTTAACCCATCACGCGTGCACACACACAGCAGTGAACACACACACACCGTGAACACACACCCGGAGCAGTGGGCAGCCATTTATGCTGCAGCGCCCGGGGAGCAGTTGGGGGTTCGGTGCCTTGCTCAAGGGCACCTCAGTCGTGGTATTGAGAGTGGAGAGAGCGCTGGACATTCACTCCCCCCACCTACAATCCCTGCCGGTCCGAGACTCGAACCCGCAACGTTTGGATTACGAGTCCGACTCTCTAACCATTAGGCCATGACTTCCCCAGTAATATATTTAAAAATATATATTACTGTATATACTGCACGGCATTTTATGTATAATTATTTTTATTCGTAACTGTTTTAATTCATTTTAAATATTTTTTTAATTAAGTAATTCCTTGTTTTTATTGTTTGTGATTATTTTAATTCCTTTTATGTAAAGCACTTTGAATTACTATTGTGTATGAAATGTGCTATTTAAACAAACTTTGCCTTGCCTAACTGTGATGGCAAAGCTTAATTTTCAGCAGCTATTACTCCAGTCGTGAGTGCCACATGATCTTTCAGAAATCTAAATCTAATATGCTGATTTTTGCTCAAGAAACATTTCTAATTGTAATAAATGTAGAAAACAGCTCTGCTGCTTAATATGTTTGAGGAAATATGTTTTGTGGGTTCTTTCATTAATAGAAAGTTCAAAAGAACAGCATTTATTTTCAAATTATTTTAAACATTATAAATGTCTTCACAATGCACAGTTTAATGTATCCTTGCTGAATAAAAGTATAAACTTCCTCATAACAAACGATTAATAAAAATTATTTTAAAAATCTTTCTTACTCCAAACATTTGAATTAAAAAAAAATGCATGCCTGGGTGATGCCTTAATATTTTCAGAGCTCCTGCAGGTGTGATCTGGTGAAAACACGCATACCCACAGAGTTCATCGTTCCAGACATGCAGTTCATACGATGCAAACAGCTCCTCCCTTTTTCCCTGTGGCTGTAATTCTCTCCTGCTGACAGTAATCATCTTGGCACTCCTTATTAGCACTGAAATGCCAGAGTAGATTCTGTTCTTTAGTATGGAGATTCACAACTCTCTCTCTTTTCCTAGCTTTGATTCTGGCACTGATAAGAGAATATTTTGTGGGTCTGACTCACAGTTTTGAATCTCTGACCTTTACTCTTTGCCATTTTATTCACTGCAAACACCTACAGCTTTGTGCACTGATAAACACAACTCCAGCCCACAACACTTGCTGTTCAGTACCCCAGATCTAACTCTGAATTCTAACATCCAAACTATTGTGAAAAGAATACTCACAGTCGAGAAAGCACCATTTTGGCGACAGCCTCTGAGAAGACAAAGCTTTTGATTGGGTCCCGTCACCTTCCTGTGAATGAAAGGAGAAGAAAATATAGGGTAGGAGATGGGAAGAGAAGAAAGGTTGATAGAATTCCAATTAGTGTCAGTTTTTGCCATTCAAAACAAATGATCAGTATATGAACAGTGCATAAGTTTACTATTTTCATCACACACACACAGACCTGTCATTATTTTCTGTCACATCAATTCTTTCCCTAAAGCACCAAACTGCCAATTGAAGATCTACAGTACATACGTCATGCAACAGAGTCAAATACACACTACAAAGACTACAACCAGCACACAACAAACACAACACCTTCATGCACCATCACTATAAAGAAAGCTGCCATTCTCTACAGAGGCTAAACGCGATCCAAGGCATCCATCCAAACAAAGCACACGGGAGCACTTAGGACCCAGGGGAAATATTCAGGGAACGAAGTTCTGAACGAGTGGATTTAACTTAGAAAGCGCTTACTGTAATTTGTGCTTATTTGAAGTTTCACCCATAACATCTGTCAAGAGGGAATGCTGTAATAACGAGGGTTCTCTTTACGTCTGCAAACAGTCTAGTGTCTAGGAGGCGCTAGAGTGCTCTAACCTCACAGAGAAAGATGTGGGAGAGAGTTAGGATGAATTTCAGAATACTCTGCTTTAGGGATCATGCTAAGCTCTATGTGAAAACAAACTCTTTTACTTATTTGATCTCTCTAGGGGTTTTATGCACTCTCACGGTAAACATGTCTGCCTCCGAGCATACTTTTAGAGTACACAAATGTGCTGCTGAAGTTTATCTAGGTTGGGTTTGTGGAGGCATGTCTATCAAAATCTCATTGTACAAACAGCACTCTCTTTGGTTTTCTGGATTCATTGTCCAGGCTGTATTTCCAGTCTTGTTCCTGAAAGTGCTGCAGGTGTGCCTGTCTCACCTCTCGCAGGTGTCTCACCCACCTGGAGCACCAGCCGCTGCAGAGATGGGTGACACGACACAAAGTCCTGCAGGAGACCCCATTACATTAGATACACACACACACAAAGCCCATTAGATCAGCCCGTCAATTCAGATACATACAGATTGCAGCAGATGGAATGAATGTGAGCATGTAAATTTGAGACTACTCTTCTTATTGAAGAACACTTAATTCTGCCTCAGACACTTACGCAACCTTACTGCCAAGGGTGTTTCGTTAGGACCCGCTGCACAGTGTGTGAGTGTGTGTGTGAACCATTAAACCATAATTTACTGTACACATACCTCTTAACGAAGGCTCTTACTGGTTTGTTTTTCAGTTATACTTGTATAACAACTGTAACTTGATGGGAATGTATGAACTTAAACAAGGCCAGAATGAGATGCCATGAATTAATAAGATAATCTATACCAGGGGCTCTCAACAACTGGTGGCTCGCAACAGTAGTGAAAAAACAATGGTAAATGCAAATAGTAATGTTCAGCTAACCCCACAAATGAGCACAGTCACAACAGTAAATTATTAGAATAACTTTTAAAAAAGGAGGAGAAAACACTGCATTATTTTTAGTTGCTGACGTCAGACTGTGTGTCTGATTAAACTGCAGTATTTAATTTGTCGCTTCACACAAACAGGCTACATGAAGCGGATGCTGGCATGGATTCAAAATATATTATTACATAAGGCTGAATATGGGTTCATTTGCAAAAGGACAAACATTGTTTGCACACATCCCGATTTGTTTTGTCAGTGAATTGTTGTCTAGACAGCATGACATCGTCAGAATTCAAAAGACAGTTTTCTTATTTCATTTGAATAATTATGCATATTGCTGGACTAACACAATTTTTAATGTTTGATTTTTGGGCAACATTTTACAATAAGGTTCAGTTTGATAACATTGGTTATTTTTGTTGGTATCATGTATAAACAATAAACAATATAAAAAGTCATTCATCAAAACATCATTTATACTATAACTAGATTCATGATAATTAATTAACATTAACCTAGGACATAGATGAATAAACAATTTCTGTACAATAATTTAAAGGGATGATTAACCCAAAATGAAAATTCTGTCATCATTTATGAACTTGTATGATTTTATTTCCTCTGTGGAATACATGAGAAGATAATGTTTTTATTTTCATCCATAAAATGGCAGTCAATGTTCACCAAAATTGCTTAGTTACCAACTTTTTTCTAAAAGATCTTCTTTTATGTTCCACAGAGGAAAGTCATAAAGTCATGGAACAATATGACGGTGAATAAAAGATTTGAAATGAATTTGTTCATTGATCTCATAATACCTATTTCATTAACGGTTGTTCATAAGGGTGTTGCAGATCTTTGCTACTGTATAATAAACTATTTGTTTATGTACAATCTAGTAGATGTAGATGTACAATCTGGGTCCTGAAGCACAATTCAGTTGAGCACCACTGCTCTGTACTGTAGTGCAGTATAACTTCTCCCTCATTATATTCTGACTCTGACTGACTGTTCCCATCATTAATCAAACGCTAACACCCTCTCCTCCTCTCTTTTCCTATCCTCTTCATTTCTCACTTTTACCCTACTCCATCTGTTAACCCCACCCTCTCATTTTTTACCTCCTGTAGTCTCTCGATGTGAGTTCGGCAGGTTTCCAAATCACCGTCTCCCGGGACAACGATGAGACCCAGTGGAATTGCTGCAAAAAGGAAAGAGACGAAAAGAGAAGTTAAAACGAGGGATGAGGAGAAGAAACATAATCTTTCTATCACTCTCACAGTAACAGTCTGCTGTGTGTTGTGAAAAACTTGGCCCACATTCTTTCCTCTCAGGAGATACTGATCAGCAGTGGGAGAAAGAGTAAAAATAAAAGAAAGAAAGAAAGAGGCTATTTTCAATCATGTAACATATAAGCTAGTGTGTCTCTATCTTTGTGAATACATCTGCAAGCAGAAGAGTTGATGATTTTGATTTACGGCAGTTGTATGCAACACGCACCGGCTCAGATCCGATCAAACTCATTCAAACTAATCCACAGATTCATCATGAAACAAGGTCAGACAGTAATAGATTGTGATGGGGAGGATGTGGCAATTTTATCTGCACTAAAGCCTAAACCACTGCAGGCATTTTGGAGACACATGGCTGTAGGCCTGCTCTAACAAGTGCTGTCAGTGAGAGAATAAGATGAAATATGATGTTTCCGCAGTGGTTGCTGAGGGTACATGTGTCCTCTCATGCATATGGATATTCTCAAGTCCAAGTCACTTTAGAGGAAAAGGGTAAAAAGCACAGATCCCACACTGAGATCCTAACTGTAGCGTGATACACTCAAGCACCCTGAGCGTTATGAAGATACTGTAGTGTACATTTGAAAGCTGGAGGAGCAGTAGTCATGCCCTACCCTGAGCAGAGTCTTACACGCTTCAGAGAGGCAGGGTAATATTTATAAATTAAATGAGCATTCTCAAGAGGACGGCAAGTTTCTCTGACAAAGTGGGAAGTGAGAGAGCGAGACAGAGAGAAAGCGACAGGGGAAGCAGGAAGACACGAGCAGAGAGATGGGAGAGGTCTCTTCCATTGAGGAATGTTGGGTTGCTTAGCAACATCTGAACAGTCATTTCCAAATCAATTCAGGTTTTTTCTGCGCTCTCTCTCTTTTTGTTTAGTTGGAGGTATTGTCAAGACTCTTCTGAAGAGTGACTGACAGCAGTGAGCAAATGAGACAAGGATGTGTGGTATATTTTCGTATCACAAAAGAGAGAGTACAGAACAGCTGTATGAACAGCAAAGAGCTAATCGCTTTCTTACAGTTGACGCACTTTAAAAGTTTAATTTCAGTCAAACTAAAGCAGTAATTTGTCTTTTTATGATGTTAAATGAACATCATGGCACTCTGACTAACTGGCCTAGATAATGTGATGGTAGCTAAGCTTCGTGCAACATGTATACAAGTTAATCACGCCACAATTTGTCTCAGCATAGTGCGCTTCTGAAAAACAGAGGTGACGTGCAATGAGTATTTAATACTTCAATTATCTGATTACGCATTCTGTCATGTATACTTAGACAAATAGCTTGATTAGAACTGCACATGTACTGTATATGCACTTACTATTGCTTGCTCTCATGCACACACACACACACACACACACACACACACAAACATTCTTGCCCACCTAGCAGGTTAAAACATATCTTTTATAATTTATTGAAAAGCTGAGATTTGATTTTTGGGAACGGTTGCTGATATATCGCCAAAACCAGAAATGTGTAACGTTAAAATCTCTAATGGATCGGCACAAATTGCTCTGTGTCAAAATACAATAGGAGCATAAAGCTGCATCTGAATGTATTCTCAATTCCATCCTTACACACCATAATGACTCACTGTAGAAATAGGACGACACCTAGTGCTGAGAAATACAACTGCAGCTTGAATCATGTACTCTTACAAAAAAACAAATGAAATATTTTTAATAAAATCTCAAAAGATTTCTGTCCACTGAGTGTGCTAACATGCGGCCATATCCACTATAGACATCTGCTTGTTAAGTCGTCACAGAAATACGGTTTCTGGGTTTCTGAGTCCAAGTCTCCACTCCGTTTCAAGTGAGAACAATAGGATCTCTCAACAGAAGTTTATGAGCACTGCTTATTTAAAGCACAGATTTAAGCTAAGCTTTTCAAAACGTATGGTATACACTACAGTCTCTGCACTCGCAGCGTCCCAGACACCAATATTTTATCGATTCAGAAAAAAAAAGAAACTCTGTCTGGTCAACTGAGATTTCTGTATGGAGACAAAGGTTAGGATTGTGATATTTCAGTAGTATTATAATAGCACACAGTGAGTGTACACTAGCACCGTATTATGTTTGCTTTTGAGATGTGATAGAGCACTTGAAAACCGGCATGCGTGACATCAGACTTAACAAGTGGACTGAGGAGGACCAGTTTCCCTCCTTCCCCCCACACACACAGCTCTGTTTTTTTTTTGGAATGACAATAACTTAATTTTAACATAATTCTGCGAAAATAGGGAAGTCCACACCATAACAATAACAACACAGAAGAATGATATCGTTGGAATGTCAACAGTAAAATAAGATAAACAATAAAAACATTGACAGCCTGCAAGAGTTTGAAAGAGTCTGCACATTTAAAGCGGCACAAGACATAACAGCACTTTGTGCTTATAATAAACAGAACAGTATTGTTCAATGGTGTGAACGCTAATATATTTATCATAATAGCTATCTTTACAGTTATCATTCTTGGTGTGAACAGGCCATTAGACCTAGAATTTTGTTTAAGTTCTTATTACTTTTTCTTTATTTTCTTAAATCCCTTTCAATCATTTAATTCCTTTAATTATTACTTTAATTAAGAACATAACTCTTCCCCCTCCAGCATTCAGGACATGGTTATGGCTTTGAACAAACCCTTTAATCACAGCAAGTGTATTCTCTGGACTGTAATGTCTGCGTTTTATACTTACAAGCTTCTTTGAGTTTCTCCTTATCGTAGTGCAGAGCTTCATAATCATGCATGCTGATACGGCTCACTCTGATCCGTAATCGTTCTGGAAATGGCTGCTGACTGCTGGATGAAAAAAAAAAAAAAAAAAAGGATGTACAGCACAAAATTAAGCTTTTGATAACAGCTGTGTGTAAGAGTGAGTATGCTGTCTTGGCTAGGTACAGTGTCGCTAAACTAATTAAATCTGTCTCCACTTCCGATATTTAGCTTTTTAAACGGGGTTTCATTACGGGCCTATCGGCCATCGATACAATTCGTTCACCTTGAATCGGCCAAGTGTGAAATTAACAAAACCTCAGAGAGAGAGAGCGATTATCTAATTTAAGCAGGACTAAGCAAGCTTGTCTGTCCTTAGCAGCCATTTATGGGGGTAATATATTCACTTCAAGTGTCAAGGAAAAGAAACGAGACGGTGACAGTGAATAAATCACACTAAATTTTCACACTCAATAGAGAGAGACATCAATCCAGCAGTTTAACTTTCTGCTCACTCTGACTATTTTTTAAACATCAGCTCATACCAAATAAATGTATGTGTATCTACACGCATCTTGGTGCTGCTCCCTTTTAAAGAGCAGTCATGCTCTTTAAATCTCATTCAGAAATTGCAGACCATATCGTTGATATCACATACATACCCTGCGTTTTGCTATATACCGGTACTGGTGATAACCGTGATATTTAATATTATTAATATTATACATGATAATATTGTAAATAATCCATCACCAGTTACTGGTTGAATCCAGCAGCAATAACATATTACTAATGCCACACAAAATGTCACATTGCCGGAGATAGCGCAGCCAAGAAAAGTTTTTGTGGTGTTAGACACCCTAAATAAGTTATTTTTGTTCAGTTATAGTTTTTAACTCTCTGCCTGCCATTTTACACTCTTATTTTGAGTGGGATTAATTGGCTAAAAAGAGAAAACACAAAAGAGACAAAGTTAAAGATGAATTCGACTTGACGGGATTTTGAAAAAAAATTTCCATAGATCTTGCAAATAATATCATTAATCTTTTTGCCACGGTACCCATGTAGTAAATATATTACATACACACACATATATATATCTCGAGTCAGCCATAATATACACACAGCATCCATATGTTGCACTCACTCATTGAGCAGTGGTATTGATGTGCGTCTCTTGGTTTTCTGCACCATGTTGGCCTGGTTTCTCAGGGAGATATGAATAACAGATGGAGCTAGTTTGCAAGGCTCGCCATCCACCTGCATGGGGATTGACTTAAAGGTGGTGAGGATGACTTCACGACACTGATTTAACCTCTCACCATGACCTCCGACCTGCAGCGTGGCCTACAGTCATAACAAACAATACAGAGACTGTAAATTCACCAGTCGTACTATAAAAACTAACCTCACACTAATTCAGGTAGGTGAAACATACCAGTGACGTCATTGTGAATCCAATGACCTCAATGCAGCCATCATCATGACGCTGAGGCTCAAAGTCATGATGCTCGCTTGGGTTGCCCCATGGCATAGTGCCCGCACAGTACCTGCGATTAACATGAACATCCAAACATGCAGACTCTTCACAAAGAATTATGTAGAACATTCAGCTTTGCCATCACAGGAACACATTTTTAAATACATTCAAATAGAAAACAGTTATTTTAAATTGTAAAAATATTTCAGAGTATTTACGGTTTACCTCTTTCAAAAACATCTTACATACTTCAAACTTTTGAACGGTAGCATAAGAAAGAACAAATCACAGAAAATGATTTAATGTGTTACCTGGGGATATTGAGGAAGACCAGACATTGCAGCTTCAAATCCTGCACTTTAGAGGTCAAATCTGTGCCGTCACACTTCAGAGAATGAGAAGAAAGTGGTATAAACTGATTATGTCAGCAAACCAAACCAACAGTCAGCAGAAAAAGGTTGCAACTCAAATTTATGCACACTATCTCTCAGTGCTAAAGCCCAAGAGGAAGACATGCAAACAAACAAGCATACAAAAACAGAGTCGAACCTAAAAAAAAACACAGCAAATTAATTTGCATTTCAAAACACACACAGGCATGCACATATTTCCCCTCTTGTTCTGCACAAATGGTTATTTGTTTAGTTCAACTCCATACGTACCACCACTCTAATGTGTTTAGCCAGGTCTTTGGAGCTGCCCATCAAGAAATCAGAAAACGCTGTCTGTAGAAAAAAGGAAAATCATTTGCATTTCAGTCAACACCAACTCACTGTCACTTGTTTCTATGCATTGTTTATTGATTGGCAAATCTGAATGTTAGTTATATAGACTGTAAGAAAGAGGTGGGGATAGGGTGGACTAAATGATTAGAGAAGCCCAGCATACTAGAAGATCCAGTTATGATATTCCGATTAAGAATCACAATGTATTAAAATAAAAAAATAAAACATGCATGAATCATTTATAATTAGATCAAACTGACAGGATGAAAGTGAGCACTTTGAGAGGACTCAGCTGTTTGAGTTTGTGTGTTTCACTTACCCCTGCGTAGAACATTTTGTTTCTGAATCGGCTGTTAAATTTCTCAGGGTTGGCCTCTGAAGAGTAAGAGGACAAACCATAATTAATCTCAATTAGCACCAATGAATCTGACCTTGCAGAAGAAACTCAAGCCTTAACTCTTACACAGCCACTGTCTTTTTATTAAATAGTCACATTTATATGACAGAATAGTGCCTTACACCAACCTCGGGATTCATGGAACTCTAAAGTCACATGAGCATCAAACCCAAGGCTGAAGTAATTATTGAAGACGTCCAAAGGGAGCTGTGGAGCAGAGAAACATCAGTCACTCTTCAGCTACTTACACACTGATACAAACAGAAACAGCACTGCAAGTGGAGCTCTTACGGTACCTTGTCTGTCACCTGCTCATCTCTTTCCTCTGGCCCCGTCTCTGGGTTGGGCTTCACAATAAGATTCCATCGATCCAGCTGTACAATATTCCCATCCTCAACGTGAGATAGGATTTTACTCAGAGGTTCATCTGTGTAACCCTACGTGCATAAAGTTGTACAAAATATGCCCATTCAGCAAACCATTATATAAATGGATGAGCAGACTATGCTACATGAATTACAATAAAATTTAGACTGATGTTTGGAATGAATGTGTCTGACAGTGCAGAGTTCAAATCGAAGTTCCACTCACCCCACCCCAGTTTAGCGTCCTAGCGAGGTCATTTCCCGTGCCCAAAGGAAGTACTGCCACAGCAGGAGAAGGGTTTAGCTGCAGCTGATCAAGAGCGGATAAAATCCAGCCCACCTGAGACAAAGAATCAGTTAACGTGAGTGTGTGTGTGCGTGCATGTGAAAGAGAGAGACAGAGAAATGCACAAAATGTTCAAAAAACATTTAAACAAAATACCTAAAAATATAAATGTCCCTATCAGATGCACATACGGCTAATCATACAATACCTAATTAACAAACAAGTTAGAGTTAGACATCTTGTTTTGTAAAATCACATCAATCCTAGAGAACCTCACAGAAAAACACATGAGATTATGAATATATGGAGCGTTTAACTCAGCTGTTCAGCAGGGTGTAAAACGAGTGATGGGAAGGGTGGATTAAAACTCCTTATTTCAATTGGACTTAAGGCATTATTCCCAAACTTCTCTCTCATGGATCAAAGTCAGGGTATGAAATATGACTGCGTTCAGATTCCACTTTAACACTCTTAATTACTCACACAAACGGATTACGGAGATGTGACAGCATGGGGTAAACCAGGACACACACATCAGCACTATATGTCAGAAAACTCAAACACATGACTCATCTGAATAGTGAATAGTATTATGACTCAAGAGAATCATCTCTCGCGCTGCTCACAGGCTGGGAGATAAGACTGCAGTGCCACCTCCTACTGGAGGGGTTCATAATTCCTACATTATCCATTCGCCTAACAACTACAAAAGGTGATCACAGACTATTTGTTAGCAGATTATTTTGTCATATATAGACACACACACACTCCCTCACTCACCGTGCCATCCCCACCACAGGCCAAAATTCTCAAGTTGTGAACTTTGCGATACATCTCCAAGCTAAAATATATAAAAAGAATGAATATACATAAAAATATCAATCATCTTATTGAAGCACATCATAACAATGGGACTAGGGATGCACGATACTGGATTTTTGCCGATATCCGATATGCCGATATTTTTCAACTTATTTTGCCCGATACCGATATATTTTACATATCGGTAAAATATATCGGTAACAACACCAAGTCTCTCCAGTGCAGAAATTATAAGCAAAATATTTTTAATTTTGGTTAGTTTTTAACTAGAAATAATTTATTAGAATGAAATAAAAAATAATGAAGGTTTTTTAACAGTACATTGAAGCTTTGAAAATAACTATAAATAAACTATATCAATCGCTGCATTCCCCCCCCCCCACCCCAGAAAGATGCAGTGTTAACCCTAACATTTAATTTTAAGATTTAACATTTGTAGATGGTCTAAAACAAAAGAGCTGTAAAAATTCAGAAAATCTTTTAGAGCTCATGATTTGTTTAAAAAATGAAACATGTTACACATTAATGCATAAATCAGTATATAAAAAATTATTTAATTTACAAGTGTCATATTAGTGATTTATTTTTCATGTAAGCTATAGCTTCTGACCTTTAACTCAAAATATACTCATTATTTTATGACATCAATTACTGCTTTATTTAATCAGAAACACAGTCTAAATGTTATTTATGTAGGCTATTTTACTTTTAACTTAATTAGAAGTAGGCCAACAGGGCCCCCTACAGGCCCCCCCCAATAGAACAAACGTCTGGAGCGATAAGAGAAACATACAAAATGTGCAGGGGGGGGACTGGAATTGAGAACCGCTGGATTAAATGCAGCAATCCAAAACAGTCACTTTGCTTCAAGGAGGAGCCACACTGCTGACGTGATCTAATCACTAGCACACCTTGAGCACATGTGAGTTAACCCATTCCTCTTATCGGCAAGACATATCGGCATAATTTTTCATATCAGCTGATTCCGATATATAAATCCGATAATATCGTGCATCCCTAAATGGGACAGATAAGTATTGTTCTTCTGAAGCATGGCAACCCTACGAACCATGATGGAACTAACTGCTTTTGATGATGAAAAACTAAGAAAAGCTGTTAAAGGGGTTCGGATGTCAAAAACAGGGAACCCCTGTGGTGAAGTATTCCACATCCAGGTACTGACCCTTCCTGAGGACCCCCCTGATTGAGATCAAAAACCTGCCGAGGGTTCAGATACCACAGAAAGGACTGGATGATTTTAGCTCCCTGAGAGAAAATGAGAGAGAACAGGGGGGGGTTGATATAGGTGATTATTATTTTTGTGTGTAATTATTGCATATAAATGCATCATTCATTCATTATTAATATAATTAATACTAAATAATTACTTCTTATTTTTGCTATAGCTTGTAATAATAATACCTGGTTTCCCCCACTCTTTGGGTTTACAAACACCAGCAGTGGCTTCATGAGTTGAGAGGGAATAGGTCTCACAATGAAGGGTTTCCATCGAGCCTCCTGGTAAAGAAGAAAAACAGAGAGACTGGGATGAAGATGTAAAACCCCCCCCAAAAAGTTGCTTATTTAATTGAATCATCCTCTGCCAAACTAAACAATTACTTGGTTGTACTCATACCTCTGCTCCTTTCTTGCTAGATTTGCGTTTGAAAGACGTTCGTTTCTTCTTTTTGCTTGACTTTAGTGAGGACTATGATTAAAAAGTAGCACGATAACATTACAAAAGCACTCCACAACGAAATCACATTCATTAAAAACAAAATGGAAAACTACAGTACCTGTGGATGAAAAGATTTACATTTCAGCATAAAAATCTTTGGTTCTATACAGTTTTTGAGCGTTCAAAATTCATGGAAAAAACAGAACACAACTGCCATTTTTTTTATTTCTTTAAACTTTTTACTTATTCTAAATGAACAAAGAATGCTGTCTCATACATTTTGTATGTTAGAGTTTTTAAACAATTCAAGAAGACAAAAACATTTCAGAACAGAGTAAAACAGAGCAGAACAGAAATTGCAGGCAGAACGCCTTGGGGTTTGCATCTCACGTTTTACATTTAATTTAGCCATAGAGATGCTGATAGCACTGCTTAATAATATACACAGCCACCAAATTCAATTCATTATCTAATTCAATTTGAGGATGTTTCCTATACAACTGCCTAACAACCCTAATAGAGAAGTAATGTGTTTAATACCTGAGGTCGGCGAACTCGTATGATCCAAGTAGGAGGTACTATAACGGCGGCATGTGCTCCTAATGAACACGGTTCTTCTATCTGCTGCAGCATAAAGCATGTCACCTTATTATGATACTGCAGACAGACAGAGAAAGAGAGGAACGTTACACACATTTACATACTCTAAAATATGAAAACACACTATTGCAAATAGCCTGAGAGACTTACTGCTTGTTTGCACCAGGAGCAGCTAATGGCTACAATCTCTTTACTGTGAAAGGCAAATTTCTGCTGAAACCCCTGTAGGTGGAGATCAGATTCTGTTATAAACTTTAGACTTCATTCCTTAGCCTTTTGAAATGTACATGTAATACATGTAATGTCTCAAACACATTATGTCTGAACACTTGTGATCCTTTATACCCACCTTTCCACACTGTTTGCATTTGCCCTCTTGTCTTCTCCGATGGACCCAGTGGTGTCGTACTATTGCAGGCTGCCATAAAAAAATAAAATAAAATAAAAACATACAAGACCTTATATAGCTGTGCCATCCACAGATTATGACAATCTGTGCTAAAAATGCCACATCAAAAGAGTAATGTTGTGGGGTTATGCTGTGGGGCATCGAGATACAATTTGAAGGAGCAGACAGCAGAACAGAAATCATGAGAACAGAAAACCTCTGGAGATGTATTAAAAATGTCTGTAAATGAGTTGAACACCATGATGAAATGCCTGTATGGGTGTTGGAAAATTAATACTTAAATACTTTGGGTAAAAATGCCCTTAGACATACCCATATGCAAGATAATTCAGATTTTATTAAGCTATAAAAATCAATATTATAAGTTTTTGCAGTTTTAAGTTGTCTTTTAGGGTTAAGTGTTATAGTTTGGGCTTACCAGACAGGAGTGGCACAGATGTGATGTGATTACAGAAAATAGAGCGCACTGTGATTCCCCTTATAATAACTATAATGCCCTGTTCAATTTCTGACACTTCCCACACTTGTGTTACTTCAGACAGTACAAACAGATTTGAAACTATCGCACAATGTTCATTTAAATAAACAACATTTATTTGTGGATCATCATTATCTATTTGCTGTAAACACAAAACTTGAACTAATCTAACTAGTTAGTTTGTAGTAACTGTAATTAGATTTATGTAAAAACAACAGAAACGCACAAGCCCTCATTTAGCCAAGTAAAGTAGTCATCCCAGCTGTGTGAAAGTGTGTGTGATACCTGTGTGATAGAGGTGTGCGCACTACATTTAGCTGCAGCACCTCTCATTTGCTCCAAAGCATGGCGACCTCTGAAAGCTCTGCGTCGCCAGGTATGCTAACCCACCAAGGCAAGATGGGAAACAGGAAGCGACAGGGCACACAGAGGGAGCAGAAGTGCAATGGAAGGACAGGGATGAGGAGACAAGGGATGGATTATAGCAGTGAGAGCGACATAGGGGACGTGTAAAAGGAAAACGGAGGGTAAAAAAGGGTAAAAGAAAGATTTAAACAGCAAACAGCACCTGCCCTTAAAGTGTGTGTGTATAAAACAGTCTGGGGTCATTCAGACAGCTACTTATAAAACGTAAACTTACAAATAACAATGAAGAAAATGAAGAACTTATCTTAAAATTTAATTTATAAATAATAAAAATACAATGATGAGAAAACGGTCTCTTAGCAGACTGCTGTTGGCTGTTTATATCAAGCTATGAAGGTTTTACACCAATAAGTTTGACAGAATCAGAAAACAGGCAGAATGGGAGAGATATTTAGAAAATAAAGAAAAGAAGAGGAAAAGAAGAAACTCACTTCCCGGACGTTCCGTGAACCGGACTCCCTGAAAGATGGTTTACATCTGAAGTTTATCTGAAAGAAAATGAAAAAGTCTGATTTCTACAATACTATTCAGTATTTGCCCTAATTTAAAGGTGCAATAGGTGATTGTCTTCAGAAACATTTTTTGTTATTCTGGTTGAAAGTCTTTATATATTCTGTGGAAGGTGTAGGACCAAGAAATGTTCGTCCAATCAAAACGCTCGCTCCAATCGTTTTAACTGGCTTTCCTACCTGCCTGTGTCAACGTATGTATTTGCATACCTCTGCGCACCCTGTTCGCGCAGACGCTGTGCAGACAGAGCAAGAATGGCAGGCAAACACCAACAACCCAATTTCTTTCCTGGTATTGTAGTATGTTTACTAACTGTCCTATGAAGTTTTCTCACTGGTAAATGACACATGATGTAGCCCCAGCGGTTCCCAATTCCAGTCCTCGCACCCCACGCTTTGCATATTTTGCATGTCTTGCTTAGTTAACACACCTGATTCAGATCATCAGCTCGTGAGGAACGTCTCGCTACAGCCCACAAGATCCAGGGGGCGTGGTTGGATCCAGATCCAACTCCTCTCCCCTTACATATACCTAAACCTACCCATCTCCACCCCCTGATCCCTAAACCCACCCCATCTCCACCCCTAAACCTACCAATCTCCACCCCCTAGATGTGGATCCAACCACGCCCCCTGGATCTTGTGGACTGCAGCGAGCCCTACTTGCAGCTCGTTAGAAGAGAGCTACGTGCATGAACTGTTGTCCGATGGACATGCTCCCTACACAGTGTTCATTGCTCCCTACTCCCTGAGAAGGGGAAATCCATTGAAGATTATTTCACTTCGGTACATTCACTCACAGATTTGCGCTGCACAGAGTCTTCATACACAGACGAAACTTACTAGAGAAGTGTGAAGTGTGACATAACATACCTCTGTAAATAAATGATATTTAAATTCACGTCTCGCTACACTTTAATGCCCTTTGTATGGAACATACGCTTGAACTGGAATCATGGAGGAATCTGGTGATGTCCACTTCGCAGGGCACTTATGACTTAAGATCGAACAGAACAACCATCGTACGCGATAAGCTATACATATGAAATGTGCAGAGCGGGGAGGGCGCGAGGACTGTAATTGGAAACCGTTGATGTAGCCTATTGTAGTAATTTAATGCTGTCTCTGTCTGGTATTCTGCTCTTTGAGCATATGTGTGTTCAGGGGGCTTGGCTTTGGACGGCGATTGCAGGGAGGGTGGGACGTTCGCTTTCAGTGCTATAAAGTTAGCATTTTCCGAGGTCTCCTATTGCACCTTTAAACGCTAAGAATGAAACATATAGTAGCTCATAAAAACCACAAACTGATGTATTGTTTTCCAGAAAACATGCTCAGATTTGGAGATTTCCAACTGAGCTCAATAATACTAAAGAGGGAAAAAGAAATTTGGGAATTTTAAAAGCGTATATGAGAACAGAACAAAAACCAGAAGCACCACTTGCCTTTATATCTTCTCTGAGTTTGTTAAACTGATTAGTGTGAAGTATGATTAAAATCATCCCAGATCAAACATCATTTCACCACAACAGTGTTAATTTTGGCAGGCATTTTTGATTTAGTCTTAGTCTTTATCTTGAGACGAAAAAGCTTAATAGTCTTAGTCACATTTTAGTCATTTGAGTCTTTCATAGTTTTAGTCGACGAAAAGTCATTGCATTTTTGTCAACTTTTAGTCATTACTTTTAGTCAAACTGCAGTTACCAACATTTATTTTGGTAGCTATTTTATATGTAGTATTCAAACAAAAATAGTCATTAATTCTTCTCTCTTTAGACCAAATCAATTAAGCTTAGTTATGAGAAATTTGAATCAAGGATTGAATTTGGAAAAACTGGAATAAATTTTAATTTTTTGGTAGAGATATAAATTAAACTAATTTTTCAGATACAGTAGGTTTACTTAACAAGTATACATTTAACATCTTTTGTTGGTTAACATTTATGACAGATAATTAGGAATGCTGTCCATTTAAGACGGAAGGTATGCATGTAATAGCCTACTGACATACATTCAGTTTTCACCCACCTGTTTAAGCTCACTTAAACCATAACGGACTGTATTTCAGTGAGATGCTCTACATGAGAGACATTTGGACTGCTGTGTGTGTATTTGAGCACTGAGAACTGATCGCGCGCTGTATGAGAACTGAAGAAGTGGAGCGTGCACGAGAGAGAGCACTTCTATCAGAGCGTTCAGTATCAGTCTTCTATCGCACCTTCATTGACTTTAAGTTAATCGACAATGAATTGCTAGTTCGCGTTTTGGTAGCCTATCCGTCCACCGCGGCTGCCATGCAAACGCCCCTTATCCAATGACAGAGACACACATTTTGAAAGGCAAGACAGTTAATTTAGCCTATAGGATGTATTTTGAATGTCTGGTAGTCCTCAAATAACATTTTAGTACCGTCTCGTCTTGTTAATGAAGACGCTCATAAATTTCGTCATAGTTTTTATCATCAGATATTAGTTTTAGCTCGTCGACGTCTTGTCTTAGTCACAGAAAAAAGGTTCGTTGACGAATATTTTTCGTCGTCGTCTTCGTCAACGAAATTAACACTGCACCACAATCAGCCCCACATACCAGGCATAAACTGTTGAAGACACCGCCAGATTCAATACTGAGCACACAGAATCTGTGCCTCGTGGATAAAATAAAACTCCACCATCCTGTCAATGACTTGCCCAAATCACACTGATAGTGATTAAGGTACTAATAAGAAAAAGAATATGTCTGGCAAGAAAACCTTTCTGAATTGCATGGTTAAACCAGATTTTGTCTTAACTTCAAACCAATTAAGTTATCAAAAAATTGGATGATCCCTTCACAGGCTGGATCGACTGAGAGCTGAAGTGGCTGCAGATGTTAACAGATTCTGTTATTTGGCTGTTCTAGGTTTATCAGGCCAGGCAGTCACCAGTCTTTACAAAGATCAGATGTGTGAGTGATCCATTAGCCCCAGCCGAGTCTGAGAAAAAGCTAGAGGGTTTCTCACTCTGAATGATGGGTCTTTGAGAGGCACCTCATCAAGCCCCTCCCCTTGGGGCGGAGCTTTCCAGTCCAATAACTGAAGGGAGGAACACGTATGGTCTGTCATGCAGTGTCAGATCATGTCTCTACCTTAGCGTTGCCACTGGTAACGGGACTCACTTTTTCCAGCTGTTCAATGCAGATGGAGTGAACTACAATCTTGCAAGCAGCACACTTTTTCCGAGCAACAGACTTTTGCTGTGAAAACCAGGAAAAAGAGAAATTAGATTTACTCTGACAGAGGTGATCTTCACTTGATACAAAATGAACAATCAAAATAACTAAATCATGATTTAAAGCACATAATTTGAAAGTTGAAATTAAGCAATGCATTCTGCAAGCCAGCCACCAGGGGGAAGCATTACACTGAGAGAGAAAATATGAGTGAAAAAGAGAAATGTGTGCAATTGAGAGATTCTCTTTTTCCCCCTTTAACTTCCATTTATTTCTATATTCTCGATCACCATTTTGCTGTATATTATAAAATCCTTTATTCTCTCGAATCTAAAATTTGTCGCATCTCACTTTTGCCCCACTATTTACTCTCCTGTTTACTCGCTCTTTCTTAAAGAGGGACATATACTGACATTCCAATAAGACACACACTCACCAGGGATTTGGCATAACAGTGCTGTTCTCCGACGTAACAGAAGTCCCCAGAGACATTTGTCTCGAACCAGATGTGCTCTCCGTACAGAGCTGATTCCTGCTCAAATACAAAGCATCAAATTAAATGTGAAGCCAGAGAAAGAAACTGTAGCTCTATCAAGAGTACAATGAAGAGAGATCTGAAGTCTAGATTATTTGGATTTGTGTTACTCACACTCCAGTCCACTGTGCTGCGGATTTCTCTGTCCGTTTCCCCCTTGGCCAACACCGCAGCACTGGGCTGGCATGAGAGGTGCTGGAGACCAGACTTGGCAATGGCCTTCCTACAAACAAACACAAAACAGACAGGTCCCATAAAACATCAAGCAAAAACAATAAACAGAAACTCAATGTATAGCCTGGATCTACACACACAAAGACAACCAGTAAAAGTGTCAAACAAAACAAAACATTCAGAGTACTGTTGTTTAACAGTGTACGTCACATGTAAACCATAAAACAGGAGAACAGAGATATTTCAATTTGAAAAATTAAAGTAGAGAGTAAAACTACAGTAAATGAGAAACAGAAACATTGAAACTTCGTGTTCAGCTGCACTCCAAACTGACACTCATAAACCCACTGCTCTCAAACTCCCCCAATCATATTCAATTAAAGTAATAGTTCACTATTGTTTCAAATTATCTGAAAGAATACAAGAGACAAAGTTCCTTACTAATCACATATACTGGAATTGCTGTTGGAGTGCTAAGGCTCACTTTGGGGTTAAAATTATGTAGTGCTGATAAAAACTTTTTTTTTTCCCTAAAGCGACAAGAGAGATATACAGTGCCCTCCAAAGGTATTGGAACAGTAAGGCCAATTCCTTTATTTTTGCTGTAGACCGTAAACATTTGGGTTTGACATCAAAAGATGAATATGAGATGAGAGATTAAGATTTCAGCTTTTATTTACAGGTATTTTCATCTGGATCTGATACACAGCTTAGAAGATAGCACCTTTTGTTTGAACCCACCTATTTTTCATGTTATCAAAAGTATTGGAACATGTGACTGACAGGTGTGTTTTGTTGCCCTGGTGTGTCCTATTAATTGATTATTCAAACAATAAATAGCACTGAATGGTGGGTAGTTATGGCCTAAAGGATAGAGAGTTAGACTTCTAACCCGAAGGTCGTGGGTTCGAGTCTCAGGTCCGGCAGGGATTGTAGGTGGGGGGAGTAATAACCAACACTCGCTCCACCCTCAATACCACGACTGAGGTGAGACCCTTGATCAAGGCACTGAACCCCCAACTGCTCCCCGGGTGCCGCATCATTGGCTGCCCACTGCTCCGGGTGTATGTTTACTACTGTGTGTACATTTGGATGGATTAAATGCAGAGCACAAATTCAGAGTATGGGTCACCATACTTGGCCACACACCACTACCCTTTCCCCTGAATGTCTGCGCTCAGTTTCAGATCCGTGCAGACTGCATTTATAGTTAGTTAGACCAGAAAGGTGTCTATGGGTGAAAAACAAGCAATTGTGAAGCCGAGAGAAGATGAAAATATCAATCAAACCATTGCACAAACACTGGCAAAAGCAAGTACAACCATTTGGAATCTCCTGAGGAAGAAAGAAACCACTGGTGTACTAAGTAACACCTCAAACGGGTAGATCAAGGAAAACATCTGCAGTTGATGACAGAAACATTGTGACAGCTGTAAAGAAAGACCCTAAAACAACTGATAGTGACATCAGCAACAACCTCCAGAGGGCAGGAGTGACGGTATCACAATCTACTGTTCGCAGAAGACTTCATGAACAAAAGTACAGAGGCTACACCAGAAGATGCAAGCCACTCATTAGCAAGAAGAATAGGAGACGAGCCTCAAAAATTCTGGGACAAGGTTGTATGGACTGATTTTATGGACCAAAGTGATGGAAAGGCTAAAGTTTGCTCATGATCTGCTCATGATCCCAAACATACAAGCTCATCTGAAGGGACTGAAGGGAGTAACCCCCCAAAACTGAAAGAGGCTGCGGTGAAAGCATCACAAAATAAGAATGCAAAAGTTTGGTGATGTCAATGGGTCACAGGCTTGATGCAGTTATTGAAATACTAAATATTAAGTCTTTTTCACTTTAATCTATGTTAATTCTATCTGTTCCAATACTTTTGATAACATGAAAAATAGGTGGGTTCAAACAAAAGGTGCTATCTTCTAAGTTGTGTATCAGATCCAGATGAAAATACCTGTAAATAAAAGCTGAAATGTCAATCTCTCATCTCATATTCATATTTTGATGTCAAACCCAAATGTTTTCAGTCTACAGCAAAAATAAAGGAATTGGCCTTACTGTTCCAATACTTTTGGAGGGTACTGTATATACTCTCACATACCCACAGCAACAAAAAGTGATAGCAAAGTCCAAATAGCTTCTGGTACAAACGTACACATACTAAAGACATACAGCTGTACTTAGGGCTCTACATACGAGAGGAACGCACTCCATGTGTCAATCTGTGGGTTGTAGCAAGTTTCCTGCAATGTGTGTGAAAGACCGAGATCTGGCCAGCAAGGGGAGCTCGTCCTGTACAGTGCAACTGATCCTCGAGCTGCAAGAGAATTTTGCCTCCCTGCCCACAATCCACCTATATTAGACAGACCCTGTGCCTGACTGGTCCTACGGTAATGGCCGTATAGCCCATAAGACGCTGGGCTCCGGTAAACGGCCTCAGCAGGAAGTAGGTGTGAGGAGTTTCGCCGCAGGCAACGTGGGGCACGGATGAGGGGGCGGGGCTGAATACTTTTTCCCGCCAACAAACCCTGAGCCAACCACGTCGTACACTTATCAGAGTCCGTCTCTAAGTCCATCCCTGCTTGCTTGAGCTCCTCCTGGCTACAGTCACTATCAGAGAGAGAGGAGTATTCTTCTGCACTCTTATTCTCAGTTTCGTGATCTTCACTCATTTGCACCACGCTAGCCAAGAGCAGTGATGGGCCCAGGAGCTGGGCGTGAATGCTACGGTGTTTGGCAGCCTGTCTCCGTCGGATAGCAAACCGTGGGGTCAGGCAGGCCGTCGCACTGCTCGACCTCCTTCTGGTGAAGTGTCCTCTTCTGCGTTGTATTATTCCTGTCGGCATGTTGCTGGTTTGGAGCTGAACGCTAGACCTGCGTCTCTGAGCCAGGCCAGCCGACGGCAAGCCCACGCTGGAGCGCCGGCGCGCTTTACTTGCAGGAAGTGACACGCTGGAGTGCCTGTGTCCGCTTGGCTCACAGGCTTTCCGTCTGAAACGCAGGCCAAACAATGCATCCATTGGACTCAGTGATAAGAGAAGACGCTATACGCCACAACTGATGTCTTCCCCAGAGGATGCTGTGGGTGCAAGAGTGAGTCGGTCAGTGCACACAATATACAAACAACACACACATGAACAAATCTGGTCCGACTGTCTCCATGAATGCAATGCTGTTCCTTTGACCTTTTTTGAAATAGTGATGGGTTATGAGACCACCACTGATCGCTCCAATCAGTTTCTATTCAGTTTCTCTGCTATTCAATGCCAATCAACTCCATTCTTCTCACCTGTGTGACTTATTTACTAGCTCAGATGAAGCTGAAGAAAACCATCTGCCCAAGGAATCATAACCAAGCAAAATAAAACCTCCTTTAATCAGCAATACTACGTAACTGGACGACATACGATAACAACTGATTCAGGAGTATAATGTGGTCATGATATACCTGACTGCGCTCAGGTAACATTACCTGGAGAAAGTGTATCTGACAGCGATATTAAGTCATAAGTTATCTCCACTCTCACTCTTCACTCTTTCTGATCCCACAGAGACACTTCTCAATACTTCTCAATAGTGCCCCTAAAGGGATAGTTTACCTAAAAATTTTAAAAATTTACTAGGGGCCCAAAACAACATTGGACCCAAATTACTTTCATTGTATGGACATGAGACGTTTTTTTTTTTTTTTTTTTTAAATATCTCATGTTTTGCAGATAAAGAGTGTCATACATTTCTACATACACATTCAGCATGATTTCTACATACAACGTCTGACATGTTTACAATTTATAGGACGTGAGAAAAGCTACACTAAATCTCATCTGAGCGGTCAGACTGAAATGGGTTTCCAGAAAAGCGATTTGAATAGGATTTCAAACTACATATGAATATAGCTTGAAACGGAGGTGTAAAAATCATATTTCATGAGATTTTTTTGCTGTTCGCACTTGCCAAAATATGATCAGATTCCTATCGGATATGCACAAAAATTTGGACTGACATTCTGAAATAGGCCTTAAAACACAAAACACTAACTCTTTAAACACATTATCATAATCATAATGATATCCAGCTAAATATGTCAGAATAAACATGCTGTGGTACACTTAATGAATAAAATGAGATTATGCTCATAATAAGTTCAGCACATTCATATGAAAAGACCACCTACATTACTATCAGATAAAACAGTCTAGTATACGGTTTCTCTATATTTAACAAGAGATAATAAGTGAAGTGAAGTGACATTCAGCCAAGTATGGTGACCCATACTCAGAATTCGTGCTCTGCATTTAACCCATCACGCGTGCACACACACAGCAGTGAACACACACACACCGTGAACACACACCCGGAGCAGTGGGCAGCCATTTTATGCTGCAGCGCCTGGGGAGCAGTTGGGGGTTCGGTGCCTTGCTCAAGGGCACCTCAGTCGTGGTATTGAGGGTGTAGAGAGCGCTGGACATTCACTCCCCCCACCTACAATTCCTGCCAACCGGCGACTCGAACCCGCAACCTTTGGATCACGAGTCCAACTCTCTAACCATTAGGCCACGACTTCCCCAGGAATAACTCAGTGGAATTAATAACAGTGGAATCTAATGAAAAACTATTTTTGTAATTAAATACACAGACAAATGAAGTACTACAGAGTATAAACAACGCGGGAACTATGTGGATTTATTTCTGCAGCCTTTAAAACAAGTTGTGTATAACTCAAGCACCACAGTTTGATCTCGTCATGTGAGCTCACAGGCCTGTTATCAGATTCCCACACTGTTAAAGGTCACCAGTGAGTAAGTGTTTGTCAAAAATACACCACATGACTGACATATTATTCTGCAATGCAAATAAACGATAAAGAGAGAAAAAAAGTCTGTAAATATGCATTTTCTATAAACAGTCTGTGAATATAACAAATGACACTGTCACTTAATTTAAGCAAGATTTTAAAGTGACAGCCAAGTGCTTTCCTGGTGGACGACACTAGTGCTTGTCTCTCATAATGTAATGAACAGAGGCTACAAATATATACTGTAAAATACTAATTCAGCAATTTAAAAATGGTGATTTGTCAGCGCCATTAGCCTCGTGGTTAGTGCGCCAACATAGAGCGCAACTGCACTCACAGCGACCTGAGTTTGATTCCTGTCTCGAGGTCCTTTGCTGATCCTGCCCCCCTCTTTCTCCACCCAATGCTTTCCTGTCAGCTATCTACTGTCCTGTCCTAAAAAAAAGGCAGAAAACGTCCATAAATATAACTTAAAAAAAAATTAAAATTATTTGGTGATTTAAGTTCACTGTTACCAAGTTCTAAAAATGCTCTTTAGTTCCTGAAGAAATTTGCTGAATAATCAGATGTGAAGATGACAGTGGCAGTACAATGTGCGTCTGTCTTTAGTGTCACTGCTTAGGTCAGCAAAGGTGACAATTTTAAAATGTACCACTGTGTGAACTAAGCTCTGAGAGGAAACTGAGGTCAGTATGCAAGAACTGACAAAAGATAAAGAAATGTACTACTTGGCTTTGTGTGGTTGTGTGGTCTTTACTGTAAGTAGGTATGGGCCTGACTGAATTGTAAACTCCACTATCGACAGATTTATACACAGATTTCAAACTGTACCCCATTGCAATAGTCCCGCACACCGTAGCATTCACGCCCAGTAACATACAAACATATTTATTTCCAGAGTATAGACTTTGCAAAGAGCTCTAACAGTAAGATGACCAAACAAATAGTACAGATCTCAATTACTGTGACCTTAGGTCTTTATGAGCATATCCTCATTATTTCCATCTCCTGTGTTTTCTATTTATATGTTACAATATTCCATTTCATTTTTATATGCATATGCACCTACTTTTACTTCTAATAAGAAAACACTGCCAGGTTTCATAATTATGATATTTATGTTTATGCAAATGGCTAGTCGGTTCCAAATAATCCAAAATGTGTTGCTGGCCTTATATAATGAGCTGATATTTCATCTACTGTCATACTCCTGTACTATATCCACTGAACTGCTCTCCAACAGAGAAACTAGCGTGGAGGGTCTGTTCAGAAAGGCCGCCCCCATGGTCTACCTACAAAAGAGAGTGTTAACTTGCTTCAAGGGAAAAGACAACTCAACACACACTCAGCTGTTATAGCGCTCAAAGGTCTGTGGGCTGTAGTCAGCAGAGAAAGAGAGGATGCGAGAGACTGGTAATTAGGTTTTGGTGACTCATGTAAGGTAAGGTTGTTAGACCAACTTGTAACTGGAAACTTGACTCAAACTAAAAAGCATGAGATGGATTCAAATAACACAAACTTAGTGCAGAAAGAACACAATGGTACTTTTATTTTTAGCTCGGAGTCAAAAACTCAGACATGGTCGGCTACCTGGTGATACTCCAGATAGAGATACAAGAATTCTGCAATTGTTTTCTTACATTGTTCAGGGCACATATATATTAGGGCTACAAGATTTGGCCAAAAACTTGTATTGCGATTATTTTGTCACTACCTACAGCGAACGATTTGAACCACAAATGTAAACATTTAATCTAAATAAGAAATCATATATTGCTGCTGCTAAAACATCCAGGCAAAAGAACAAAGAGACCACACATTGATGCCAATAGAAAGAGATGCTTTAAGAGCTTGGATGTACTCTTTACAAGAACCTTCTCAGTGTCCAAACTGAACAGAGTGGAAAAAATGTCTTTGCGTTTGCCATTTTTTCTTTGCCACAACTACACACACACTGTTGTTTTACCCAGTCAATTTAAACATAATACTATAAAATAATGTTGTTTTTTTATCATTATTAATTCTTTTTACTCAAACCATAAAAATGATAGTAATGTCAGAAATTTGTTGTCAGCACTGCTGAGGTTGCCGGACACTATTGAGCTCCCCACAGACTGAGGTAATTCACTCATGCTCTCTCTCGCCTTCAGTACTAGCTGATGAAATGATGCATTACCACCTCGGGTGTCATATTTTTTAATAATTCAACAGTCAGTCAATTACTTGTCAATTAGGCCTACTTCTTAAATATTTACGTCTTTAAGCATTAAACATTTAAGCTTTTTCATTTTGGTGGAAAACCACATTGGGAAAACACATAATAAAACAGGCAGCTCACAATGTATGTCTGAATCCAGCTTTAGTGTAGCAGCTTTCACTGTAAACTGAGCAGCTGACAACACCTTTTACATGTGTGCAGCACATGATACAAACACAGAGCAGCACATCATTCTGAAATAAACAGCTCATCAAAATAATTTAAATATAATTAAACTGCAGTCTTTTTTTGCAATTTGATAATTGCACTAAACCAAATCTTGACTTAAATAATAATTTAAAAAAAACAGGTGTGGTACAGTGAACATCAAAACATTGACATTGCATTCTGAAGCTGTCTAAAATGTCAGATTCTGCTATATACTTGACCCTGTTCACCAAAAATAACACAAAATGCATCTGGTGACAGGTGAAAAATGCAAACAATACTGCAAAAGAAAACCAAAAAAATCCAAAAGGAATGCATATCACCATTATCCCCCCCATCATATGCAAACATGCATACCTGTCAGTCTCTTAAGATGTCTGATAGAGTTTCACGATGCTTTAATTTATAGATATGACCCATGTGTCTACATTCATACTACTCAATTGACTACAATAATCCGCTCATTTGATGACAATATTCAGCCTGCAAGACACGTTTCAGTCCTCTTGACTGCATAGACGATTCAATTAACTCATCAGTCTCATATAATCAGTCTGCAAGATTGTCTACAGCAGTAACTTTTCACAGTTGTCTAGAAGATTCCATGTGGTTCTCAACACACGTCAAACCATACTACCAATAGTGGGGGGGGGGGGGGGGGGGGGGGGTCATCATATAAAATATTATTAATAAAATATATTAATAATATATAAGTATTAAATATGTAGTTCCTGATAAGATCCACAGAAAGGTACCGTATCATATTATACTGTGGTTTTTGGTTTATGATTCAATGATATTATGGTGATCTTGACATTTAAAGAAAGATGTTTGTTTAAAATGCTGAATGGCATTCTCACATACTGAGAGAAGAGCACACAATAGAATATTTTAGCTCATAGTCAAGCAAACACACACACACACACAAATGAAGTCACTAGGTTGTCTAAAGTAATTTCACATCCATACACTGTCATTACTGAAACAAATTGTGACAAACTGGATAACGCTATAGTACTCTGCACAGTGAACATCATAAATGAGACACTATACATTTCTGCACATTTCAAATTAATCTCTACACAGCCTGTCACTTCACCCTTTCAAGCATTTTAGGCTGTTTGTTCTCCAAACAGAACACACACAACTGCACCAGATGACACTCGTGTCTTAAGGGGCTGGATTTTGTGTGCGTGTGTGTGTGTGTGTGTGTAATCCAGCAGAGCTAATGCTTATACCATGACCAGATTAAAGCACTATCTGAGAGCAAGAAAGCGGCAGAGAAGATGTGTGTGGGTGGGTTAGTATTGCACGATAAACTGCTGTGGTCTGGAGTTAAAGGTTAAGGTTGGTAAAGTGGCTACTTTAAATAGAAACTTCACATTTAATACTTCTTCAGAAAAACTGTACACATATGCAGAATTGACAAAAACATTCTATTCCACTGTCTACCTTCTATATGGTACAGCAAAATGTTAAACAGTTTAGTCAGGACGTCTTAAACGAAATGCACAAAATTAAAATGATTAAATTTAGGCTGATACTGATAAGTAGATTTTTTCTTGTTGTTGTTGCTAATAACTAATAAATAGCTGGCATTATATTTGATGACAGCATTAACAGCGTTAAATGATTTGTGTTTTATGTGAGCATTAGCTGATGGCTAATTTAAAAGTAAAAATAGGGAAAATGAGCTTTAATTCATATTGATGAAAAAATACATGAACTAAATGAGTTCACACAGTTGAAAAAATTAATGAACAATAGTAAATGAGACAAAGCATGCAAGAAGTCTTTAAATGTTAGGGCATGTTGGTAATGGCAGCACATCAATGACTTTTTACTTTTTACCACGCCCTTGTGTCAACTTTGCAAAAACTTAACAGGATATAGTTGATCCTTCCTTCACTTTGCTTAAGAGATATTAGAAAAGCCGAATCTCAAGTGTTGACACAGAGGTGAAAGATGATCTAACTCGTGTGTGTGAATACAATACAATCAAAATAATTTAAAAGAGTAAACAGCTAAGAGCATCAGACAAATAAATGAATAAACAACACACGCGCTGATCAGTCCTATGGAGTGCTGGTGTTGTGATGACGATTTGCATATGCAGGCTTTAACAGGGCAGTATTGTTCATCTGCTATAAAGAGCCTTGTGAGATGCAAAGACCACCTCTTGTCTGCATGACGAGTTTGTTTGCTGTGAATGAGACACTGTTAAAAGAAAACTCCACACAGATGCCACGCAGAAATCTTCATCTGTAGTGTTGTCAGCAACACTAACCTCAATTTATTAAAAATAGATATATACACATTTCAAATTGTTTCCACTAAATGTTGTGTCCACTCATATTCGTACCAAATGTGTAACCCAACCAGCAAGATTTTTAGGAACTGCTTACAACAATAACATACCATACCAGTGCTATAATACGTATAATTTTATCATCCCCAGTAAGCTATTATGTTTGTTATACTTCTTTAAAATTGCAGTTTCACAATATTAAAAACACATGCACACACACACTGAGTCACAGTCAGGATGTGTTAAAGAGTAAATGATCCGAGCATGTCCAGAAGCGACTGGCGCTGCTCTAAACAAAATGCATTAAACAGCATGAACCAAATTCACACTGCCAGACTAAACAAATGGATCTGAAGAACACATGAAATATTGTGCTTCAGAAAGCAAAGGTTAAATGAAGACAGAGGAAGAAAGTGTGTAAATATGTAACAAGAAAAAGTGTGCAAAATTACAGATTTTCAAAATCAACTAGTGGATGAGCTGCCTACTGGTTGGTCTAAAATTGCTGTATAATTATGGTCCATCAGACCTTATTTGAATAAATCTAATGTGTTGACAGTGCAACAAATAGGGTCTCAAAAGTTTTTATAGTTAAACTACATGGAACTTGACATAATATATAGCAAATTGCACATACTGTACACTCTCAAAAAAGGTACAAAAGCTGTCACTGGGGTGGCACGCTTTATAAGGGTACACTTTTGTACTTGTTTACCGTTAAGGGTACATATTAGTTCCTTAAAGTTACATATTAGTACATATTAGTACCTTTTAAACAAGTACCAGTCTAGTGACAGCTTGTGTAAATTAGTTTTTCCCTGAGAGTGTGGCTTAATATCTGCATGACAGAATGCAGCACTTCAAATTACAGATATTCAACAAATATCAGACAAATACTAAATCAAATCAACTAAATATATACACTTATAGAGCACAAAACTATTAACCTATGGTATGACTTTAGGCCAATACAGATTATGCATTACAATGGGAAAGCTGCTTACAGCATACAATTAAACTCTGACAGCAATTGTCTTGAAATATGTTGCTGAAGTCAGTGATTTTGTTACACAAGCACTATTTGATGGCTGTAGTGCTGTTGACGCTTGAAAAGGGAACAAGTTAAGAGAGAAAAATGATTGAGATTTGACAGTGCTGACAGTCTAAAATCCTCCCAGATCAGTTAATTCTCTTAATTCATCCCCTTTAAAGCATCACAGCTAACATATTCAAGTTAAGAATTCTCTGCAGTCGGGTGTCTTTATTTTAATCACTTAAAACTCCCTCACAACCACTAACTGTTGTCATTAACAATTAAGAGACATTGAGGTTTACAGAGAGGATATTCAGACACACTCATCAGTGAAAACTTTCAAAAACATTGAAATCTAGTGTTAGTTGAGCTTCACTGTACATGACTGGATGTGTAAGCGCATGTGTGCTTGTCCAGAGGGAAACTGAACTCTCTGTGTGCAGCTGATTTTTTTCTGTTTGCCATTAAGGATTTTGTGTGATGTGTGCGAAATGTGCGTGATTATGACAGTGCTGTCCCTCTCGGGTTGTGCCCCGGGCCATGGGAAAGGGGAAGCGCTTAAACTGTCTGCGGTCAGTTGTCTCTCCCTCACTCACACATACACTACACTGAAGTGTTATGTGTTTATGGGTCACTGACAAATAAGAGATGACAATAAACAAAAGGAAAAACACACTTTTTGTATTCATGTTGATTTCATATGGTTCCGTAAAACCAATGTAATGACTCTGAAATGACATGTAGTATAACCATGAAGTAAAGAGTAATACAATTTCACATTTAAAAAAAGAGAATATATTTTATAAATAAAAATTGAATAAGTGTTGTTCTTTTGAACTTTTATCAACTTTTTCAGCTTATTGAAGAATCTTGAAAAAAAAATGCATCATGGTTTCCAACATTAATAATGAAGACATTTTTCTTGAGCACCAAATCAGCATATATACAGTCATTTCACACATACATAAACTAGGAAATGCTCCCGGTTTCCATTTCAGAAATCTATTCACCTTGAAAAAGACAGCTGTCACCTATTTTCAGAAAAACTGCATTGGTCAGTTACTGTTGATGTACAATTTAATGTACTGCTTTTCAGTGTAAAATCTCACTTAGATGCCTTTCGCCCCAATCACATGTCTGAAATTTACCATAGCTCACCACAGACATAACAGAAAGAGGGAGAGAGGAAGAGAGAAAGGGCAAAAGAGAGGGGCGGGGGAGACAGCACAGAGGCAGTTTCTGGATATGACATGCCTTTGTGTCACATACAAACACTCTCAGATCCACAGTGGAACAGATTAACTGTGCTAATGTTGCTTCGTTTGTCTCCACACAAATGCATTATATAACGTGACACCTGTGCTCGTTAAACTGTACTACAATCTACCAGAGGAGAGGAGATGAGAGGAGGCCTTGGAGAGGTTAGAAAGAAGTTGATTAATAGCTACACACAAACACATACACACACATACACGTTTTACGAGGGAAAAGCAAAGTTAGGTGAGACGCCAGCGAGCAGAGCCGCATTGATGAGATTAACGCCTACTTTTGGTTGTTGGTTTTAGCTGTCAGTGGTTTCATACAAGCGCTCAGCTGCAGCAGTCGCTTTCAGGTGCTGTGACTGCATTCTGCCTTGTTGTTGCAGGCCATTATACATGTGAAGCTCTGACCTTGCCTCCATCTCATCATCACAGTTCAACTCTGTGAAGTGTGTGCCATAAAAATAACCCTGTGTGTGTGTGCTTAAGGGCTGCTGTGTCCCTTTTCTGAAATCCCTTTGTGAATTTCGGTGAAACTACATTCATTAAAAAACTCAATTCAGTGTGTTTGTGAGTGGGTGAGTCAGACACGACCTCCTCTCTATTACCTCGTCACTGGTGATCACTGCAGGGCGCTTGTAGGTTACAACTGAATGTGAGCAAAGATGACCTGAGTCTACCCACGCTTCATATTCTCTTACTAACAGCATATAATGAGAGGTGGGGAAAGCTGTTTTCAATTTCAAAGTATATATTTTCTAATCTTCCACCTGATTTATTTAGGAATTTCTGCAAATTGACTTTTCCATGCGTAATCGGATATTTTCAACATTTGTGGGGGTGAATATAAAGCTTTGAAGGTATTTGGCATGTCTCAATGATTAGCACAGATACCTATTAATTCAGCAGACGCAGCTTTTAGACATATTTTTATGCATAATTTGTCATTATGCATCTACATCTGACAGTTCTGACAAAGCCTGGTAATTATACAGGAACTTAAAGGGCACATAACATGCAGTTTCGCTCAATCTCATGTTAATCTTGAGTACCTATAGAGTAGTATTGCATCTTTCATATCTCCAAAGTGTATTTATTTTTATCATCACTGTTCATCAAGCTTGTGTCTCTGCAGCTGATTCGGAGATGTATGCGTCTGCATGGTGACTGAGAAACTAAATTTATAGAGGTAGAATATTTGCTTCTTTTGATCAACTACTTTTTTTCATCAATTATAACCCAATTTTGGATTGATAAATGGATTAACTCATAATTATCTTCTAGGGAAAACTAGGTAATTTTCTAGTTTGATTAGTCAAAATCCAAATAATATTTCTAGAGATGTTTACACACACATGCACACAAATACTAATGAACATTTCAAAAGTGTTTTGCTTTTAAGAATGTGCGCATAAATACATGTCTAGAAAATGTAATCTGTCATATAAATATTACAGTTTCTGAGTTTATAAAACATATGAAATTCACTAACGCTGTACTTTGGGTAGTCTCGGTTTTTAACACTGTTTAAGCTCCTGTTCCTCTCTCTCATTTCTTCCCATGCTGTCACCGTTCATTCATTCAGTTAGTCTGCTCTCATTTCCTTCTTTAGTAGAACTTTCCACCAACTATGCGTGTCCACACTTGTACTCAAAAACCCCATTTTAAAGTGCCAAAAACACAACGGGACATTTCTCATCCGTTAGCTAGCTAGCTTTCTCACTCGCCTGCAGGACATAACTGCGTTTGAACCCCGCGCTTGGACCAGCCAGTGACATTTTTTGCCTTTTCCTTTCTATGATTTCTTTTTCACTCGAGGAGCTGTTGTTTGTGAGGAGTGTAAATTTAGTTTTAGTCATACAACAGCCGCGATTCCAATGGAGGAGAGACGATGTGCTAATATAGTAAGTGCAATAATTTACCACGTTTAATTTTAGACATGGCTTCTGTTTGAAAGAGTAAGTTTAAGTATAAATACAAAAACGGATGAATATGGCTGTTCTGTCTAGGTTCAGAGCCCTCTGAACGACCATCTTGTTTTGGAAGGAAGAAGAAATGGAAGAGATGCTTTGGAAGTGTAAGTATGGCCCTCATTCATAACTGTTAAAAGAGAGCACAGCTATTTTAACATTATCCCCCCGGTTTCACAGACAAGGCTTAAGGCTAGTCCCAGACTAAAATGCATGTTCATGCTGTCTTAACTGAAAACACCTTGTAATGACATATCTTAAAATGTGTCAATGCCATTGTCTTGTCTCAGGATGCACACCAGTAAAGTTAAGGCATTTTTATAAAAGCTATTTAAATATCTTAATTTAACTAAGGCCTAGTCCTGTTTTAAGCTAAGCCCTGTCTGTGAAACCCTCTCTCTATGTTCAAACATGGAAGTTATCCAAGAACGGAACAATTTCCTTGTTCACATCAGGCATGTACATACATTTAAATCACTTTATGCACAAAAAAACGTACACTTATGCCACCTTCACACCAAAACTCCAGAGCAGCTGTATGTCATGTGGGTTAACTGAGACCTGTTCTGATCACTTTATTGTCTGGCACACTACACAATTAAATATAAACCCTAAAGTCAGATGCCCTTATAAAGACTGTAACTTTAATGTTTGCTCTTCACAGAAAAGTGGTCAACGACAAGTCTGACATCACCCAGATGATACTTCAAAGACCAGCTCTTTTTACAGTAAACCAGGTATGTAAAAGTGCATTCATCCCATGGTGTAATTGTGCCATAATTACAAGATTCTTACTTGGAAAAAGCTTTCATATTCTTGTAGAACTCATAATTACTGTCTGTAAACTGGACATTTTCTGAGAGCTCCTACTTGTACCACATTACCACTGTACCTGACTGCACCAGATTAATTTAGGCGTTGATAGTGATAATTCCCGGTCCAAGAACATGAACAGCTCCAAGTAGAACGTCACAATGTTGTCCTCTCAGAATTATAGTAATTATGACATGTGTGAACACAGCATATGACCTTGACCCAGGTCAAGTAGTAAAGAATAATTTTTAGTATATACTAAACTTAAGTTAATTATATTAAGCACAAAAACCTGGGGAGTATTTGACAACAGCATTATCTAACTGACTTGATAATGTCTTTGTCAATCTGTTTCTTCCTCTGTTAGTATGCAGCTGACAAGACAGACTCCAGTAAGAATCCTCGGTGTTGATCAAGAAAGTCCACTGCTCAACCCATCTAGTGGGAATCATCTTGGAAGAAAGTTTGCTAATGAATGAACTGACCAGTCTCAGGCCTTCTATGTCCATTGTTTTCAGACTGATTTTTGGCCTGCACCTGGACTTCCCTAAGTGTATGAAAAGCACTTTATATTTCATTCAGCAGGTAATGCTCAACTTCGGAAAAGGTGAGCTGGCACCTAAAATTCAGTACTGCCAATATTGTGAATGCAGAGCGGGGAAAAAAAAAAAATGTAGTTTTGATGTTGTTTGTTGTGATTGTGAGATAGACTGTTTATGTGCTTAACAATAAGTTAATTTGTTAAACTAGTTTTTTCATGTTTTATGGGGAAACATGTATAAATATATATGAAAAATTCATGTTTTGTTGTTTTCAAATTAACATTTGGAATTGAATTAAAATAAAACAGAAAATTGCATGAATGTCCCTTTAATTCTTTGCTTTTTTCTTAATTTTAAAGTTTAACAAATTGGAAAAATAAACCAACTGATATAGGTTTAACTTGGAAATTAGTACATTGAACTTAAATATACACTGAAAAAAAAAAAGTTGAGCCAACTTAAAATTTTAAGGCAACCAGCATCAGCAGATTTATGAGTTTACTGTTGTTTTAAGTTTATACAACAAAAAGTTGAGAATCTCCTACAAAAATAAGTTGAGAGAACTCAAAAATCTGCTGAAGCTGGTTGCCTTAAAATTAAAAGTTGCCTCAACTTTCTTTTTTTTTTTTTTACAGTATACTAGGTGTAATAATGACAAATTAACTGACATTACAAAACATATTAAGTTAAATAAACTGAACTTTTTAATTGATATCAGAAAACATTTTAAATTAAATCAACTTAATTTTTTAAGTTCACATTAAATTTTTTTTTAGGGCAACCAGTTTCCTCAAATTTTTTTAAGTAAATTCAACTTATCCGGGTTTACAGTGTAGTTTAATCATTTGCTTGACTCTGTTAAAAGCCTTTCCTTTCACACTGTGGTGTACTACGGTGTCTTATTAATAAACACAAACATGCATTAGTGCACTATTTTTAGAGTTTCACTGACAGGGTTAGGAAGAGTTCTGCTAACAACAGCAGTTTGCAATATCCTCTTTTTTTCTCTGAAACCAATATAACACCGATTACAACACCTGGCTTTAAACAGCTACAAACCCCAGGACCATACAACACAATGCTGTTAAACAACAGCAGCAACAGATGATGACAGAATCAGACAGCAATGAGATTAGAGTCACTGTAACTAAGCCGCAGATGATTTAAGATTCACCAGACTCGCCTAACACGGCTCACATGTCCCAGTCTCCCACACGCACCGTTAGCACAAATCACAGTCTAAAGGACACAGCACTGCACTCTACAACTCCTACACCTCAAGATCAAGCTCTCAAGAGAGAAGAGTCAGAGAAATGTACAACCTGATGGAGGAGTCAAAATGATCCAAACGTCTTCTCCATTCCTCACCAGATAACTTTTAGAAAAAGCAAGAGAGAGAGGGGGAAGAGAATGAGAGAGAGAAAGAGGAGAATGGAGACAGAAAGAAGGTTGACTGGGTATGGGGAAAGAGAGAGCACACAGTTTGTCCTAAGAGGGTGGGAGGGTCAAAAAGAGAGCTGGTGAGAGAGAGAGAGAGAGCTGGTGAGAGAGAGAGAGAGAGAGCTGGTGAGAGAGAGAGAGAGAGAGAGAGCTGGTGAGAGAGAGAGAGAGAGAGAGAGAGAGAGAGAGAGAGAGAGAGAGAAAGAGAGAGGGATCAGAGACTCTACTGATGAAGCATGCTTCCTCTGACACAAACACCTATCATATATGCAGATCAGAGTCAACCAACAACTTGAAAACATACGCTCAGTTTGAACCTATGTTGGCATGTACATAGATATGTATGTACACACAGCAAACATGTACACAAATACTCCTAGAAATAATTAAGCTTATGATGAAATAAGCTCTGCAATCTGGCTGGTAAGACAATTTAACTCGTATCTCTGACTTAATTATATAATTTGCTCACCCTCATGTTCCAAACCTGCATGAAGCTTTTGGAGAGGGTCCAAACAACATTGGACCCCTTTGCCTTTTATTGCATGGGCCAAAAAAATCCTTAAATTTTCATTCCATTTTTAGGATATCTACTTTTGTGTTGCACAGAAGAAAGGAAAGAAAGTCCTATACAGATTTAGAGCAACATGGGGAGTAAAAGGCAGGATATTTATTTTGTGGATTGTTCCTTTAAGGTGCTGTGAATCCATCTGAAACAATTTGTTTCAGAGTCCCAAAGCAATATGCAATTATATTGTAATTCAATTGAGCTTTTTTCAATAATTCAGTTAACTTTTAATAATGAGCGTTTAAGTAAGATTAAATGTGTAATTTCTGCATCAAATGTATTTGCAAGAATGATGTCTGTTTTTTCTCAAACACTCCCTCTGTTGGCCACTGGTTGGACAAACTGTAGTCCAGACCCAAACTCACACTCACTGTGTCGGGCTGGACAGAGAGATTACACCAGAAACAAATGTTCTGAAAGTGTTTCACGGCAACAGTTTTTATACTTTTGTGGAAATCAATCAATATCTCTGCATATTGAGAGCAAGAAAAAAGAGACACCGGTCATATCAAACTGTCTTTTTTTAAACAGCTAACATCCTCTCAACTCCCCCACCAGCCCATGAGCAAGGTTACTATTTTACGCACAAACACACACCCGATTTCCTATGGGGAGGACATCAACCACAAACATCCTAAAGCCAGCTGTATATGTGTCAAAGTGAGTGAGTGTGTGTGTGCATGTGTGTGTACATGGGTATGCGTGTTTGTGCCGGGGGAAAGAGTGTGTGAATGTCTCTTAACTCTGATGTGACAGAGAGACGGTAACAGTCCCTTTGATCAGAATGTGATGCCACTGCCGCAAGCAGTGTGTGTGTGTGTGTGTGTGTGTGTATGTATGGGTGCGTCTGAACGCTGCTCGTGTGTTTGGACCACAACAGATTTTGTCCTATGATGACTGATAGACCTAGCTCAGACTGAGCCGTTCACGGCATCTACCACACACACAGAAACACGCAAGCATACACACAACCATGCTCTCAGTTTCATAGTTTCTGTTTCACAAAATGCACAAGAAAAACGGAAATTTGTCAAAAAAGAAAGAAGGTTAAAACCCACACATTATGCTGCAGTGTTGTGGTTTGAATTTTTCAGTTTTCTTAATTACTGGCTAACCTATGTTGTTGTTTTTTTTTTTCTTGACTTTTCTCTTTTAGCTTTAGGGTCATGAATATGCCTGCAAAGTGTCAACAATTCAATGCATTGTGGAATGTGCATACACATTTTCTATTATGATTTATATCTAATTATGCACATTTCATTGTTCCTCAGACCTGCTTTTTTCTGTTTTTTTTTATGTATTATATCAGTTTCTAACCTAAAGTTTTTACATTTATGCATTGGGAGACTTTTAAGTGACAAGTTCTGCCATGAAACTAGATGGCGCAGGCTGATGGGTCCTTAACGCTATATGATATTCACAGCGTTAAATTGCTTGGCACAAGCTGATTGGTTCATGTTTCAAACATAGCCAACGTGCTTGCAGCTTTACATTTAAATGGCAGGTTAGCATTCACTGGAGCATTTCGCAGCATGCTTTCAGAGTTCCTCTGAAACCCTCCATCTCCCCAGCTCCACCTGTATAGATACAGTACTGAACCTGTACTTCAGGTTATTTTATATGCTGTTTGTGCAGCAGCAGTATGTCTTAAATACTCATAGCACCGTATCATTGTATGTATTGGCAGTAGCAATAACCAACAGCAGGAGCAATTCAGCAGCATTTCAATAATGTAGAATCAGAAACCAGAACCATTCATGTCACCTGCATTAGGTTTACTACTTTCTGCCATTCCAAAATGTTTTCAGGTGGGTGTGTTTACTGTGTTTGGAGCGCAAACTGATTGGTTAGTTGAGCTGAGCGGTTTTGACTGATTCATATGGTGAGACACTTCAAAACAAAAGTCTTTTAGCTAGCAAATGAGCAAAATAAATAGTTATCTGTTAAATATAAATGGATCTGTAGCAGGTGCCAAAGTAATATGCTGAAAACAGTCATGTCATGTATTCTGAAAAATGTTAAATAGACTGCGGCGATTAATATTTTGTCGCACATTTTGTTTAGTTAAAAATCGTGGGAGAATTGTGATCTCTATTTGAGACAAAAAAAATTGTGATTCTCAATTTATCCAGAATCATGCAGCTCTATTTAAAATGTAAAAAAAAAAAAAAAAAGTTTTGTAATGTTTGAGTACTCATGTAGTATTAATGTTAAAGGTTTTTATTATTATTATTATTATTATTGCAATTAGGATCAATTTGACCGCCACCAGAGAGAACTGTACCCAAAATCTGAACATAATACAAGCGAATTTGTAGCAGAAACTAAAAAAGCGTTTCTACTGAAACACGTGAACATTTGCACATGCATTCATACACTCTGTACACTTCCTTCCCCCACACCTGAACCCACACGAACACTTACTCGATATGCATGTGCACACACAAAAAGAGTCTGTTCTATGCAGATGCTTCACCAAACAGCCGTTAGATGAACAATCATGCGTGCTTCTGCATCTGCCATATATGGTAAAGGTGCTGCTTAGAGCCTGTGTGGCAGCTAATGTTTCACTGCTCAACACACAAATTAGACACTGTGGTTTGATAGTCTTGATAGTTCGAGACAGAAGGGATTTAGATCAGCATTTCATAAACCAGACAAGGAGATTATATTTAGAACTCCATCTCTGAGGGCAGGAGTGGGAGGAATGAGAGGGAGTGTGAGTCACCTCGCAAACAAGGAACACAAGCAAAACCTGTCTGTATATTTATTTTCCGTATGTGAACTGAACTTGCTGTTTCAGACATCGGATAACCGTCTCCCACAGCAACTGTCGCTGCTTCTGTCTGGGTGTCACAGCACATCATTACCTGATAATCATTTGAGCTACCACCTAAGGCCAGCTGTCAGTCATATCCGCTGAGAGCTCAATCTTCATAGGCCATCTAATCAGCCATTCTCCTCCTGCACACACCCATGTGTGAGCACACAGATTGTTTGCAGGCATTGAGAAAGTGAGGCACCTGCTGGTCAGAAGCTAATATTACAGGTGTAACAGTGTGTCATGCATTGCCTAACAAATTCTTAAATCACACAAATTCATACTTAAAGTGCATCATTCTTGTAATCTCAGTGACACCTGGAGAAATGCTGCTGCCAGTTAAATAGGGTTTGTCATAATTAAGGAAATTAGCTCCAGGTGCCAAATTAACACCAACAACCTGGCGGTATCTGTAAGCGTCGTCTAATTTTGATCAGAGTTCTTTGTCAGATATCTCATTTGAGTTTTTTATACTGTGCTTCAGAATACAATTCATTTATGACATATGCTTAAAAAAGTGCCCTTCTACTCCTGTTAGGATAACTTCAAATAAGACAAAGCCGTGACCTTGAAAATTAGGAAATTGCAGGTGGTTCTCTCATTTTGATCTCAAAATAAAAAAACAGCCGTAGCTTAAACTGTAAATAAAATTTCTCAGTTTTAATATTTTTACTGTATTTTTTATTAAATAAATGTAGTCTTGATAAGCATGAGAAAACAACAAGCAAACAAATTTTAAAAATTCTTACAACCCCAAAACATTTGAATGGTATTGTATACCATTTCCATTCTGCAACATGTATACCTATCCACCAGATGGCAGCATATCATAAGATAATGTGTAGTACACCAGGATAATGTCCTGAGAATACTACTGAATCGCATTAACAGTGAAAATTCGAAAAAAATAAAATAAAACAGTATGACTGTCTGAAAAAAGTGAACACAATACAAGTTCCACATACAAACACAAACACAGAAGTCAGTGCATCTGAATGTCTATGTATTAAAACACCATACTTCAACCTTCTGCAAACAGACCATTATTCAGCTCCTTGGTCACAGGCCAGTCTATGAAAGAGAGACTCATAACCTCAAGACAGAAAACCAGACATACAAAGACTCCAGAGTAGAATCTCCATGGGCAGGTCAGAGAGGCTAACATGCTGTTAACAAGCAACATCTTTTTATTACTCTTGTAACATCAGCAATCACAATGGCAGTGCTTTTAGCAAACAAAATTCATCCAGGTCTGATTATAACGAAGATCGCTTGCTTCAGAGAAATAAGTAGATATTGATTCTGTCTGGTTACATCAATAAACACAATCCATCTTACAAATATCACTTAACAGGCCAGGTCGTTTACTCCATAACAAGCATCCCTGCTTCATTTTTGATGTAGTAATGAGGTTTTAAACAAAAAACCCCTCTTTTTAATCAATCTTTTTTTTGACAACAAATTTCACACAGTTGTTTTACACTCAGCAGAAATAATAGTCACAGTCTCACAGTTTCAAAAGGGCTACCACAAAAGAGATCCAAGAGTGAGAAAATAAGATATGAGACGTGTAAAAAGTGACACCCCGCACACTTTACTTGAAGAGCCTGAGCCCTGGAGAATCAGATTATTTTTGGTGTTTGTGCTCCCTCACTCCTTTTTCCCTGTGTCCCTTTATCTTTGCCTGATTACCCTTGAATGAGACAGAGGGGTGGAAAAACATGTAGAGACTGAGACAGGGACAGATAGATACAGAGAGATTGTGACAGGTGAATAGTGGCTGGTGACCTTATTGAGAGTATGTGTGTGTGTGTTAATAGGGAAAAGGATCAGAGACTGTTTCAGTGGCAGATGGCTGCTATTCCCAGTGGAAGAGCAGTGATGTCAAAAATACCAGTAGTTTGGTACCAAGCCGATATGTTTCCATGTGTTGGAGAGCACTGTGATGTATACTCTCGAGGTTTGTCTTTATAAGTTATAAAAAAAAATTGATACTGCACAATATCCAATCTGTGCATATGCAGCCTAATAAACCTGCCTATTATATCATTATTCAATAGCAAAACAACTCACTGCTTAGAATTTATTTCTTTGTTTTTCAAGTTTACTTCATTAACTACAAAACTTAAGTTTCGGGGTCAGTAAGATTTTTTTAAAATGTTTTTGAAAGAACAGGGTTTCATATACTGTATTTGAACACAAATACATTCTAAGATGCTGATTTGGTGCTCAATAAATATCTGTGCTGCTTAATATATTGGTAGAAACCATGATACTTTTTAAAGACTCTTTTGATGAATTAAGAACATAGGAACATTTATTTAAAACATAATTTTTAAATAACATTTTTAATGTCTTTAGTGTTACTTTTCATCAGTTTAATGCATCCTTGCTGAACAAAAGTATTTTCTTTAAAAAAAAATCTTACTAACCCCACATTTTTGAACATTGTGTGACATAATAGTGTGTGGAACTGTTATTGGTGTTGACTACTGAAATTTTGATACTGTGAAAGCCCTGTGGGAGGGTGAAAAATGGAATAAAAATGAGTAAGGAGAGGCACTCTACTCCTGATGCAAGTAAAACACACACACACACACACACACACACACACACACACATAAAATGGTACAAGATCCCCCTTTTACCCAGAGACTGTGTCAACAGAAGAGATGCTTTCAAACAAGACACGGATACTTACCTATGACAGATGATTTAGCCATTAGGAGAACCAGTGAGAGGGAGAGAAAAAGAAAGGATATTCATTAGCTTGAAATCAAACTGTCCAAACACTAGTGATTTCTTTTAATGATTAGACCAGCTGTAATTCAAACTTTTCCAAACATCACGTTTGATTCTATGGCACTCATATATATACTCTACTGTAGACTGACACATATCAGTAAATAGGTAGTGTTTATTCTTACACATAACCTGTCAGACGGGCAGAATGTCGTGATTAATGACAAAGACACACCTCTTCTGCTTAAACCAACACAGGTGTGCTCAAACACACAACACAAAAAAACATCATCGTATGACTGTATGCATATGGCTTTAAACTCATCTACACCCTTTAGATCGAAATAAGATGTACTGCATGTCACGGATGTTATATGCATGGGACATCTGAATATTCTGCAGTAAACTAAAAATATAGCTCACAAAAGCATGTCTTTGCATGGAAGCACATCAAAAATTTCAAAAGGTATTCCTAAATTTATGCAATATAAAAAATAAAAAAAACCACCAAATTAGATTTAGATTAGAAAAATGCAAATTTCTGTCACACAAAGCCATCATATGACTTGGAATATAATGCATAAGTTAAATGGGCCACTTTTATTATATAGAATAGCTACCTGACATGATAGGCCTTTTTTGTTAAACCATTCTGTTAAGCTGCTGCTTGAATGATTTTAAATCATACAAAGAACAATATCCTCTTTAGTGCAAGATATTCAATCACTTCAGGTCGAAAAATAGCAGTAGCAAAAAATGAGATAAGAGAATTGAATGACGGTGAACAGAAAAGTTTGAACTTACATACACACCCAACACACACATGCTGCTATAAAACACAAACGGTGAACAATAATTTAGTTCCTCGGCTCATAGATCAGGACTTTCTCTGTGTGTGGTGTTCTTCTCTTGAGTGTGTTTAATTGATGCTTTTGTTCATCAGTATAACACTAAGCAATATAAAACCATAAAGAACTTCATGCTTAATCTAAGTCAGGCAGTGTGGGGTTTGGTTTAGTTAATCCATTATCCAAGAGCTCTTGTACTTTAGAACACAGAATCACTATCAGTCATGCTCCAGCAGCAGGCCGAGATGGTTGTTACATAGGCAATTGACATTGACATGCAACTATTTTATTTTATTTTTTGGCAGGTACCAAATTTTTTATAAGCCATGTAATGCATTAACAAATAAAAAATTGATAAATAAAAAAGAAAGAAATAAAAACAGCCACTTTGATGGAGAGCAGACCTATTGAGCAGGATCTATACACAGATCTCCATCTTAACAGCAGCACATGGCCCATGTAAGAAGCAGAAGTAGGGTCCTGGTATAGGCGATATCCTAGAGCGGCAGTGTTCTCTGGGGCGCCCACACATGTATTTCTCTCACTCAGCTGCAGCATTTTCACAGCGCTGCGCCCACTATCCGTTCCACCCCTCTCAGTGAAAATGAATAGTGACCTAGCAGGTAACTTTTTCTGAGCGGCTCCCAGCACTATACTTGTACGCCTCCTCTTGCTTCGGCTGCTGTATGGTGCCGTCTGCACCATAGAAATAAGAGAAGTGAACTGCCTATGAAAAAAAACTGTTTCTCTACTTGCTAGAAATCAATACAGCTAGCCAAACCATAAAAAATGTGCATAAAATAAAAAGGGCCATAAAATGTTCCCACTCCAATGTTCCCATTTCTAATTCAGTTGTGATTTACTGTTATATATATTTAAACTTGATCATTTACTTCTTGCAAATATAGGCCCGGTTTCACAGACAGGGTTTAGACTAAACCAGGATTAGGCCATAGTTCAATTAGGACATTTAAGTAGGCCTTTTTTAAACATGCTTAGAAAAAAAACATTACTGGGGTGCATCTTGAGACAAAAAGGCAGTCAGTGCAAGTTTATTTCAGTTGAAACAGCTCAGACTTACATTTTAGTCTAGGACTAGGCTTAAGCCTTGTCTGTGAAACCAGGGGTAAGTATATTGGTGATTTTTTATTAAATTTACACTATACCATTAAAACGTTAGACATGTTACAAAAGATTTTTATGTAAAATAAATGCTGTTCTTTTTTAAATTTTCTTTCTGAATTCCACAAAAACTATATAATATTTCACAATATTCACAATTGACTACTACTAATTTAAGGGAAATTGTGGCCTAATGGTTAGAGTCGGGCTCGTAATCCAAAGGTTGTGAGTTCGAGTCTCAGGTCCGGCAGGGATTGTAAGTGGGGGGAGTGAATGTACCACCCTCAATACC